>NC_133319.1:10182622-10255937 GCF_012295235.1 Primulina huaijiensis | reverse complement strand
GAATACCTATTATGGAAACCATCATGAGTCACCTTCCTATCGTATTGCCAAGGCCTACCCAACAAGATATGACAAGCATGCATTGGCACTACATCACATAAAACCTCATCAATGTACTTCCCAATCGAAAAAGACACCAACACCTGTTTTGTCACCTTCACCTCCGCACAATCATTCAACCATTGAAGTCTATATGGTTGAGGGTGCTTTAGTGTAGGCAAGCTCAATTTTTCCACCATCTCAACACTAGCCACNGGAGATGAAAGAAAATGAGGGAAGAGAAAATGAGAGGAAAAAGGCCAAAAAGAAAACATACATGGCCCAAAAAAGTGAGTTGAAGCAATTGATGCACACACATGAACCACTTGTGTTGATTCTTTAAAAAGAGATCCTCTTNCCAGGCATCTCATCATCATCATCACCCTCACTATGAGATTCATACTCACCATAGTCATTCAAAATCATCACCCTCTTACTAGGACATTCACTAAAAATATGACCCAACCCTTGACACCTAAAACATTTAGTATCTCTAGATCGATTAGAAGGAGTTTCAGATTTACCTTGCACTCCTTGCTTAGGCGCCTCTTGTTTGGTCTCAAATTTGGGCTTGGTCACCACCTTATTCTCCTCACGCTTCACCACATTTGATCGCCATGAAGATGATGAACCTTCGGTTCGATTGGTGCGGCCAACTCCACACCTTTTGAGTTGTATCTCCACTTTTATGGCCATTTGCACCATTTCGTCTAGATCCAAGTAGTGCGAGCCATCGTCGCCTCATTATCTTCCTCAATATTAGCCCTAATCATGACTACTTCGATCTCCTTATAGTAGTCCTCAACACTCTTCACCCCTTGCCTTACAGTTTGTAGCCTCTTAAACATCTCCCTATAGTAGTGGTTGGGCACAAACCTTTTTCTCATCACTCTCTTCACCTCATCCCAAGTTTCTATGGGCCTCTCATTGTACCTCCTCCTAGTGGTCACTAATTGATACCACCAAATGAGAGCATAGTCTAAAAATTCAACCACCGCCAACCTCACCTTCTTTTGTTCGGAATAGTGGTGAAACTCAAACACAAATTCTACCCTCTTTTCCCACTCTAAATATGCCTCCGGATCAGATTTCCCATGGAACGAAGGGATTTTCGTCTTAATACTACCTATATTACCATCTTCTCTATTCCCATCATATCTACCCCGAACGGCTTCTCTTCTACCTCTACCAATTCCTCTACCTCTTCCATTCCTACCTCAATTATCATTTTGGCTCTCCTCTTATCCTCCAAAATCAAACTCTTCCTCTTCTTCTTCTCTACCCATATTTTTAGGATTTGATTTTTTTTCACTCGTACTAACCTCAAGCCTATCTAACCGCTCATGTAATGGCTCCATCTCAACCTTCAACATCCTACTAAAATGCCCATACAACGCCTCCATTTGAAACTTAGATAACCCCGGGTTCGAATTATCTCCTACCTCCTTCTCAATTTAATTTCAGATTTGTACCTGCAAGAAAACGTTAGTAGAAAAAAAAAATATTCCTCACCCAAATTCTCACGATCACTCCAAAGAAATTCACTCGTCTCTCCTCTCGTATTTTGTTTGCTCACAAAAAATACTCACTAGTCACTCCAAAGAAATAACACTCACACTCAAATGTTTCCACTCGAATTTGATGTCTCTCTCAAAAGGGTGCTCAAGCTTTGTATTCGTCTATCAAACAATCAAGTTCAAACTCGTGAACAAATGCGATCGACTCACGTGGGTTGCGTAGACAAGCAAGTTGAAGATAGATATTTTTTTTGACTGTGTGAGACACTTCTATATGTCAAACAAAAAGGAATAGAACAAAATATCAAAAAGAAATATTGGCAAATTTTCGGATTTTTGGTACTTTTTTTTTTCCTACTCTGAAAATTCCGAAAATTCAGAGAAAAATAAGACACGAAGTTTCGTGTATCACATATTCACGAAGGACGAAGAATAATAGAACAAATCAGATCTGAAAGCGGAACTAAAGAATAATTAGATCTGAAGGATAAACTTACTTGAATTCAATGAACCTAAGCTCTGATACCAAATCATGTGAATCCACGTACGAATAAAAGCAAACACGATTAAATATGAATCGCGCCCTCAATTTAATATCAAACAAGGAATTCGTGTTGTCCCGACCTTTTGAATTAAGTGTGTGTTGTGATTTTCACTCTAAACTATTAAAAGTTTAACAACAAATAATCACGAGATAAACAATCGAAAATTATGATGAACCTTCAGAGAACAAGTCTAAGACAATCCGCACAAGCACGATCGACAAACGCCACAAAGTTAAAAACTTTGATAAGTTTGATTTTTGAACACAAAGCTAAAGCCTTGAAAAAGTTGAGAGAAAACTCAAAACTTTGATAAACTCAATAATAATATTCTGAAAAGTGTTTTCAAATTTCGTTCATCATAGGTTTACATATCAAAAGATATCAAATCTAGTTACCAAGATAATTAAAACTCTAAATAAAGAAACAAATAATTTCCCGAATATGACTCGCGCTCGGGCGGTATAATTTGACCGCTCGAGCGCCCAAGGCTCTAGACTATTCGCGCTCGGGCGGTAGAATGTGACCGCTCGGGTGCCGAGGGTTCTGGAAATTTTCTTCTTGGACAGTAAGTGTGGCGCTCGGGCGGTAATGTTTGGCCGCTCGGTCGCCGAAGCTGCTGGACTCCTCTTCATTTATCACCTGAATAATGTTCCTTTGGCTCCCAAACTTATTCCCATGCATCATGAACCCTTCAGCACTTTGCACCTTGCTTGTAAGTCCTTCTTCCTTGCTCATAAGCCCATGTAACGCCTCTTTAAACTTCTTCAGTCGTCCCCTCGTGATTGGTCCCGCAAGTAACTCTAAGGGATCCCATGCTTTCCTTGGGACGTGCACATCCGTGTTCGCATCAGGTCGTTCTTCATACGAGAGATTTGATGCAAGCTCCAATGGTTCATAATGAAGAACGTGAGAAGGATTGACCAAATACTTTCGTTGCAAGGAAACGTGAAAAACATTTTGAATGTTTGATAAACTCGGTGGTAATGCAACTCGGTAGGCTATGTCTCCTATTCTTTCCAAGATTTCAAATGGACCGATATATCTTGGTTTCAATTTTCTTTTCTTACCAAAACGTAATATGCCCTTCAATGGTGATATCTTTACAAATACATGGTCACCAACATGAAATTCCAATCGTCGACGTCGCACATCACATAGCTTTTCTGTCGACTCTGGGCAGTGTGCATTCTTTCTCTAATCTTGGTCACCAATTCTTCTGTCTGTTGTACCAATTCAGGGCCTAATAACTTTTTTTTCTCCAACTTTATCCCAATGTACTGGAGATCGACATTTTCTACCATATAATGCAGTATATGGGGCCATTCCAATGCTTGACTGATAACTATTGTTGTAGGTAAATTCAGCCAACGGCAGTTTACTGTCCCAACTGCCTGGAAAATCAATAGTACAGGCCCTCAACATATCTTCTAAGATCTGATTTACTAGTTCTGATTGTCCATCAGTTTGAGGGTGAAATGCTGTACTGAATGCCAATCGAGTTCCCATAGCATGATGTAAACTCTTCCAAAATGCATACGTAAATTTGGGATATCTATCAGATACAATGGACACTGGGATGCCATGAAGCCTCACTATCTCCTTGATATATTCTTCAGCATATTGATTCATCGTATATGTGGTTTTCACTGAAAGAAAGTGAGCTGATTTCGTAAGTCGATCCACAATAAACCATATAGCATTGAACCCTCGTTGTGTTCTTGGCAAACCAAGAATGAAATCCATCGTGATGTGTTCCCATTTCCACTCAGAAATGGGTAGTGGTTTCAGGAGTCCTGCTGGTTCTTGATGTTCAGTCTTGACCTGTTGACAAGTTAGACATTGTGCAACAAATTGAGCAATGTCCTTTTTCATACCTGGCCACCAAAATAATGGTTTCAAATCTTTGTACATTTTGGTGCCTCCAGGATGGATCGAATAGGGTGTAGCATGTGCATCAATAAGAATGACAGTTCTGATCGTTCCTTGCTTCGGCACACACAATCTACCTCGATAACTCCAAATTCCTTTCCCATTCAATTCAAAGTTCGAATGTCCTTTATCCTTATCTCAATTGCTCTAATTCATTATCTGCACTTTTTCGGCCTTAATCCTGTATGCAAGTGTTGGTCGAACCATGAGGGATGATAACTGGATTGCAGCTCTTTTTTGAATAACATCAAGCTTCAAGTTCTGTAAATCCTATAAAATTTGTTCTTGTACTTGCATTGTGGCAATAGAACTGGATTTTCGACTTAAAGCGTCTGCAACATCATTGGCTTTACCTGGATGACAATTAATAACACAATCGTAATCCTTCACCAAGTCCAACCAATGTCGTTGTCTCGTATTCAGTTTTTTTTGTGTGAATAAATATTTCAAACTCTTGTGGTCCGTGTAAATTTCACACCGTTCACCATACAGATAATGGCGCCATATTTTCAATGCAAATAACACTACTGTCAGTTCAAAATCATGTGTGGGATAATTCTTTTCATATTCCTTCAACTGTCTTGATGCATAAGCAATCACCTTCCCGTGCTGCATTAAAGCTGCTCCTAAACCTTGTTTCGAAGCATCACTGTATACTACAAAATCTCCTGATCCTTCTGGAATAGCAAGGACCGGTGCTGAGGTCAATTTTGTCTTTAACTCTTGGAAACTGTGATCACATGCTTCATTCCATACAAATTTCACATTCTTTCGTGTTGACGCAGTCAAAGGCAATGCTATCTTAGAAATCCCGCTATAAACCGACGGTAATAACCAGCTAGCCCAAGAAAACTACGTACCTCGGTAACAGTGGCAGGTCGTAGCCAGTTATTAATAGCTTCAATATTACTTGGATCCACTAATATGCCTTCTTTCGAAATGATATGACCCAAGAATGATACTTGTTCAAGCCAAAATTCGCAGTTCTTCCATTTGCCATATAATTGTTTATCTTTCAAAGTTTACAAAACTAATTGCAAATGTTCTCGATGCTCCTCTACAGATCGTGAGTAGATGAGAATATCATCTATAAACACAATCACGAACTTGTCTAAAAATGGCTTGAAAATTCTGTTCATCAAATCCATAAAAGCAGCTGGTGAATTTGTTAGTTCAAATGGCATTACAAGAAATTCATAATGCCCGTACCTGGTTCGGAAGGCAGTCTTTGAGATATCATCTGATTTCACTTTTAGTTGATGATAGCCTGATCGTAAATCAATCTTCGAAAAGATGGTAGCTCCTTGTAATTGATCAAACAAATCATCAAATCTGGGGAGTGGATACTTATTTTTGATTGTCACTTTGTTAAACTCCCAATAATCAATACATAGACGGAGGGTACCGTCTTTGTTTTTCACAAATAAAACAGGTGCACCCCACGGTGAAAAGCTCGGTCTAATAAACCCTTTATCAAGCAACTCCTGTAACTGTTCTTTCAATTCTTTCATTTCTGTAGGAGCTAATCGATAAGGAGCTTTTGAGATCTGATGAGTTCCTTCCACAACATCAATTACAAATTCGATCTCTCTATCAGGGGGTAAGCCTGTTACATCATCAGAAAATACCTCTGGAAATTCACAAACAACATCTGTATCTTTTAATTCACGAATCGGTGGTTCAATAACTAAAATAGATGCTAAATATCCTTGACACCCTTTCTGTAGAAATTTACAAGCCTTCATACAAGAGATTATCTGAAGAGGTAAGGATATACCTGCACTTGCTACTGTAAATGGTTCAGCTCCTACTGGCGTAAACTGGATCATCTTTAAGCCACAGTCAATAGTAACTCTGTACTTCGAAAGTCAATCCATTCCCAATATCACATCAAAATCAGTCATCCTCAGAACTATCAAGTCAGCATACATCTGATGGCCTTGGACATATATTGGACACCCTCGTACAATCTGATTTGTCTGTAATTCTTGTCCAGAAGGTAAAGCTATGGCGAGTTGTGTTTCTGTTGTACTTGCTGTAAAGGCCAGTCTCCTTACAAATGATTCCGAAATAAAAGAATGTGTGGCTCCTGAATCTAGTAAAACAATAGCAGTAATACCAGAAATCAAGAACATACCAGTGATCATCGATGTATCCGCATTCACTTCCTCTTTAGTCATGGAGAAAAGGCGTCCCTGTACTTTCTCAGAACTTCCTGGATAATTCCTGGCTAGATGCCCTGGCTTTTTGCGACGATAACAAACATTGGAACCTTTCATACATTCTCCACCATGGATTTTACCGCATTTAAGACAAGGTGATCTATCTTGTTCTTTTCATGGAGGAGAACCCTTGCCCCGGGGTTCCTCTGGTCGAGTAGCTCTGCTATTGGTCTTTTTGCCTTGTCCTGTACCTTGGCTTCTTTGAAAGTACTGTTGTCTTCGCTGTTGCCTGTCTCTGTCAATGTCATGTTCATCTTGTTCCGCCATAAGTGCTCTTTCCACTATCTCCCCGTATGTAACAACTTTCGACATTCGTACATCTCGTTTAATTTCAGAGCGAAGTCCCCGCATGAAGTGTTCGCCCTTACTTGTGTCATCTTGTGAAATATACGGTACATATTGGACTCCAGCCTCAAATTGTTATATGTATTCTGTCATTGACATGGTTCCTTGCTTCAGGTTAAGGAAATCGCTGGCTTTCTTGGCTCGTACATCTTTACTGAAATACTTGTTGTAAAATACGGTTTTGAAAGTTTCCCATGTCAATGGTCCAACCGGTAATGCAACCCTTGTACTCTCCCACCATATTTTTGCATGTTTTGTTAATAAAAAGACGGCACAAGTTACTTTGTCAACATCTTCCATATGAAGTTAGGAGAAGATGGACTCCAATGACTTAATCCACTATTCTGCTACTGCTGGATCGGTGCTTCCCATGAATTCAGGAGGATTCAGACGTCGAAAACGATCATACACATCAGTTTGAACAGGCCCTTGTCTGGGGATCATGGCTTGTGCATGTGCTTGCTCATGTGTGGTCCGTTGCATCTCCAGTAATTGTTGTATCTGCTCCCCATGGACTTTTGCCTGATCATGGACTTTTGCACTGCCCTCACCTTCGACCGCTGGGGCTTTGCCCTTAGATGACTCTCCTTCATGTACCTTACGTTTAGGTGGCATCGTCGCTTATCTTAACCTACCTATAGGTCACTTAGAAACACATAACTTAATATAAATTATGGGATACAAAGATACTTACTTGTTGAGTTCCCCATGTATGGATGAAGTGCAGTGTCTTCCCTGTCGAAGAACCGTGGGCTCTGATACCATTTAAAATGTCACACCCTTACTCTATAATTAGCATAATTACCATAATCAAAATAAGGTTTGAATGATATAACTATAGTATGAAGCAAATCAGACAAGAGGCATCACTTTGACCGTTTATAAAAATTTTGGCATGATGTTCCTATATTTTGTATGCACCAAAAACTCAAGCAATACTATTTATACACACTTATAAACATATTCTCATATACAAACATACTTTGTATCATCATACATAACATGGAACTTGTTTCAAACCCTGACATAAAATTTACTACAATACATATGCGGAAGCTATACAATAAGATATCTCGGTTCTTGTCGAGGTAAGGCACGTCACAAGCATCTATTGGCAAACCGGCATCCTACGCCTCTCCACTACCTGATCCAGTAATACATGAGCTACGTGAGTTTATAAAACTCAATAAGTTGGCACTTTTATGTATCAATATGCGTAGAAGGAGTATACATATCAAGTCGTGATCAACAATGAATCTTTAAACCATGTCGTATCATAACATATATTCATGTTCATTTTTGTACTTGAGCCTCATTTGTTGACCTGTACTACCGTGCTTGCTTTATTATATAGCTACTACTGTGTGGGACGTCAGGGAGCAACCTTTGGCAACCCCACGCCCCATGAACATATAATGGCCAATAGGTTTGGTGGACTTAAAACCACCCATGATTTCAACAAGCTCTATATCATGTAAAAATCAATCCTTTTCTTTTCGTGTTCATGTTCATGTTCATAACATAGCACCCATCATCAATATTCCTGAGTTTCTTACATATTTAATACATAACAATATAATATGGTGCTATATTTTCATCAATAAGATACTAACAATGTACATATAGCAATAATCAATGGGAAGTATTTGAAATCAAAATATTACTCATGTATTACTTCAAGAACATGCCAACTTACTGTCCAAGCGTACGAATACTTGTTTGAGACGATGATTCTCGTTCCTATACTGTCAAATACATCAATAAACCCATCACTATGTACATACTAGGTGAAAATCACTCCTCTACAAGTAGAACAACTAAAAGAGAAGAAAACTTACACCCTTATGAAGTTCTTGTGATGGAGAACTAAGTTTCAACTTCAAAATAATGAAAAAGAGGAAGAAGAAAGCATTTGGAGGAAGATTCTTATGTTTTCTCTCGAGCTTATGCTGAAGAAGAAGATGTGGAATGGTTGGAATGCTTAGAAAATTTGAAACATATCTTCTTGTATACAGGCGGCGCTCGGGCGGTCATAAATTACCGCTCGAGCGCGGAAATTTCTGTCCGAAACCGAAAATCCAGAACCAGTGGCGCTCGGGCGGTCATTTATTATCGCTCGGGCGCCGCTCTGCGCACAGTCACCTCAAAGATTGCTCCAGAAACGGCTCTTACGTTCATAATCTGAAAAAGGGGTAAACATAAAAGTTGTAGCCCTATGTCTTGGATTTAATATCCAATTAGTTTCAGGTCATTTTAAAGTCTGACTAAAAAGTTATGCTCATTCTCCTAACATGTGTCAGTGACGGAATGATAGTATACACGACACACTTCGGGGCACTTTTGGCTTGTCTTCCACAATGATTTGGACAAAACCCAAAACATGAAAGTTGTTGCATTATATATTAGATTTCTAATGGTTATGGCTCACTCAATTTGGATCAATATTCAAATCATTATGCTAAAACTTATAAAAACTACCACAATTTCATCTCATTTCCTATCAACTTCCTTACCCTACTTCTGCATACACATCTTACTATCACTATGTTAACACATATTCATTCTCAAGACACCATGGACAACATAAAAATCATGTTCAATCTCAATATCGATACTTCAATCAACATGTAAAACATAATGAAGCAAATAACTACATAATAAACGACATAAATGTATTATTATCATATGTACGAGTAACCGAGCATTACAGATCGACTACTAAAAATCTTGAATAAAACATTGATAGCTTTGCTTTGCGGAGGAGAAAAACTTTGATTCTTCCCGATGGTCTTCCTTGCATGCTGAAGTGAACAAGGGCGGTACCAACTACGACTAGAAAGCGGTCAGTCCTGTCAATAAATACCATCTTTTTATAGTTCTTCTTCTATCAATGCAATGAAAGAACCACCCTTTCCTATTTGTTTGTCCTGTCAGATAAAAAGAAAATTAGACCCCAAAGAGCCCTTCTTTACTACTTTAGGGTTGGGGGTGAAGGCGGGGGGGTTTACATACAACAAAGGCAAAATGGTTTATGATTGAATCTCAGAGGCATTCTTATCATTTGGTAGATCCAAGTCCATGGCCTATTTCGGGTTCACTCGGAGCTTTGGCAACAACCGTAGGAGGTTTGATGTACATGCACTCATTTCAAAGGGGTGCAACACTTCTCAGTTTGGGCCTCATATTTATTCTATATGCCATGTTCGTATGGTGGCGCGATGTTCTACGTGAATCCACGTTGGGAGGACATCATACCAAAGTCGTACAATTAGGACCTCGATATGCTTTTATTCTTTTTATCGTATCGGAGGTTATGTTCTTTTTTGCTTTTTTTCGGGCTTCTTCTCATTCTTCTTTGGCACCTACGTTAGAGATCGGAGGTATTTGGCCACCAAAAGGGATTGGGGTTTTAGATCCTTGGGAAATCCCTTTTCTTAATACCCTTATTCTCCCTTCATCCGGAGCTGCCGTAACTTGGGCTCATCATGCTATACTAGCTGAGAAGGAAAAACGAGCAGTTTACGCTTTAGTAGCTACCGTTTTACTGGCTCTAGTATTCACTGGCTTTCAAGGAATGGAATATTATCAAGCACCCTCCACTATTTCGGATAGTATTTATGGTTCTACCTTTTTCTTAGCAACAGGCTTTCATGGTTTTCATGTGATTATAGGTACTCTTTTCTTGATCATATGTGGGATTCGCCAATATCTTGGTCATCTGACCAAGGAGCATCACGTTGGCTTTGAAGCAGCTGCATGGTACTGGCATTTTGTAGACGTGGTTCGGTTATTCCCATTTGTCTCTATCTATTGGTGGGGAGGTATATGAAGGAACGAATTAGTGGATTGAGGAATGAAAGCTCGAAGACAAAGAGAACCGGGCTTTTCCAAAGAATTACTGCAGTTTTCCCACTCCCTTTGATTATCATATACAAAAAAGTCTTTTCCACTTTCTTACCAAATCTCTCTCTATTCTGGCACATCAATGAAGGGATCGAAGAGATTATGGCGGATCATGTTCACCAAGAAATGACTCGAAATTTGATCTTGGTCTATCTGAGATTGTTCCTTTTAATCGTAATCAAAGATGTTTTCTTGTCTCTCGTTTCTTTTCTGAACAAATCGAAGAACCTAATGGATCAAACTCATCCTTGGCTGCTACGAAAGATATCGGTCTTGCATTTCGGAAAAAGCATTCTGAAATTGAGCCTAAGACTTAGAGGAAAGAAGCTCGTCTTACTGTTTCTTTCACGGTTCAGCCCTCTTACTAGGATAAATCTTTGATTTGATTCATGGCCGTAGTCAAGACAGTCCGAAGGTAACAGCAAACTACGGCTTCAAAGCCAAGCCCCAAAAACTCAAGTACGCTCCTGCTTCATTTTTTGTACAAATATTTTCAAACTAGGCCCACGAGTAGATGAAAACAGATTGAAATGAATGAGCTAGTGCGCTTATGTCAGATAGGGGAGCTTTCAAAGCGTGTCATTGAGGGTTACGGGGCATGTAGCTTCTTTTATTTTGGGTTGTTAAAAGCGGATTCCGCTGGTTCAAGAATAGATGCTTTCTTCCGTGCCTTCTTTGGCTTGGCAGTATCATTTGCTTTAGTGGCAGCTGCGTCTCTTTCGGCTTCTAATTCGGATTTGGGTCGGAATCTTGATAGGTCTCGGAATTCGCTTGTGAAAGAGCTTCTACTGAAGCTTATGCGTTTGTTGATGAAAATTCATTTGATCTATAGCACCTCTTGCTTTAGCTGCGATTTCAGAGACTTTTGGTTCGGAAAAACTCGAAGCTCCTAGCTCGGGATAACCGGGAAACTGCCGGCTAATCGTATGCCAGTGAATCATTGGATATTCGGGGCGAATCATATGTTGTTGAATTGCCCGCGTAACCATGAGGAAATCGAATTGGTAACCGTCCTTTTGCGATAAAATTCAGCTCCACATCTAGGCTGAGTTCTTATAATAAAGTGAACAATTGTACGACCAAAGGCACCCAGCCAGAACTAGACGTGAAAGCAGCCAAGAAGAAAGAAGAAGGCATAGGGTGGGATCGATTAAAGGCAGTTCGTCCACACTTTGTGTTGTTACATTGTGAAAATACGAGCTATGCGTCTATACTGCTTGGCGAGAAGTGAGGTTGGTTGATAGCCGCGCCCAGTCTTGCTCTTAAAGCTGGTTAACTCTACTTCCTACCTAGTGGAATCCTCTACTAAGTGAAAAGGGAGCCCCTAAGGCCACACGCCTACCAGAGCCTAAAATATTTGGAAAAGGAAGAACAGGAGTGATCCAGACTTTAGACACGCACAGAAGGTGACGACACAACCAGTATAGCAGGAAGGCAACATACTCATCATCTGTAACATCAGAGGATCAACGAGCTTTAGCGTTCTGAAATTGAAAATAATCCAAGAATTCCCTTGGACGTTGTTGGCCAAGAGAAAGAAATGTTTGGCACGACCAAAAGCGGGTGAACAGAGTCCCCATGAGGCTTCGACGGAATTGAGGTGATGGCAGCAACATCAAGAAGACTAGGGGAAACCATACCAAAGCGGAAATGATGCTGGTAGCAGACCAACTGAAAGAAGGTCGTATGTAAGAAAGGAGACATCTACCAACTTCTCCCCCAGCGGGAAATTCCATATCTTTTGGCCTATTCGAGTAGGTTATCGTTTCTGTAAATGCATCATTCGGTCCGTTTTGCCATAAGTACCTCTCCTTCGGCAAAGCCTTTCTTACACGTGGGAAAAGAACTTCAACGCTCATGTTCTTCCTAATCCGATCTCGTTTCGGGTACACACTATCCTCTAATAGTTGAGCTAGCAGGCTCTCTTCCCCTTACTTAAACTACTGAAAGTATATAGATTGAAACCCCTTGACTATTAAAAGACTATAAGGAATAAAAAAGCACTAGCCATAAGAGCTAGAGGAGCGAGGGCTGCCTCCTCTGCCTACGAGTCTCAAGCAGTGTGTGTCTGATCCCACACCTTCCCCTACCAAGACCTTTTCTTGTTCCTTGAGGAAGGAACTGACATACTTAAGATTAAGATGAGAACGAGATTTCACCTTCATTTGGGTGGCGGTGGCTAGATGCTATTGCTATTGAATTCGTTGCTATTGGACTTCTTTCGAGGGCTAGTAAGTCTCAGCTTTAGGGCGGTCACTTTTTTATTCCTGAAATAAACAGGCGTTAAACGCTTCTTGCTAACGTCCAACAAAGGAGAGAAGGAACCTGAAGGTATCAATCATATATAAATGATATGGCATAAGGAGGAGATGTAGTGATGAAGGTTGAACTTGGGCCTTGGCTTCGGTTCCATAGATGGGTTTTGTGGCAAACTCGAGTCAACAAGCTTTTAGCTTGGAAAAAGAATGGATAGGGTTGAATCAGCTGCGATTGCTCTTGGCTTGGTCTTCAAGCTGATTAGGATGTTGATTCTGGTTTATGCTATTTAATGGAATCTTAGAGATACTGGAGTAGTTAAGAAGGAAGGGGGTGGACAAAGAAGCTGCGCAGGATCTTTCCTGAAAGCAAGGGAAGGAAAAGGATAACCCTTTAAGGAGTCTTCTTAGCTTTAAAGAGGCCTCGAAGGAGTGAAAGTGTAATGCCCGGTTACTCGTACAAATGATAATAAAGCGTTTATGTCGTTTATTATGTAGTTATTTAGCTCATTAGATTTCACGTGATGATTGAGGTATCAATATTAAGATTGAACATTATTTTTTTATATTGTCCATGATGTATTGAGAATGAATATGATGCAAATACGAATGATCGAGCGCCAAGGAAAGCATGGGATCCTTTGGAGTTGCCAGAGGGACCGATCACGAGAGGACGACTGAAGAAGTTTAAGGAGGCACTGTAGGGAGTCATGAGCAATCAAGGAGGGCTTACGTGCAAGGACCAAAGTGCCGAAGGGTGTGTGATGCATGGGAGTGAGTTCGGGAACCAAAAGAACGTTAATCAAGCAGTCCAGAGCCTACACGGACCCGAGCACGGACCTGTACACAGGGTCCGTGTCCATTACAGCCGAGAATGAAAAAATGCAAAGTGTACACGGACCCGAGCACGGACCTGTACACGGGGTTCGTGTACCTCACAGTGCCTACACGGAGCTAGCCCCAGACGTCTACACGGGGTCCGTGTACTTTGCGGTTTTGCGAGATTTTATTCCTTTTTTAGAGTTTTATTTTTTTGGGAGACTAGATATTGTTATCTTTTTTATATTAAAAGATGATATGGACGAAAATCAACACATTATTCACATTATTATTGATTGAATATAAAACTTAGAGATTTTTCTCTCAACTTTCAAGGCTTTGGCTTTGTAATCAAAAATCAAACTTATCAAAGTTTTTAACTTTGTGGCGTTTGTCGATCGTTCTTGCGCGGATTGTCAAGGGCGTGTTCTTTGAAGGTTCGTTATAGTGTCAATTGTTTTATTTGTGATTATTTGTTGCTAAAATTTTTCATAGTTTAGAGGTGAAAATCACGCACATACTTGATTCAAAAGACCGGGACACAACACGAATCCCTTTAACGTTATTGAATTGAGGGCGCGGTTCTAGAATAAACGTGTTTGCTTTTCTTACGTACGTGGATTCATATCAGAATATGTGTTATAATAGCGATAGTAATATGTGCAGATAAAGTAGTGTAATGAAAGTTGGTATAGGACTGCAAGAAATGAGATGAAATTGTGGTAGTTGTTACGGGCAGATTTCCTGTCGAGGATTTGGACCAGTCTTTTTTCATATGAGAGATTCGATGCAAGCTCTAACGGTTCGTAATGAAGAATGTGAGAAGGATTAGCCAAATACTTTCGTAGCAAGCAAACGTGAAAAACATTATGAACGTGAACATAGCACCATATCCCATTGTTATGTATTAAATATGAAAGGAACTCATGAATATTGAAGATGGGTGCTATGTCATGAACATGAACATGGATATGAAAAGAAAAGGACTGATTTTACATGATATAGAGCTTGTTGACATCATGGGTGGTTTTAAATCCACCAAAGCTATTGGCCAATATATGTTCATGGGGCGTGGGGTTGCCAAAGGTTGCTCCCTAACGTCCAACACAGTAGTAGCTATATAATAAAGCAAGCACAGTACTAGTGAGTATTTGTTCATGAGTACTCCGAAGCAAGCACAGTATATAATAAAGCAAGCACAGTATATAATAAAGCAAGCACAGTACTCCGAAGTAGTGGCGTTTTTCGATCGTTCTTGCGCGGAATGTCAAGGGCGTGTTCTTTGAAGATTCGTTATAGTGTCGAATGTTTTCTTTGTGATTATTTGTTGCTAAACTTTTTCATAGTTTAGAGGTAAAAATCACGCACATACTTGATTCAAAAGATCGGGACACAACACGAATCCCTTTAACGTTATTGAATTGAGGGCGCGGTTCTAGAATAATCGTGTTTGCTTTTTTTACGTACGTGGATTCATATCATTTGGTATCAGTGCTTAGGTTCATTGAATTCAAGTAAGTTTATCACGTTATTATCTCGTCTATTATCAGATCTGTTATCCTTTCGTTCTTTTTTCATATCTATATTTTTAGTATATCGTTCTTCGTCAGTTGCTGAAATTTTTGGTGATTTTTTGTTGGGTTTTTCGAGTAAGTACTCGGCCAAAAAAAAAAAAAAAAACCAAAAATCCAAAAATTCACCATTATTTCTTTTTGATATTTTGTTCTATTCCTTTTTGTGAGTCATAACAAGTGCCTCACACAGTCAAAAAATAAAAAAAAATTTATTTACCTTCAAATTGCTTTTCTACGCAGTCTAAGTGAGTCGATCACAATTGTTCACAAGTTGAACTTGATTGTTTGAGATTCAAATACAAAGCTTGAATGCACTTTCGAGAGAAACATCAAATTCGAGTGGAAACATTTGAGTGTGAGTGTTAGTTATTCGGAGTGACTAGTGAGTATTTGTTATGAGCAAAAAAATACGAGGGGAGAGACGAGTGATTTTCTTTGGAGTGACCGTGAGAATTTTGGGTGAGGCATATTTTGTTTTCTACTAACGTTTTTCTTGCAGGTACAAATCTGATATTTAAACGGGGAGGGAGGTAGGAGACAGTTCTAATCAAGGGTTATCTAAGGTCCAATTGGAGGCATTGTTTGGGCATTTCTCTAGGATGATGAGGGTGGAGTTGGAGCCGTTACACGAGAGGATGAGTAGGCTTGAAGTTAGTACTAGCGGAGCTAAATCTAAGCCTAAGGATGTGGGTAGAGGAGAAGAAGATGAAGAGTATGATTTAGGAGGAGAAGAGGAGAGCCAAAGTGAGAATTGGGGTAGGAATGGAGGAGGTAGAGGATTTGGTAGAGGAAGGAGGGAAGCCACACGGGGTAGATACAATGACGGGAATAGGGTGGATGGTAATATGTGTAGTATTAAGATAAAGATTCCTTCGTTCCATGGGAAATCTGATCCGGAGGCATACTTAGAATGGGAAAATAGGGTAGAGTTCGTGTTTGAATGTCACCACTACTCCGAACAAAAGAAGGTTAGATTGGCGGTGGTCGAATTTCTAGACTCTGCTCTCATTTGGTGGGATCAATTAGTGACCACTAAGAGGAGGTATAATGAGAGACACATTGAATCTTGGGATGAGATGTAGAGGGTCATGAAGAAGAGGTTTGTGCCCAACCACTACTACAGGGAGATGTTTAAGAGGCTACAAACTTTGAGGCAAGGGGTGAAGAGTGTTGAGGACTACTATAAGGAGATGGAAGTAGTCATGATTAGGGCAAATATTGAGGAAGATAATGAGGCGACCATGGCACGTTTTCTTTGTGGTTTGAACAGGGAAATCCAAGATCAAGTTGAGCTTCGGCAATACTTGGATTTAGACGAGATGGTGCAAATGGCCATAAAAGTGGAGCAACAACTCAAAAGGCGTGGAGTTGGCCGTACCAATCTAACTGGGGGTTCATCATATTCATGGCGATCAAATGTGGTGAAACGTGAGGAGAACAAGGCGGTGACCAAGCTCAAATTTGAGACCAAACAAGAGGCGCCTAAACAAGGAGTGCAAGGTAAATCTGAAACTCCTTCTAATCGATATAGAGATGTTAAATGTTTTAGGTGTCAAGGGTTAGGTCATATTTCTAGTGAATTTCCTAATAAAAGGGTAATGATTCTAAATGACTATGGTGAGTATGAGTCTCATAGTGAGGGTGATGAAGATGAGATTCCTGCGTTAGAGGATCCTGATGAGGGATATGAGGCGGTTGTAGGTGAAGCACTAGTGACTAGGCGTATCATGAGTGCCCAAGTCAAAGAGGAGGAGACTAACCAAAGGGAGAACTTGTTCCATACTAGGTGTTTTGTAAACCAAAAAGTTTGCAATCTAATCATAGATGGGGGGAGTTGTACTAATGTGGCTAGTGTTGAAATGGTGGAGAAATTGGGGTTACCTACATTAAAGCACCCTCAACCATATAGGCTTCAATGGTTGAATGATTGTGCGGAAGTGAAGGTTAACAAACAAGTGCTAGTGCCTTTTTCTATTGGGAAATATGTGGATGAGGTCTTGTGTGATGTGGTACCGATGCAGGCTTGTCATATTGTGGGGACCCGGGCTCTAACTCGATTATCTTTGGGATTAATTGGATCTTTGTTAGAAAATGTGGGTCAAAATTTTGCTTTTAACATACGACACATACATAAGATTTATTGCATTTCATGAAAAGCAAATACATGTCTTGTTTCGTTCATACAATCAAACTAGTGTTTAAAAGTGTTAATACATGTCTAATACAACAACTAGTTTCTTCCGCTACGCCCGTGATCACCACGCTATCACCTCTCAATCATCCTTGTCTCGACCCTGATCCTGCCCCACCTGTTGTTATGCACACATACAGACACAACAACAGCCGGAAACTCCGGTGAGAATAAATCCCAGTATAAAACAATGTATACATGCATATACACAAGATAAATCATGAACATGCTATCATGAATTTAAACAATACGAATATGTTCCATAGTCTATGAAACACAACTAATCTAAATCAGGCAACGTAAATCAAATTCATATCTTTGACTCGACTCTAAGTCTAGGGATCCCGTTGTGAATAAGACGTAACAAGTCTCCCACCTACTCTCCCAATCGGGGTGGAGGTACGTCTTATTCCCAGACTTGGATCCTCTGTATCGAATGTCTACAATAGGAGTGAATCTTCTCCTACGGCCATCGACACAACCGAACATCCGGCTTGGCTAATCTACCAAGGACTCTCCTATCTCAATGCTTTAAGATAAATCAATAAAGAAAGTATCACAAGGTAATAATCATCTAGTATGTGATTTAGGGAAACTCAAGTCGAATCTAGCTCGAGTTGTATCTTCCTGAATCAACATTGAATTATACCTTCTTGTCGTATAATCTTTGTCGTAGTCGAAGTCTCGATGTCGAATCTGTCAATATCAAATCTGAAATAACAATGTAGAGATGCATTCTATCAATCTTCAACTCAATTCCATCACATATACAAATCAGCAATAATTCTCGATACATTTTGACGGCATAACGACATAGTTTATCGATACCCATCAACTCAAATATTAATCAACTAACATCAACAACTCATAATCCGCAACAATACCAAGCCAAAACACAATAATTCTGCACCATCGAGTTTCGGCCAACATGTTGGAATTTTACACAAATTGCATGCGACATCCGATAATCGATCTGTTTACGGCGTTATGATCTCTAGCTACTCAAGCACATATATTTATACTAAAATCACAATTCCTCCAACATATAGATTTCGAAACATGCTGGAAATGAACAAAACTTACCTCCTTTTGAAGCTAGTGATGCAAGGAGCAATAATCTGAATTCGGAACTAAATTCGGGTAGTCGAATCTTGTAATACCAACAAGTTACTCT
This sequence comes from Primulina huaijiensis, assembly GCF_012295235.1. Lineage (NCBI taxonomy): Eukaryota > Viridiplantae > Streptophyta > Magnoliopsida > Lamiales > Gesneriaceae > Primulina > Primulina huaijiensis. The sequence goes on along the minus strand of NC_133319.1, from coordinate 10,237,424 downwards.
TGAAGAAAACTTGAGGAACTTTCATGGAGTTTTGTCTCGTTTCTGTAGGTGTTGAAGTCTGAAATGAAGGAGAATACATGTTATATGCATGGCAAGGACACATGTTTTATTTTTCACTCAACACGTCGCACCGCGGGTGCGCTCACTTCTGACCGCGGGTGCGCTTAGCTCTCGGCAGCCCCATCCAAAAATTCAGAAACAGCGACCGCGGGTGCGGTCCCTTTTTCACCGCGGGTGCGATCAGCCGACTGAACCCCTTCGACACTTCAGAATCAACGACCGCGGGCGCGGTCCGTCTTGGACCGCGGGAGCGGTGACCCTACTGTAATTCTTCACGTTTCATGAGTTACAACCGCGGGTGCGGTATGTCTTGGACCGCGGGTGCGGTCTCTCTTGTATTCAAAAATCTACTTTCTGCCCTTACACCGCGGGTGCGGTAGAAACTAGGGCGCGGGGGCGGTGTCCTTTCATGCAACTTCATAATCTCATCTTATCAACCTACAATTCTTGGGCATTACATTTCTCCCCCTCTTAGATATGAGTTCGTCCTCGAACTCGCAAGCAATCAATCAAAGCATGTATAAGATAATCAAAACTGAATAAATACTCACATCATGCGAATAGTTCTGGATATCTCTGATTCTGTTTCCAAAGTCGCTTCTTCAATGCCATGACGATTCCATTGGACTTTCACTAACGGACTAGTCTTTGTTCTGAGCTGTTTCTCTTTCCGATCAAGAATCTGAATCGGCTCCTCAACGTAACTCAAAGTCTGATCTAACTCGGCTTCTTCAGGCTGAATGACATGAGAACTATCTGGCATATATCTATGTAACATCGATACATGAAAGAAGTCATGTATCCCAGATAGAGAAGGAGGAAGAGCAAGTCTATACGCACGATCGCCAATCTTTTCAAGAATCTCGTACGGACCGACGTATCGAGGAGACAACTTTCCACGTTTGCCAAATCTGACCACGCCTCTGAAAGGAGAAATCTTTAAGAATACTCTGTCTCCCTGCTCAAACACCAACGGTCTACGTCTGATGTTCTCGTACTTCGCCTGTCTATCTTGTGCCGTCTTCATTCGCTTTTGAATTATCTTTACTTTATCTGTCATTTCACGAATCATATCTAGCCCTAAGTCTGGTACCTCGGAGAGGTTATCCCAATATAGTGGAGATCTGCACTTCTTTCCGTATAATGCCTCAAACGGTGCCATCTCGATGCTCGTTTGATAGCTGTTATTGTACGAGAATTCACAAAGAGGGAGTGAATCTTGCCAACTAGTACCAAAATCTAGTACTATAGCTCTCAGCATATCTTCTAAAGTCTGGATAGTCCGCTCTGACTGTCCGTCTGTCTGGGGATGGTAAGCAGTACTCAAGTGTAAAGTCGTAACTAGAGCCTGCTGTAGACTGTGCCAAAAGTGTGAAGTGAATAGTGGATCACGATCTGATACGATATTTCGGCACACCATGTAATCTGACAACCTCTCGGACATATATCTCGTCCATTTGATCATATCTGTACATCATCTTGTACGGAATGAAGCATGCGGATTTGGTCAATCTATCTATCACAACCCAAATCGCATCGCAGCCTCGGGATGATCGTGGTAACTTCGTGACGAAATCCATGGAAATGTGATCCCATTTCCATTCAGGAATAGCTAAACTCTGAAGTAACCCTTCGGGCTTCTTTCTTTCGGCCTTCACCTATTGGCAATTCAAGCACTTAGACACAAAATCTGCAATATCTGTCTTCATCTGTTTCCACCAGAACTGTGTTTTCAGATCATTGTACATCTTCCTGCCACCAGGATGAAAACTGAACCGACTACAATGCTCTTCTGAAAGTATATGTTGTTTCAAATCTGAAACATCTGGCACTACAAGACGGTTATTCACATACAAAACATGATCACGTACCTGATACTCAAAAATATGTCCTGATCTGACCATATCAATCGACTTTTGAACACTCTGATCTGTTCTTTGTGCCTCTTTGATGCGAACAATCAAATCTGGTTCACACTGAATAGTGGCAAGTCGCAACGGTCTACTATCTGTATCAAATGCTAATCCAGAAAAGCAACAATCTTCTATCATATTCGAAACACCTATCGTCGACAAGGATAAGGAACATACCTTTCGACTCAAAGCATCCGCTGCTGCATTTGACTTCCCTGGATAATACTTGATCTCGCAATCAAAGTCTTTCAGCAGATCAAGCCATCGTCGCTGTCTCATTCAACTCTGACTGAGAAAACAGATACTTCAGGCTTTTGTGATCAGAGCAGATCTCAAATTTCTCCCCATACAGATAGTGACGCTAGATTTTCAATGCAAAAACTATAGCCGCCAATTCAAGATCATGAATTGGGTATCGACTCTCGTGTGGCTTCAACTGTCTCGAACCATAGGCAATAACATGCTGTCGCTGCATAAGAACACATCCTAACCCTCTGTGCGATGCATCACAATATACAACGAAATCACCTGTACCTGAAGGTATCGTCAACACTGGAGCACTGGTTAGTCGTCTCTTCAACTCTAAGAAGCTAGACTCACAATCTTCAGACCACACAAATGGAGTATTCTTCTGTGTCAACTGGGTAATCGGTTTCGCAATACTGGAGAAATCTTTAATAAATCGTCGATAGTACCCTGCTAAACCCATGAAACTGCGTATCTCTGGCACAGAAGTCGGTCTCGGCCAACTGATCACAGCTTCCACTTTACTCGGATCAACAGAAATACCGTCTCCAGATATGATATGACCCAAGAAGACAACCTGTCTCAGCCAAAACTCACACTTTGACAGTTTAGCATACAGTTGCTCATTTCTTAACGTCTGCAACACAATTCTCAAATGCTCAGCATGATCAGTCTCATTTCTCGAGTAAACCAAAATATCATCTATAAAAACAATCACAAACTCATCCAGATACCTCTGAAAGACACGGTTCATCAGACTCATAAACACCGCTGGCGCATTCGTTAAACCAAAAGGCATGACAATAAACTCGAAATGTCCATACCTGGTTCGGAATGCAGTCTTCGGTATATCTGAATCTCTGACTCGCAGCTGATGATATCCAGATCGCAAGTCGATCTTGGAATAGACAGAGGATCCCTGCAACTGATCAAACAAATCGTCGATGCGAGGCAATGGGTACTTGTTCTTTACTGTTGCCTTGTTCAGTTGCAGGTAATCTATACACAATCTCATCGAACCGTCTTTCTTTCGCACGAATAGCACTGGTGCGCCCCAAGGAGATACATTCGGTCTGATGTATCCCTTGGCCAGCAAATCTTCAAGCTGTACTTTCAATTCTTTCAACTCTATCGGTGCCATTCTATAAGGAGCTCGAGAAATAGGAACCGTACCTGGTACTAGGTCGATGCTAAAATCTACCTCTCTGACTGGAGGCAATCCCGGAATCTCATCGGTGAACACATCTGCAAACTCGCTAACCACTGGCACATCTGCCAAGGCTGGGCTCGATTTCAGTAAATCTACTGAATAGACCAGGAATCCTTCTGCTCCTTTCTGGAGTAATCGAGTCATAGACAATACTGAAATCAAAGGAATCCTAGCTCTAGACCCTTTGCCGTAGAACTTCCACTCTTCAGCCATCTCTAGTCTGAATCTAACAATCTTGTGGAAACAGTTTACTGACAGCTCTGTACTTGGTTAGCATGTCGATACCAATAATGCAATCAAAATCAGATAACCCAAGTACAATACAGTCTAAATCTATCTCATGCCCATCATACTGTAGTAAACACGATCTAACAGATGTCACTGATATCAACCATGTCCCCAAAAGAGAAGAGATAGACAATACAGTAGACAACGACTCAATAGGCAATGCATATGTCAATGCAAAACGCTCAGATAAGAATGTATGTGATGCACCTGTGTCTATCAGAACATAAGCAGAATAACCGCAAAGCGAACAATTACCTGCTATCACGTCATCAGGGGCATCCTGAGCCTGCTCTTCTGTCAACGCAAACACTCGAGCTTGCTGTCTCGACGGCTGGCCCACCATCTGGCTACCCCTAGCTCTGGGCTGTGTCGATGTAGGGGCTGACTGGAATGAAAGAACAGATGATGCTTGCCTCTCTGGCTGAGCTACAGAGCCAGATGCTCCTACATTCTGAGTCTGCTGTGCACCTCTCTGTGGACAGACCTTGGCGAAGTGGCCCTGCTGTCTGCAAATGTTGCCGCGACCCATCACGCCCTGACACTGTTCGGTGGCATGTCTACCTCCACAAGAACTACAGTAAACCCCTGTATACTCTGATCTCTGGCCCGACCCTGTCTGTCTCGGCCCACTGGAGCTCGACGAACTGCTCCCTGATTTCTTGAACTGTTTCCCTTTCACTTTTAAACAGTCTTTCCTCCCGCTGCCGCTACCACCACTCTCGAATCTTGAAGGTGGTTGCTGATACTGACCCGAGGGCTGGGGTGGTCTAGGGGTCTGAGTGGTATAAGGAGTGCTTCGTTGCCTAAGCAACCCGGCTTCTGCTCCCTTCGCCCTGTTCAAGGCATCCAACAGATGGTTGGGTCGTCCCGTGTTCACCAAGGTGAATATCTCCGGATTCAGGCCATTGATAAACTGATCCGCAACGGCATCGTCATTCCCAGCAACGTGGGGAGCAAATCGGAGCAATGTGGAAAACTTAGCCACATATTCCTCGATGTTCAGCTGTCCCTGTCTCAGGTTGGCAAATTCCGCACCTTTGTCTTTTCGGTAGGAGACGGGAAAGAATCGCTGATAGAACTCTGTCTTGAACACCTTCCAAGTGACCTCTGTACCACGATGCTCCAAGGCCCTCTTTGTCGTAAGCCACCAATTCTTGGCAACTTCTTGCAGTTGATGCCCAATCAGTTTAACCCGTCTTTCATCGGTGTAGTCAAGAGAATCAAATAACATCTCGATGTCATCTAACCAGCTTTCACACTCAACTGAATTCTCTGTGCCCTTCAGTGTAGGTGGTCGAAATGACTGAAACCGCTTTAACAAAGTCTCCATCGGCGTAGCGGTCACATCCATCGGATCATTGGATGTACTGCCCTGTTCTGGTGCCCGACCTGCTACTGGTTGCGGTACTCGTCGAGGAGGCATATCTGATTATCAAACGTATTAGTACACAATCTATACAATCTGTCTCAGCCCTCCTCTGATCATATACCTCTGATCCAGAATTGGTTCTGATTCAGCCTTTGCAATTACATGCTGTAATCAACTCAGATAACAAGACAACATGTAATAGAGAAAGCAATAAATCATGCTAGTACAACAAAAGCAAGGAAGACGACTCAATCTACCCCGTTCACTCTCTTCTATCTCAGTCTATACAAAACCTACGGCTCTGATACCACCTGTTGTGGGGACCCAGGCTCTAACTCGATTATCTTTGGGATTAATTGGATCTTTGTTAGAAAATGTGGGTCAAAATTTTGCTTTTAACATACGACACATACATAAGATTTATTGCATTTCATGAAATGCAAATACATGTCTTGTTTCGTTCATACAATCAAACTAGTGTTTAAAAGTATTAATACATGTCTAATACAACAACTAGTTTCTTCCGCTACGCCCGTGATCACCATGCTATCACCTCTCAATCATCCTCGTCTTGACCCTGATCCTGCCCCACCTGTTGTTATGCACACATACAGACACAACAACAGCCGGAAACTCCGGTGAGAATAAATCCCAGTATAAAACAATGTATACATGCATATACACAAGATAAATCATGAACATGCTATCATGAATTTAAACAATACGAATATGTTCCATAGTCTATGAAACACAACTAATCTAAATCAAGCAACGTAAATCAAATTCATATATTTGACTCGACTCTAAGTCTAGGGATCCCGGTGTGAATAAGACGTAACAAGTCTCACACCTACTCTCCCAATCGGGGTGGTGGTACGTCTTATTCCCAGACTTGGGTCCTCTGTATCGAATGTCTACAATGGGAGTGAATCTTCTCCTACTCCCATCGACACAACCGAACATCCGGCTTGGCTAATCTACCAAGGACTCTCCTATCTCAATGCTTTAAGATAAATCAATAAATAAAGCATCACAAGGTAATAATCATCTAGTATGTGATTTAGGAAAACTCAAGTCATCTAGCACGAGTTGTATCTTCCCGAATCAACATTGAATTATACCTTCTTGTCGTAGTCGAAGTCTCGATGTCGAATCTGTCAATATCAATCCTGAAATAACAATGTGGAGATGCATTCTATCAATCTTCAACTCAATTCCATCACATATACAAATCAGTAATAATTCTCGATACATTTCGACGGCATAACGACATAGTTTCTCGATACCCATCAACTAAAATATTAATCAACTAACATCAACAACTCATAATCCACAACAATACCAAGCCAAAACACAATAATTCTGCACCATCTAGTTTCGGCCAACATGTTGGAATTTTACACAAATTGCATACGACATCCGATAATCGATCCGTTTACGGCGTTATGATCTCTAGCTACTCAAGCACATATATTTCTACTAAAATCACAATTCCTCCAACATATAGATTTCGAAACATGCTGGAAATGAACAAAGCTTACCTCCTTTTGAAGCTAGTGATGCAAGGAGCAATAATCTGAATTCGGAACTAAATTCGGGTAGTCGAATCTTGTAAAACCAACAAGTTACTCTTGAAGGAAACTTGAGGAACTTTCATGGAGTTTTGTCTCGTTTCTGTAGGTGTTGAAGTCTGAAGTGAAGGAGAATACATGTTATATGCATGGCAAGGACACATGTTTTATTTTTCACTCAACACGTCGCACCGCGGGTGCGCTCACTTTTGACCGCGGGTGCGCTCAGCTCTCGGCAGCCCCATCTAAAAATTCAGAAACAGCGACCGCGGGTGGGGTCCCGTTTTCACCGCGGGTGCGCTCAGGCTACGGCAATCCTTCAACGTTTCAAAATCAACGACCGTGGGTGCGGTATGTCTTGGACCGCGGGTGCGGTGACCCTACTGTAATTCTTCACGTTTCATGAGTTACAACCGCGGGTGCGGTATGTATTGGACGTGGGTGCGGTCTCTCTTGTATTCAAAACTCTACTTTCTGCCCTTACACCGCGGGTGCGGTAGAAACTGGGGCGCGGGGGCGGTTTCCTTTCATGCAACTTCATAATCTCATCTTATCAACCTACAATTCTTGGGCATTACACATATCTTGTTGGGTAGACCGTGGCAATATGATAGGCGAGTGACACATGATGGGTACAAGAATAGGTACTCAGTTGTATTGAAGAAGGAATCCATTGTATTACTTCCTTTGTCCCCAAAGCAAGTGTTCGAGGACCATTTGAAAAAAAAGAAGAGAGATGAGGCCGAAAAAAAGAGTGAACTAAAAAGTGAGATGGCCTTTGAAAATAAAAATGAAATGGCTGAAAAAATAGTGGTCAAAAGAGTGAGACAGCCTTACAAAAGAAAATTGAGAGGAAAGAGGCCAAAAAGAAATCATATATGGCCTAAAAAGGTGAGTTGAAACAATTGATGCACACACATGAACCACTTGTGTTGATTGTTTATAAGGAGATCCTCCTTAACACAAGTGATATAGCTGGGTCCCTTCCGAGCATTGTTGTTTCACTTTTGCAGGAATTTAAAGATGTATTTCCGGAGGAATTACCTCAAGGCTTACCACCATGGAGAGGAATCGAGCACCAAATTGATTTCGCGCCTGGGAGTGCATTGCCAAATCGTCCCGCCTATAGGAGCTATCCGAAGGAGACTAAGGAGCTTCAATGGCAGGTAAGTGAGTTGTTAGACAAGGGTTTTGTGCGTGAGTCCATGTCCCCTTGTGCTATGCCTGTTTTATTAGTTCCTAAGAAAGATGGCTCATGGAGAATGTGTGTGGACTGTAGAGCAATCACTAACATAACCATTAAGTATAGGCATCCCATACCTAGAATAGATGATATGTTAGATGAATTGCATGGTGCTTGTATCTTTAGTAAAATTGATTTGAAGAGTGGCTATCATCAAATTAGGATGAGGGAAGGTGATGAGTGGAAAACTGCTTTTAAAACCAAGTATGAGTTATATGAGTGGATGGTAATGCCATTTTGCCTAACTAACGCTCCTAGCACCTTTATGAGGTTAATGAATCATGTCTTGCGTGCACACATAGGAAAATTTGTTGTGGTTTGCTTTGATGACATCCTTGTGTATAGTAAGAACCTAGAAGAGCATGTTAATCACTTGAGACTTGTACTAATCACACTAAGGGCTGAAAATTTGTATGCTAACTTAAAGAAATGTGATTTTTGTACAAGCAAACTTGTCTTCCTTGGTTTTGTGGTAAGCTCACAGGGTATACAAGCGGATGAAGACAAGGTAAGTGCCATTCGAGATTGGACGACGCCTAATATTTTTGGTCAAGTTCGGAGTTTTCAAGGTCTTGCAAGCTTCTATAAGAGGTTTGTAAAAGATTTTAGCGCACTGGCAGCACCAATGACGGCGGTGATCAAGAAGAACGTTCCATTCCATTGGGGCGAGGAACAAGAGAAGTCTTTTAATATTATTAAACAAAAGTAAATTAATGCTCCTTTACTTGTTTTACCTGATTTTGCTAATACCTTTGAAATTGAATGTGATGCTTCTGGTGTAGGTATTGGTGGAGTGTTGATGCAAGGAGGGCGGCCGGTGGCGTACTTCAGTGAGAAACTTAATAGAGCAGCGCTGAACTATCCTACATATGACAAGGAGCTCTATGCGCTTGTGAGGACTCTTGAAACGTGGCAACACTACTTGAGGCCTAAGGAGTATGTGATTCATACGGATCATGAGTCTCTAAAGCACCTTAAGGGTCAACAAAAGCTGAACAAGCGGCATGCTAAGTGGGTGGCATTCATTGAAACGTTCCCATACATCATCAAGTACAAACAAGGTAAAGAAAATGTAGTGGCCGACGCACTATCACGGAGGTACGTACTAATCTCTACCTTGGAGTCAAAAATTTTGGGGTTTGAGCATGTGAAAGAGTTGTATGTGCTGGATGAGGATTTTAAGAGTGTGTTTGAAACTTGTATGCATGGACCACATGAAAAATTCTATTTGCATCATGGTTTCTTGTTTAGAGAAGATATGTTGTGCATCCCTAAATCATCCATTCGTGAATTACTTTTTAGGGAGGCACATGGGGGTGGTTTGATGGGACACTTTGGTGTGGCAAAAACCTTGAATGCTTTGCATGAACATTTTTATTGGCCACATATGAAGCGTGATGTTGAGCGAGTTTGTGATAAGTGCATAACTTGTAGGCAAGCTAAGTCTAGGACACAACCACATGGATTGTATACACCACTTCCTGTTCCTAATGAACCTTGGATTGACATTTCTATGGACTTTGTTTTGGGGTTGCCTAGGACTAAGAAGGGGAGGGATTCGATATTTGTTGTTGTTGATAGATTTTCTAAGATGGCACATTTTATTGCTTGTCACAAAAATGATGATGCCTCTCACATTGCGGATTTGTTCTTTTGAGAAGTCGTTAGATTGCATGGAATGCCTAGGACAAATGTTTCTGACCGTGATGTTAAGTTTTTGAGTTACTTTTGGAAAATGTTGTGGGCTAAACTTGGCACAAAATTGTTGTTTTCTACTACATGTCATCCTCAAACGGATGGACAGACTGAAGTTGTTAATAGAACTTTAGGGACACTTTTGCGTGCTATTCTTAAGAAGAACTTAAAGAATTGGGAAGATTGTTTACCATTTGTTGAGTTTACTTATAATCGTTGTGTACATTCTACTACAAATTATTCGTCATTTGAAATTGTATATGGTTTTAATCCTTTGACTCCGTTGGATTTGATGTCTTTACCTGTGAGTGAAAGGTTGAACATGGACGGCAAAAAGAAGGCTGAATTTGTTAGGGGGTTGCATGAAAAGGTCAAGGCCAAAATTGAGAAGAGAAATGAGCAATATGCCAAGCAAGCCAACAAAGGGAAGAAGAAGGTGATCTTTGAGAAAGGTGATTGGATGTGGCCCTACTTGCGGAAGGAAAGATTCCCCGAGAAGCGTCGTTCAAAGCTACTACCTAGGGGTGATAAACCATTTCAAATTCTAGAAAGGATCAATGACAACGCCTACAAACTCGATCTGCCAGGTGAGTACAATGTGAGTTCCACTTTCAATGTTAGTGATTTGTCCTTATTTGATGTAGGTGATGAACAAGATTTGAGGACAAATCCTTTTCAAGAAGGAGAGGATGATGCAAACACGAGTGATCGAGCGCCAAGGAAAGCATGGGATCCTTTGGAGTTGCCGGAGGGACCGATCACGAGAGGACGACTGAAGAAGTTTAAGGAGGCACTGCAGGGAGTTATGAGCAATCAAGGAGGGCTTACAAGCAAGGAGCAAAGTGCCGAAGGGTGCGTGATGCATGGGAGTGAGTTCGGGAACCAAAAGAACGTTATTCAAGCAGTCCAGAGCCTACACGGACCTGTACATGGGGTCTGTGTCCATTACAGTCGAGAATGAAGAAATCCAGAGTGTACACGGACCCGAGCACGGAATTGTACACGGTGTCCGTGTACCTCACAGTGCCTACACGGACCTAGCCCCGGACGTCTACACGGGGTCCGTGTACTTTGCGGTTTTGCGAGATTTTATTCCTTCTTTAGAGTTTTATTTTTTTGGGAGACCAGATATTGTTATCTTTTTTATATTAAAAGATGATATGGACGAAAATTAACACATTATTCACATTATTATTGATTGAATATCAAACTTAGAGATTTTTCTCTCAACTTTCAAGGCTGTGGCTTTGTAATCAAAAATCAAACTTATCAAAGTTTTTAACTTTGTGGCGTTTGTCGATCGTTCTTGCGCGGATTGTCAAGGGCGTGTTCTTTGAAGGTTCGTTATAGTGTCAATTGTTTTTTTTGTGATTATTTGTTGCTAAACTTTTTCATAGTTTAGAGGTGAAAATCACGCACATACTTGATTCAAAAGACCGGGACACAACATGAATCCCTTTAACGTTATTGAATTGAGGGCGCGGTTCTAGAATAATCGTGTTTGCTTTTCTTACGTACGTGGATTCATATCAGAATATGTGTTATAATAGCGATAGTAATATGTGCAGATAAAGTAGTGTAATGAAAGTTGGTATAGGACTGCAAGAAATGAGATGAAATTGTGGTAGTTGTTACGGGCAGATTTCCTGTCGAGGATTTGCACCAGTCCTTTTTCATATGAGAGATTCGATGCAAGCTCTAACGGTTCGTAATGAAGAACGTGAGAAGGATTAGCCAAATACTTTCGTAGCAAGCAAACGTGAAAAACATTATGAACGTGAACATAGCACCATATCCCATTGTTATGTATTAAATATGAAAGGAACTCATGAATATTGAAGATGGGTGCTATGTCATTAACATGAACATGGATATGAAAAGAAAAGGACTGATTTTACATGATATAGAGCTTGTTGACATCATGGGTGGTTTTAAGTCCACCAAAGCTATTGGCCAATATATGTTCATGGGGCGTGGGGTTGCCAAAGGTTGCTCCCTAACGTCCAACACATTAGAAGCTATATAATAAAGCAAGCACAGTAGTACAGGTCAACTAATGAGGCTCAAGTACAAAAATGAACATGAATATATGCTATGATATGACATGATTTAAAGATTCATTGTTGTCACGACTTGATATATATGTTCCTTCGACGCATATTGATACGTACAAGTGCCAACTTATTGAGTTTTATAAACTCACGTAGCTCATGTATTACAAGATCAGGTAGTGAAGAGACATAGGATGCCGTTTCGCCAATGGATGATTGTGACGTGCCTCACCTTGACAAGAACTGGGACTTCTTATTGTATAGCTTCCGCTTATGTATTATAATGAATTTATTGTCAGAGTTTGAAACAAGTTTTACAATGTGTATGTCTATTGACATAATGTGACAGAATATGTTTGTGGGTAAGGAAATGATTATATGTATATATTGTTATTGTTTCTCGAGGGTTGGTGTAAATTGTTGCTTGAGTGTTGGTGTAATCAAAATATAGGGACGTCATGCCGAAATTTTTACAAACCGTCATATTGATGCCGCATGTTTGAATTGCTTCATAATATAGATATATCATTCAAATCCTATTTTGATTATGGTAATTATGCTAAGTATAGAGTAAGGGTATGACATTTTATGGTATCAGAGCCTACGGTTCTTCGACAGGGAAGACACTGCACTTCATCCATACATGGGAACTCGGCAAGTAAGTATCTTTGTATCCCATAGTTTTGCTAAGTTATGTGTTTCTACGTGACCTATATGTAGGTTAAGATAAAAGACGATGCCACCTAAACGTAAGGTACAGGAAGGGGAGTCATCTAAGGGCAAGGCCCCAGCAGTCGAAGGTGAAGGCAGTGCACCACGACCTATAGATGATTTTGCTCAGCTGCTCCAACAACAAGCGAAAGTCCATGGGGAGCAAATACAACAATTACTTGAGATGCAACAGACTACTCATGAGCAGGCACACGCACAAGTCATGCTACCCAGACAAGGAACTGTTCAAACAGATGTGTACGATCGTTTTCGACGTCTAAATCCTCTGGAATTTATGGGAAGCACTGATCCGGCAGTAGCAGAAGAATGGATTAAATCATTGGAGTCCATCTTCTCCTACCTTCATATTGATGATGCTGACAAAGTAACTTGTGCCATCTTTTTGTTAACAAAACATGCAAGGATATGGTGGGAGAGGGCAAGGGTGGCATTACCTGTGATACCATTGACATGGGAAACTTTCAAAATCGTGTTTTACAACAAATACTTCAGTAAAGATGTACGAACCAAGAAAGCCAGTGATTTCCTTAACCTGAAGCAAGGAACCATGTCAATGACTGAATACATACAACAATTTGAGGCTGGAGTCCAATATGTACCATATATTGCACAAGATGACACAAGTGAGGGCGAACACTTTATGCGAGGACTTCGCTCTGAAATTAAACGAGATGTACGGATGTCGAAGGTTTGTTACATACGGGGAGATAGTGGAAAGAGCACTTATGGCAGAACAGGATGAACAAGACATTGATAGAGACAGACAACAGCGAAGCCAGCAGTACTTTCAGAAGAGGCAAGTAACAGGACAAGGCAGAAAGACGGATAGCAGAGGTACTCGACCAGAGGAACCCCGTGGCAAGGGTCCTCCTCCACGTAAAGAACAAGAAAGACCACCTTGTCCTAAATGTGGCAATCTCCATGGCGGCGAATGTATGCAAGGTTCAAATGTTTGTTATCGTTGCAAAAAGCCAGGGCATCTCGCCAAGAATTGTCCAGTGAGTTCTGAGAAAGTACAGGGAAGCCTTTTCTCCATGACTAAAGAGGAAGTGGATGCGGATACATCGATAATCACTGGTATGTTCTTGATTTCTGGTATCACTTCTATTGTTTTACTAGATTTAGGAGCCACGCATTACTTTATTTCGGAATCATTTGTAAGGAGACTGGGCATTACAGCAAGTACGACAGAGACACAACTCGCCATAGCCTTACCTTCCGGGCAAAAATTACAGACAAATCAGATTGTGAGAGGTTGTCCAATATATGTCCAAGGCAATCAGATGTATGCTGAATTGATAGTTTTGAAAATGACCGATTTTGATGTGATATTGGGAATGGATTGGCTCTCGAAGTACAGAGTTACTCTTGTCTGTGGCATAAAGATGATCAAATTTTCATCGATAGGAGCTGAACCATTCACAGTAGCAAGTGCAGGTATATCCTTATTGTAATGCCCGAGATTTTGATTCTGTTAAGCTGAGATTATTGATTTTGAATTGATGTGATTATAGACGGGCCAGTCCAAGACCAGATTGCGCAAAGCATATGAAGTATGCTATTTTTTGGACAGAACTGTTGGCGCCCGAGCGGTAGTTGTTGACCGCCCGAGCGCCAGTGTTCATCAAATATATGTTTCGGGCAGAAGGTGCGGCGCCCGAGCGGTAGTCTGTAACCGCCCGAGCGCCAATGTGCCATAAGAAAAATGCTTGGACATAAAATGCCGCACCCGCGCGGTAGTGTGGCACCGCCCGAGCTACAACTGGACGTAAGTTTTGTTACATTTAGACATGATTTGAAATTATGATATTGTCAGAATCAAATATGAATCATATATGGTGTTTCTGATATAGTAGACATCGTATAGGTGAAATCAGATCGAAGAACAGATTGTTTATGTAATTGTTATGATTTTCGAATTGATTTGATAAAGATTCGATATCAGGGTTGTATTGTTATTGATTATGAGTTGTATCGATATTGATTAGGAGTTCTTGTATTATATCTGTGATGTTGATATTGACGGGGTTATCGAGATTGTATTGTTATGCCGTCGAAACATCAGTAGATTGATATTGATCAGATTCACGATTGATTGAGATTGTATCATTGTATCGTTGATATTGATCAAATTGTGTTTTGATTTAAGTATTGATCAGAACAAATTGAGTTGTATATTGATATTGTACCTATTCGATTGTCATTACCAGATTGGGTATGGACAGAGTTGAATTCGAGACTTCGTCTTCGTCAGACCGAGAAGAGAAAGGTATAAATTAATGTTGAGTTGGGATTGCACAACTCGAGTGAGGTTTGACTCGAGTTTCCCTAAATCACATACTTTATTTTATTGCATTGATATTTGCAATTAATGAATGAATTGATATGCTTGTTCTATTGATTTATAGATAGCAGGTATTAAATGATTGGTCTTGTGACAGAAGGGCCGGATAGTGAGGAATCGTCATTGGCCCATTGCACTTTGTCACAGGATAGTGTATGGCGGAAGTGCCATAGTCTTTGACGGATAGGTCAGGACATCGGACTTTTGGTCATATCGAAGTGGATAGAAATGGAGTTTCTTCTATTACTGATGTTCGGTATGGAAAGGGCCAAAGTCCGTGAATAAGAACGTACTACCACCCCGATCGGGAGTGTAGGTGGGTGTATGTTCTTATTCTGATCAGGATCCCTAGATTAGGACTGAGTTGAGTCTGAGTCTGAGAATCACGGAGAGTGATTCATTGCTTGATATTGAATTATGTTCCTGATTATGGTACATCTTTAGAATATGATTTATTATTGATATTGATTCATGTTTCGGATATTGATACATGCGATGAATATTTGATTCATATTTCTGATTTTGATACATGTTATGAATGCCTGTGATATGCTTTTATATTGTTTATATGATTGCATGTATACATGATTTATACTGAGAATGTAATTCTCACCGGAGTTATCCGGCTGTTGTCTTGTTTGTATGTGTGCATGACAACAGGTGGGACAGGATCAGGGTCAAGAAGAGAACGAGGCTGGACTAGATAGCGTGAAGATCCGGGCCCAGAATTAAATTAGGACTCAACATTGATATGTAGTTAACCTAGTTGAATTATCGTAGACAATACAGGATTTGTATGTTTATATTTATTATGTATTTCGGATTGATTTACATTACGTTTCCGCTTTGCATTTTAAAAAAAATTTAGACCCTGTTATATAATTGATTGAATAATTCCTAAGAATGATTAAAATTGGAATTAGCGTCCGGGTCCCCACACTTATCGCTTCAGATAATCTCTTGTATGAAGGCATGTAAATTACTACAAAAGGGGTGTCAAGGTATTTAGCATCTGTTGTAACTATTGATCCACCTTTTCGTGAGGTGAAAGATACAAATATGGTTTGTGAATTTCAAGAGGTATTTCCTGATGATATAACAGGCTTACCCCCAGATAGAGAAATCGAATTTGTAATTGGTGTTGTGGCAGGAACTCATCCGATCTCAAAAGCTCCTTATCGATTAGCTCCTACAGAAATGAAAGAATTGAAAGAACAGTTATAGGAGTTGCTTGTTAAAGGGTTTATTAGACCGAGCTTTTCACCGTGGGGTGCACCTGTTTTATTTGTGAAGAAGAAAGACGGTACTCTTCGTTTATGTATTGATTATCGGGAGTTGAACAAAGTGACAATCAAAAATAACTATCCACTCCCCAGAATTGATGATTTTTTTGATCAATTACAAGGAGCTGCCATCTTTTCGAAGATTGATTTACGATCAGGCTATCATCAATTAAAAGTTAAATCAGATGATATCTCAAAGACTGCCTTCTGAACCAGGTACATGCATTATGAATTTCTTGTAATGCCATTTGGACTAACGAATGCACCAGCTACTTTTGTGGATTTAATGAACAGAATTTTCAAGCCATTTCTAGACAAGTTCGTGATTGTATTTATAGATGATATTCTCGTCTACTCACGAACTACAGAGGAGCATCGAGAACATCTGCAATTAGTTTTGCAAACTTTGAAAGATAAACAGTTATATGCCAAATGGAAGAAATGCGAATTTTGGCTTGAACAAGTATCATTCTTGGGTCATATCATTTCAAAAGAAGGCATATCCGTGGATCCAAGCAAGATTGAAGCTGTTAATAACTGGCTACGACCAACTACTGTTACTGAGGTACGTAGTTTTCTTGGGTTAGCTGGTTATTACCGTCGGTTTATAGCGGGATTTTCTAAGATAGCATTGCTTTTGACTGCTTTAACACGAAAGAATGTGAAATTTGAATGGAACGAAGCATGTGATCGTAGTTTCCAAAATTTAAAGACAAAATTGACATCAGCACCAGTCCTTGCTATTCCAGAAGGGCCAGGAGGCTTTGTGGTATATAGTGATGCATCAAAACAAGGTTTAGGAGCAGTTTTAATGCAGCATGGGAAGGTGATTGCTTATGCCTCAAGACAATTGAAAGAATATGAAAAGAATTATCCCACACATGATTTATAACGGGCAGCAGTGGTATTTGAATTGAAAATATGGCGCCATTATCTGTATGGTGAATGGTGTGAAATTTACACGGATCACAAGAGTTTGAAATTTTTATTCACGCAAAAAGAATTGATTATGCGTCAACGACGTTGGTTGGAATTAGTGAAATATTATGATTGTGTTATTAACTATCATCCAGGTAAAGCCAATGTGGTTGCAGATGCATTAAGTCGAAAGTCTAGTTCTATTGCTACAATGCAAGTACAAGAACAAATTTTATGGGATTTACAGAATATGAAGATTGATGTTATGCCAAAGGGAACTGCAATCCAATTATCATCTCTCATGGTTCGACCAACACTTGCAGATAGAACCAAGGCCGAAAAACGTATAGACAATGAATTACAACAACTGAGGCAGCGAGATGAAGAAAAAGGCAATTTGAACTTTGAATTGAATGGAGAAGGAATGTGGACATATCGAGGTAGATTGTGTGTGCCAAAACAAGGAACAATCAGAAATGACATTCTTATTGATGCACATGCTACACCTTACTCGATCCATCCAGGAGGCACGAAAATGTACAAAGATTTGAAACCATTATTTTAGTGGCCAAGTATGAAAAAAGACATTGCTCAATTTGTTGCACAATGTCTAACTTGTCAACAGGTCAAGACTGAACATCAAAGACAAGCAGGTCTCCTGAAACCATTACCCATTCCTGGGTGGAACTGGGAACATATCACGATGGATTTCATTCTTGGTTTGCCAAGAACACAAAGAGGGTTCAATGCTATATGGGTTATTGTG
This sequence comes from Primulina huaijiensis, assembly GCF_012295235.1. NCBI lineage: Eukaryota > Viridiplantae > Streptophyta > Magnoliopsida > Lamiales > Gesneriaceae > Primulina > Primulina huaijiensis. The sequence goes on along the minus strand of NC_133319.1, from coordinate 10,219,735 downwards.
GATTGACTTACGAAATCAGCTCACTTTCTTCCCGTGAAAACCACATACACGATGAATCAATATGCTGACGAATACATCAAAGAGATAGTGAGGCTTCATGGCATCCCAGTGTCCATTGTATCTGATATAGATCCCAAATTTACGTCTGCATTTTGGAAAAGTAACATCATGCTATGGGAACTCGATTGTCATTTAGTACGGCGTTCCATCCTCAAACTGATGGACAATCAGAACGAGTGAATCAGATCTTAGAAGATATGTTGAGGGCCTGTACTATTGACTTTCCAGGTAGTTGGGACAGTAAACTACCTTTGGCTGAGTTTACCTACAACAATAGCTATCAGTCAAGCATTGGAATGGCACCATATACTGCATTATATGGTAGAAAATGTCGATCTCCATTACATTTGGATGAAGTTGGAGAACGGAAGTTATTTGGCCCTGAATTGGTACAACAGACAGCTGAATTGGTAACCAAGATCAGAGACAGAATGCACACTGCCCAAAGCCGACAGAAAAGCTATGCTGATGTGCGACGTCGTCGATTGGAATTTCAGGTTGGTGACCATGTATTTGTAAAGATATCACCATTGAAGGGCATTTTGCGTTTTGGTAAGAAAGGAAAATTGAGTCCAAGATATATCGATCCATTTGAAATCTCGGAAAGAATAAGGGACAGAGCTTACCGAGTTGCATTACCACCGAGTTTATCAAACGTTCATAATGTTTTTCACGTTTCCTTGCTACGAAAGTATTTGGCTAATCTTTCTTACGTTCTTCATTACGAACCGTTAGAGCTTGCATTGAATCTCTCATATGAAGAAAGACCGGTCCAAATCCTCGACAGGAAATCAAAAGTATTACGAGGCAAGGAAATACCCTTGGTGAAACTGTTATGGCGCAATCATGCAATTAAAGAAGCAACTTGGGAGCGAGAAGACGAGATTCAACAAAGATATCATGAACTTTACGGTACGTCAAATTTCAAGGACGAAATTCTTTGAAGGAGGGGAGAATTGTAATGCCCGGTTACTCATACAAATGATAATAAAGCGTTTATTTTGTTTATTATGTAGTTATTTAGCTCATTAGATTTCACGTGATGATTGAGGTATCAATATTGAGATTGAACATGATTTTTTTATATTGTCCATGATGTATTGAGAATGAATATGTGTTAAAATAGTGATAGTAAGATGTGTAGATAAAGTAGTGTAATGAAAGTTGGTATAGGACTGCAAGAAATGAGATGAAATTGTGTTAGTTGTTACGGGTTTTAGCATAATGATTGGAATATTGATTCAAATTTTATGAGGCCATAACCATTAGAAAGTTAAGATATAATGCTACAACTTTCATGTTTTGAATTTTGTTCAAATCATTTGTGAAGACGAGCCAAAAGTGGCCCGAAGTGTGTCGTGTGTTTCGTTGTTCTTGCACTGACACATGTTGGGGGAATGGGCATAAATTTTTACTCAGACCTTCAAATGACCTGAAACTAGTTGGAAATTCAATCCAAGACATAGGGCTACAACTTTTATGTTTACCACTTTTCCAGATTATGAACGGAAGATACAATTCTGAAGCAATCTTTGAGGTGGCTGTGCGCAGAGTGGCGCCCGAGCGGTAAGAAATGACCGCCCGAGCGCCACTTGTTCTGAATTTTTGGTTGTGGACAGAAAGTTCCGCGCTCGAGCGGTAATTTATGACCGCCCGAGCGCCGCCCTGTATTTAAGAAGATAATTTTCGAATTTTCTACGCATTTCAACCATTCCACAGCTTCTTCTTCCGCATAAACTCGAGAGAAACTCCAATAAATCTCCCTCCAAAGCTTCTTTCTTCAATTCTTCCTCATGTTTGAGGATAGAAGATCATTCTCCATCCCAAGAACTTCCTAGAGGCGTAAGTTTTCTTCTCTTTTAGTTGTTCTACATGTAGAGGAGTGATTTTCACCTTGTATAGAAATAGTAACTGAACTATTGGTTTATTGACAGCATAGGACTGATAAACGTCGTCTCAAACAAGTATTCGTATGCTTGGACTTTAAGTTGGCATGTTCTTGTAGTAATACATGAGTAATATTATGAATTTCAAATGCTTCTCATCTTCTATTGCTATATGTACATTGTTAGTATGTTTATTGATGAAAACATAGCACCATATCCCATAGTTATGTATTAAATATGAAAAGAACTCATGAATGTTGAATATGGGTGCTATGTCATGAGCATGAACATGGATATGAAAAGAAAAAGACTGATTTCACATGATATAGAGCTTGTTTACATCATGGGTGGTTTTAAGTCCACCAAAGCTATTGGCCAATATATGTTCATGGGGCGTGGGGTTGCCAAAGGTTGCTCCCTGACGTCCAACACAGTAGTAGCTATACAATAAAGCAAGCACAGTAGTACAGGTCAACTAATGAGGCTCAAGTACAAAAACGAACATGAATATATGCTATGATATGACATGATTTAAAGATTCATTGTTGTCACGACTTGATATGTATGTTCCTTCGACGCATATTGATACGTACAAGTGCCAACTTATTGAGTTTTATAAACTTACGTAGCTCATGTATTACAGGATCAGGTAGTGAAGAGACGTAGGATGCCGGTTCGCCAATGGATGCTTGTGACGTGCGTTACCTCGACAAGAACCGGGACTTCTTATTGTATAGCTTCCGCTTATGTATTATAATGAATTTAATGTCAGAGTTTGAAACAAGTTTTACAATGTGTATGTCTATGGATGTAATGTGACAGAATATGTTTGTGGGTAAGGAAATGATTATATGTAAATATTGTTATTGTTGCTTGAGGGTTGGTGTAAATTGTTGCTTGAGTGTTGGTGTAATCAAAATATATGGACGTTATGCCGAAATTTTTAAAAACTGTCATATTGATGCCTCATGTTTGAATTGCTTCATAATATAGATATATCATTCAAATCCTATTTTGATTATGGTCATTATGCCAAGTATAGAGTAAGGATGTGACAGAAAGAGAGAAGAAATAGTAAGTAGAGATGGTACCATTACAACTAGGAGACAAGATCAAATAAAGTCACTTCACTCAAAGCTAGGTAAGCAATTGAAAGAAGTCTTAGTCGAGTCCGAAGCCAGGCGTAGAAGGAAATAAAGCTCATCATTTTCCGAAAGCAGTATAACCCAGCAGTGTCTTCTCTTCCATCTGGCCTTTCCGAGGCGGTTGCACGAGCCAATGTTGTCAATAAGCTTCTTCATCGGAGACATATGTGGTCTTGGGTTCCCCTAGGCGAGTAGGCTAGTAACCTACTGCAGCGGATCTTTGCCAAAATGAAGAGGTCCGATGTCCAGAGGCGGAACAGCGGTTATTATATTAGTATAGGACCGTCGTGGGACGGGATGCTAGGTTCTGTACTCTTATTTTATGTTTTAATCTCACTCCACCTGATAAGGTTGGTGTGCCTTACTATATGGGGTCCTTGGTTAACTTCCAAAGTGTCTTCCTATGGTCCACCATGAGATGAATCATGTGGGCGAGTCCTAAGGGGTGTTCAACCTTCTGTAGGTCTGGCCCCCCGACCTTCTACCAGTTCCGGTCTCTTTAACACGGTCAGGGTACCCTAGGATTATTCCGTCCATTCAAAGACGAATGATGTATAAAAGGGACGAAAAGGCACTGGGGTTAAAATAGATCTTTCATTCTTTTATTTTTCTAAATGAGCAAAGAGAGTTTCGAAAGATACGTTTAAATAAATTATATCGCCGTGGGATAATCTTGAGGAGGTACTTAGTCAAATGAAGGAGAGAATATCTATATCCAAATCACTCCTTCTAAGATAGAAGCCTTGGCTTCCCATGTGGGGACCCGGGCTCTAACTCAATTACCTTTGGGATTAAGTGGATCTGATGCAAACACGGGTGATCGAGCGCCAAGGAAAGCATGAGATCCTTTGGAGTTGCCAAAGGGACCGATCACGAGAGGACGACTAAAGAAGTTTAAGGAGGCACTGTAGGGAGTCATGAGCAATCAAGGAGGGCTTACGTGCAAGGAGCAAAGTGCCGAAGGGTGCGTGATGCATGGGAGTGAGTTCGGGAAGCAAAAGAACGTTATTCAAGCAGTCCAGAGCCTACACGGACCTGAGCACGGACCTGTGCACGGGGTCCGTGTCCATTACAGCCAAGAATGAAGAAATCCAGAGTGTACACGGACCCGAGCACGGACCTGTACACGGGGTCCGTGTACCTCACAGTGCCTACACGGACCTAGCTCCGGACGTCTACACGGGGTCCGTGTACTTTGTGGTTTTGCGAGATTTTATTCCGAATATCAAGTTTTATTTTTCTGGGAGACTAGATATTGTTATATTTTTTAAATTAAAAGATGATATGGACAAAAATCAACACATTATTCACATTATTATTGATTGAATATCAAACTTTGAGATTTTTATCTCAACTTTCAAGGCTTTTGCTTTGTAATAAAAAATCTAACTTATCAAAGTTTTTAACTTTGTGGCTTTTGTCGATCGTTTTCTCGCAGATTGTCAAGGGCGTGTTCTTTGAAGGTTCGTTATAGCGTCGATTGTTTTCTTTGTGATTATTTGTTGCTAAACTTTTTCATAGTTTAGAGGTGAAAAGGACGCAAGTACTTGATTCAAAAGATCGGAACACAACACGAATCCCTTTTAACGTTATTGAATTGAGGGCGCGGTTCTAGAATAATTGTGTTTGCTTTTCTTACGTACGTGGATTCATATTAGGATCTTTGCTAGAAAATGTGGGTCAAAATTTTGCTTTTAACATCAAAACATTTGTATATAATCATACACAAGTGATATCTCTATTTTATTTCAACAAGAGTAAGTACATGTCTTCTTCCATTACATGTTTATACAAACTAGTGTTTATAACACACTACATATCGAATGTAAAACTACTAGTTCCTCTTCTACGCCCGAAGTAACCACGCTATCCAATCTCAGTCATCCCCGTCGTGACCCTGATCCTGTCCCACCTTTTGTCATGCACACATACATACACAACAACAGCCGGAAACTCCGGTGAGAACAAATCCCAGTATAAAACATGTATAGATGTATGTCATGCAAATAAACAAAAGATAATAAAACATAAATCAGTATTTATGACACATTAATGAATACGGATAGAATTCTTTGACTCTTATTCTTTGACTCGACTCATATCTAAGTCTAGGGATCCCGGTGTGAATAAGACGTAACAATCTCCCACCTACTCTCCCAATCGGGGTGACGGTACGTCCTATTCCTAGACTTCGGTCCTATCTATATCGAATATCTACAATAGGAAATGATCTTCTCCTACGCCCATCGATATCACCGAACATCTAGTACTTGGCAATTCTACCAAGGCTTACCTATCTCATGTACATTGCTATAATTCAATAGACAATGCATAACCGTATCAAATTAAAACAATCTAGTATGTGATTTTGGGAAACTCAAATCGGATCTAATTCGAGTTGTGCAATCCCGAATCAACATTGCTTTATACCTTTCTTGTTGTAGTTTCAGTTTGAACAAGTCGAAGTCTTGAGATCTCGATATCCAATCTGTCAATACCAATCTGAAAAGACATATATACACTGTACCATATCAACCTCTAACTCAAAGGAGTACACATACGGATCAATATTCAATCTCGGTACATTTCGACGGCATAACGGCAAAATCTCACGATACCGGTCGATTCAAATATCGATAATCAACAACCATAACTCATAGCCATCACAATATGTTCCATAATCTCTAAAATCCAAACAATTCAACTCAGGACATGCTGGAAATGAAAAAGATCGCATAACATATTCGTTCTTCGCTTCGGTGTCAAATATATGTGCCCCATCATCTCAACAACATATATTATCAAGCATATATTGATTGCTCTAACACATAAATATAAAAACATGCTGGAAAGTAATAAAACATATACCCTTTCGAAGCCCTTGTCGAGAGGAGTAAGAATCTCAAGTCGGATCGATAATCGGATGGCTAGATCTTTCACAATTCAAAATCTAAGCTATGATGAAACTTGAAGGAATTCTGAAGCTTCTCTCGGTGCTTGCTGCTGAAGAATGAAGGAAATGAAGACAATACACATTAAGTATGCATGGCAAGGACACATGGCTTATTCTTTGGTCTGCACGTCTCGCGCATATGCGCGACCTCCCTCGGCGCATATGCGCCGAAGTCAAGCTGCTCGCGCATATGCGCGCCCACCAGCCGCGCATATGCACGAGACCTTTTGTCCTCGCACATATTCACAACTCAACAATTCCAATCCAATCTCGACGTATTCTGTCTATAATCATATCAATCAATCAAATACTCATCTCAGATTAACAGGATAAAATCTCGGGCATTACATCCCACGATTCCCCTTGTAATGCCCGAGATTTTAGGTGGATAAAATGAAATGATGAAGTGTTACTTGAAGAATATACCGCACCCGCGCCCCAGTTTCTACTGCACCCGCGCCCCGAGGTTGTAACTCATGAAATTGTAAGGGCAGAAAGTAGAGTTTCGACTAAAAGAGAGACCGCACCCGCGGTCCAAGACATACCGCACCCGAGGTTGTAACTCATGAAATGTGTAGAATTACAGTAGGGTCACCGCGCCCGCGGTCGTCGAGTCCAGAATTTTGGATGGAATGCCGTAGCCTGAGCGCACCCGCGGTGAAGAGCTACCGCACCCGCGGTGCGACGTGCAGAATGAAAAATAAGCCAAGTGTCCTTGCCATGCATATATAAGGTGTCTTGTCTTCATTTCCTTCCTTCTTCAGCCCCAAAGAACCGAGAGAAAAGCAGAATTTCTTCAAAGTTTCATTCTAGCTTAGAATTGAGCTTGTGCAAGAGTTAGCTATCCAAATTGCGATCCGAATATAGATTTATGCTCGTCATGCCATAAGCTTCAAAAGGATGTAAGTTTTGTTATATTCTTATTTGATTTGGCAATAGAATGTTGGGGAGAAATCAGATTTGATTCTATGATATGTTTTTATGATTATTATGAACTCATACTCACAATCGGATTGAAGAACGGATATGATATGCGATTTTTTTTATGTTCCAGCATGTAGTATGTGGAAATTATACAGATTTCAGAGTATATATTTGTGTTTTGATGGGATTATGAGTTGATTGTGATTGATTATGTTGAGTTGATGTTATCGGTATTGAAAACTACGCAGTTATGCTATCGAATTATACCAAGAATGATTATTGACTAGTTCAAGACTTGATGTGAGTTATATATTGATAAACTACTTCTATATATTGTCATTTCAGATTTGATTGACAGATTTGATCTTCGACTTCAATATCTTGATCAATTCTTACGACACGAAAGGTATAATTTATGTGAACACGGGAAGATATGACTCGATTCAGACTGGATACGAGTTTCCCAAAATTACATACTAGATTCTTATTTATGTTTGATTATGATTATGTCTTGTTTATAGATTTATATTCAAGCATTTGAGATAGGAGTCATTGACAGATTGTCAAACTAGACGTTCGGTGTATCGACGCATAGGAGCAGATCATATCCGATTGTAGACATTCGATACGGATATGACCGAAGTCTAGGAATAAGACCTACCACCACCCCGATTGGGAGAGTAGGTGGGAGACTTGTTACGTCTTATTCACACCGGGATCCCTAGACTTAGATATGAGTCGAGTCAAAGAATAAAAGTCGTATTGTTTTATCTGTATTCACTAATGTGTCATGATTACTGAGTCACGTATTATGCTTTTGTATTTAATTGCATGACATGCATGTATACCATGTTTTGTACTGGGATTTATTCTCACCGGAGTTTCCGGCTGTTGTTGTGTCTTTATGTGTACATAACAACAGGTGGGGCAAGGTCAGGGTCGCGAGCAAGATGAGAGATCAAGATATTGTGGTGATTTCGGGCATAGCAGATTACTAGTTGTTTTGTACTAAACGTGTACTGGATTTTCTGAACACTAGTATATGATTGTACTAAAATAGAGTTGTATGTACATTATGTTTGTTTAATCGAATAAAGAATAGTTTCATGCTTCATGTATACATTTGATTTAATGTTAAAAGCAAAATTTTGACCCACATTTATAGCAAAGATCCAACTAAATCCCAAAGATAATCGAGTTAGAGCCCGGGTCCCCACAACAGGTGGTATCAGAGCAGTAGGTTCTGTATAGACTAAGATAGAAGAGAGTGAGCGGGGTAGATCGAGTCGTCTTCCTTGCTTATATCATGCTAGCACACGTCATGATTTATTGCTTTCTCTATGATATGTTGTATTGTTATCTGAGTTGATTTCAGCATCTAATTGCAAAGACTGAATCAGAACCGATTCTGGATCAGAGGTATATGATCAGAGGAGGACTGAGACAGATTGTATAGATTGTGTACTAATCCGTTTGATAATCAGATATGCCTCCTCGACGAGTACCGCAACCAGTAGCAGGTCGGGCAATAGAACAGGGCAGTACTTCTAAAGATCCGATGGATGTGACCGCTACACCGATGGAGACCTTGTTAAAGTGGTTTCAGTCATTCCGACCACCTACACTGAAGGGCACAGAGAATTCAGTTGAGTGTGAAAGCTGGTTAGATGACATCGAGATGTTATTTGATTCACTTGACTACACCGATGAACGACGAGTTAAACTGATTGGGCATCAACTGCAAGAAGTTGCCAAGAATTGGTGGCTTACCACAAAGAGGGCCTTGGAGCATCGTGGTACAGAGGTCACTTGGAAGGTGTTCAAGACAGAGTTCTATCAGCGATTCTTTCCCGTCTCCTACCGAAAGGACAAAGGTGCAGAATTTGCCAACCTGAGACAGGGACAGCTGAACATCGAAGAATATGTCGCTAAGTTCTCCACCTTGCTCCGATTTGCTCCCCACATTGCTGGGAACGACGAGGCCGTTGCGGATCAGTTTATCAATGGCCTGAATCCTGAGATATTCACCTTGGTGAACACGGGACGACCCAACATTTTTTATGAGGCCTTGAACAGGGCGAAGGGAGCAGAGGCCGGGTTTCTTAGGCAACGAAGCACTTCTTATACCACTCCGACTCCTAGACCACCTCAGCTCTCGGGTCAGTATCAGCAACCACCTCCCAGATTCGAGAGTGGTGGTAGCAGCAGCGGGAGAAAAGACAGTTTGAAAGTGAAGGGGAAGCAGTTTAAGAAATCCGGGAGCAGTTCGTCGAGCTCCAGTGGGCCGAGACAGACAGGGTCGGGCCAGAGATCAGAGTATACAGGGGTTTACTGTAGTTCCTGTGGAGGTAGACATGCCACCGAACAGTGTCAGGGCGTGATGGGTCGCTGCAACATTTGCAGACAGCAGGGCCACTTCGCCAGGGTCTGTCCACAGAGAGGTACACAGCAGCCTCAGAGTGTAGGCGCATCTAGCTCTGTAGCTCAGCCGGAGAGGCAAGCTTCATCTATTCATTCATTCCAGCCGGCCCCTACATCGACACAGCCTAGAGCTAGAGGTAGCCAGACAGTGAGCCAACCTCCTAGATAGCAGGCTCGAGTGTTTGCACTGACAGAAGAGCAGGCTCAGGATGCTCCTGATGACGTGATAGCAGGTTTATGTTTGCTTTGCGGTTACCCTGCTTATGTACTGATAGACACATGTGCATCACATACATTCTTATCTGAGCATTTTGCCTTGACACATGCATTGCCTATGGAGTCGTTGTCTACTGTAGTGTCTGTCTCTTCTCCTTTGGGGACAGGGTTGATATCAGTGACATCTGTTAGATCGTGTTTACTCCAGTATGATGGGCATGAGATAGATTTAGACTGTATTGTACTTGGTTTATCTGTTTTTGATTGCATTATTGGTATCGATATGCTAACCAAGTACAGAGCGACAGTAGACTGTTTCCACAAGATTGTTAGATTCAGACAAGAGGTGGCTGAAGAGTGGAAGTTCTACGGCAAAAGGTCTAGAGCTAGGATTCCTTTGATCTCAGTATTGTCTATGACTCGATTACTCCAGAAAGGAGCAGAAGGGTTCCTGGTCTATTCAGTAGATTTACTGAAATCGAGTCCTGCCTTGGCAGATGTGCTAGTGGTTCGCGAGTTTGCAGATGTGTTTCCCGACGAGATTCCGGGATTGCCTCCAGTCAGAGAGTTAGATTTTAGCATTGACCTAGTACCCGGTACGGTTCCTATTTCTCGAGCTCCTTATAGAATGGCACCGATAGAGTTGAAAGAATTGAAAGAACAGCTTGAAGATTTGCTGGCCAAGGGATATATCAGACCGAGTATATCTCCTTGGGGCGCACCAGTGCTATTCGTACGAAATAAAGACGGTTCGATGAGATTGTGTATCGATTTCCGGCAACTGAACAAGGCAACAGTAAAGAAAAAGTACCCATTGCCTCGTGTCGACGATTTGTTTGATCAGTTGCAGGGATCCTCTGTCTATTCCAAGATCGATCTGAGATCTGGATATCACCAGCTGAGAGTTAGAGATGTTGATGTACCGAAGACAGCATTCCGAACCAGGTATGGACATTATGAGTTTATTGTCATGCCTTTTGGTTTAACGAATGCGCCAGCGGTGTTTATGAGTCTGATGAACCGTGTCTTTCAGAGGTATCTAGATGAATTTGTGATTGTTTTTATAGATGATATTTTGGTTTACTCGAGAAATGAGATTGATCATGCTGAGCATTTGAGAATTGTGTTGCAGACGTTAAGAAATGAGCAACTGTATGCTAAACTGTCAAAGTGTGAGTTTTGGCTGAGACAGGTTGTCTTCTTGGGTCATATCATATCTGGAGACGGTATTTCTGTTGATCCGAGTAAAGTTGAAGCTGTGATCAGTTGGCCGAGACCGACTTCTGTGCCAGAGATACGCAGTTTCATGGGTTTAGCAGGATACTATCGACGCTTTATTAAAGATTTCTCCAGTATTGCGAAACCGATTACCCAGTTGACACAGAAGAATACTCCATTTGTATGGTCAGAAGCATGTGAGTCGAGCTTCGTAGAGTTAAAGAAGAGATTGACTAGTGCTCCAGTCCTGACGATACCTTCTGGTACGGGTGATTTTGTTGTATATTGCGATGCATCTCACAGGGGATTAGGATGTATTCTTATGCAGAGAGGTAATGTGATTGCCTACGCTTCGAGACAGCTGAAGCCACACGAGAGTCGATACCCAATTCATGATCTTGAATTGGCGGCTATCGTTTTTGCATTGAAGATCTGGCGTCACTATCTGTATGGCAAGAAATTTGAGATCTACTCTGATCACAAGAGCTTGAAATATCTATTTTCCGAGTCAGAATTGAATATGAGACAGCGTAGATGGCTTGACCTACTGAAAGACTTTGATTGCGAGATCAAGTACTATCCAGGGAAATCAAATGCAGCAGCGGATGCCTTGAGTCGAAAGGTATGTTCTCTATCCTTATCGACGATAGGTGTTTCGAATTTAGTTGAAGATTGCTGTTTGTCTGGATTAGAATTTGATACAGATAGTAGGCCGTTGCGACTTGCCACTATTCAGTGTGAACCAGATTTGATTGTTCGCATCAAAGAAGCACAAAGAACCGATTAGAATGTTCAGAAGTCGATTGATATGGTCAGATCAGGACATATTTCTGAGTATCAGGTACGTGATCATGTGTTGTATGTGAATAACCGTCTTGTAGTGCCAGAGATTTCAGAGTTGAAACAACANAATCATACACAAGTGATATCTCTATTTTATTTCAACAAGAGTAAGTACATGTCTTCTTCCATTACATGTTTATACAAACTAGTGTTTATAACACACTACATATCAAATGTAAAACTACTAGTTCCTCTTCTACGCCCGAAGTCACCACGCTATCCAATCTCAGTCATCCTCGTCGTGACCCTGATCCTGTCCCACCTTTTGTCATGCACACATACAGACACAACAACAGCCGGAAACTCCGGTGAGAACAAATCCCAGTATAAAACATGTATAGATGCATGTCATGCAAATAAACAAAAGATAATAAAACATAAATCAGTATTTATGACACATTAATGAATACGGATAGAATTCTTTGACTCTTATTCTTTGACTCGACTCATATCTAAGTCTAGGGATCCCGGTGTGAATAAGACGTAACAATCTCCCACCTACTCTCCCAATCGGGGTGACGGTACGTCCTATTCCTAGACTTCGGTCCTATCTATATCGAATATCTACAATAGGAAATGATCTTCTCCTACGCCCATCGATATCACCGAACATCTAGTACTTGGCAATTCTACCAAGGCTTACCTATCTCATGTACATTGCTATAATTCAATAGACAAGGCATAACCGTATCAAATTAAAACAATCTAGTATGTGATTTTGGGAAACTCAAATCGGATCTAATTCGAGTTGTGCAATCCCGAATCAACATTGCTTTATACCTTTCTTGTTGTAGTTTCGGTTTGAACAAGTCGAAGTCTTGAAATCTCGATATCCAATCTGTCAATACCAATCTGAAAAGACATATATACAATGTACCATATCAACCTCTAACTCAAAGGAGTACACATACGGATCAATATTCAATCTCGGTACATTTCGACGGCATAACGGCAAAATCTCACGATACCGGTCGATTCAAATATCGATAATCAACAACCATAACTCATAGCCATCACAATATGTTCCATAATCTCTAAAATCCAAACAATTCAACTCAGGACATGCTGGAAATGAAAAAGATCGCATAACATATTCGTTCTTCGCTTCGGTGTCAAATATATGTGCCCCATCATCTCAACAACATATATTATCAAGCATATATTGATTTCTCTAACACATAAATATAAAAACATGCTGGAAAGTAATAAAACATATACCCTTTCGAAGCCCTTGTCGAGAGGAGTAAGAATCTCAAGTCGGATCGATAATCGGATGGCTAGATCTTTCACAATTTAAAATCTAAGCTATGATGAAACTTGAAGGAATTCTGAAGCTTCTCTCGGTGCTTGCTGCTGAAGAATGAAGGAAATGAAGACAATACACATTAAGTATGCATGGCAAGGACACATGGCTTATTCTTTGGTCTGCACGTCTCGCGCATATGCGCGACCTCCCTCGGCGCATATGCGCCGAAGTCAAGCTGCTCGCGCATATGCGCGCCCACCAGCCGCGCATATGCACGAGACCTTTTGTCCTCGCACATATTCACAACTCAACAATTCCAATCCAATCTCGACGTGTTCTGTCTATAATCATATCAATCAATCAAATACTCATCTCAGATTAACAGGATAAAATCTCGGGCATTACATCCCACGATTCCCCTTGTAATGCCCGAGATTTTAGGTGGATAAAATGAAATGATGAAGTGTTACTTGAAGAATATACCGCACCCGCGCCCCAGTTTCTACTGCACCCGCGGTGTAAGGGCAGAAAGTAGAGTTTTGACTAAAAGAGAGACCGCACCCGCGGTCCAAGACATACCGCACCCGCGGTTGTAACTCATGAAATGTGTAGAATTACAGTAGGGTCACCGCACCCGCGGTCACAAGTGAGCGCACCCGCGGTCGTCGAGTCCAGAATTTTGGATGGAATGCCGTAGCCTGAGCGCACCCGCGGTGAAGAGCTACCGCACCCGCGGTGCGACGTGCATAATGAAAAATAAGCCAAGTGTCCTTGCCATGCATATATAAGGTGTCTTGTCTTCATTTCCTTCCTTCTTCAGCAGCAAAGAACCGAGAGAAAAGCAGAATTTCTTCAAAGTTTCATTCTAGCTTAGAATTGAGCTTGTGCAAGAGTTAGTTATCCAAATTTCGATCCGAATATAGATTTATGCTCGTCATGCCATAAGCTTCAAAAGGATGTAAGTTTTGTTATATTCTTATTTGATTTGGCAATAGAATGTTGGGGAGAAATCAGATTTGATTCTATGATATGTTTTTATGATTATTATGAACTCATACTCGCAATCGGATTGAAGAACGGATATGATATGCGATTTTTTTTTATGTTCCAGCATGTAGTATGTGGAAATTATACAGATTTCAGAGTATACATTTGTGTTTTGATGGGATTATGAGTTGATTGTGATTGATTATGTTGAGTTGATGTTATCGGTATTGAGAACTACGCAGTTATGCTGTCGAATTATACCAAGAATGATTATTGACTAGTTCAAGACTTGATATGAGTTATATATTGATAAACTACTTCTATATATTGTCATTTCAGATTTGATTGACAGATTTGATCTTCGACTTCAATATCTTGATCAATTCCTACGACACGAAAGGTATAATTCATGTGAACACGGGAAGATATGACTCGATTCAGACTGGATACGAGTTTCCCAAAATCACATACTAGATTCTTATTTATGTTTGATTATGAATATGTCTTGTTTATAGATTATATTCAAGCATTTGAGATAGGAGTCATTGACAGATTGTCAAACTAGACGTTCGGTGTATCGACTCATAGGAGCAGATCATCTCCGATTGTAGACATTCGATACGGATATGACCGAAGTCTAGGAATAAGACGTACCGCCACCCCGATTGGGAGAGTAGGTGGGAGACTTGTTACGTCTTATTCACACCGGGATCCCTAGACTTAGATATGAGTCGAGTCAAAGAATAAGAGTCGTATTGTTTTATCTGTATTCACTAATGTGTCATGATTACTGAGTCATGTATTATGATTTTGTATTTAATTGCATGACATGCATGTATACCATGTTTTGTACTGGGATTTATTCTCACCGGAGTTTCCGGCTGTTGTTGTGTCTGTATGTGTACATAACAACAGGTGGGGCAGGATCAGGGTCGCGAGCAAGATGAGAGATCAAGATATTGTGGTGATTTCGGGCATAGCAGATTACTAGTTGTTTTGTACTAAACGTGTACTGGATTTTCTGAACACTAGTATATGATTGTACTAAAACAGAGTTGTATGTACATTATGTTTGTTTAATCAAATAAAGAATAGTTTCATGCTTCATGTATACATTTGATTTAATGTTAAAAGCAAAATTTTGACCCACATTTATAGCAAAGATCCAACTAAATCCCAAAGATAATCGAGTTAGAGCCCGGGTCCCCACACCCCTTCAACAAGGGATGACATGTGATTCAACCTGGAAGGCTTTGCCTACACACCAGATCACTCAGCGAATTCTTAAGTCTAGAGTGTGTCCAACTAGGAAAGGTATTGACCGAGTGGGAAATTCATTTTTATGTTTTTTTCATTTAAATTAAATAAGATTTCTTCCGTTTAATGGATAACCATTTGCTACCAATGGAGAATTGCTTATCATCTTAAATTCAGGTGATTAGATTTGCACCAACGAAAACCATAAACTTTATTACACAATAGCGATCAATTTGCTCATTTTTAGATAGTGAAGGGCGTTCCTTCTTCTATTCTATCCTATTCTCATAGGTACTGATCATTCATACTGGAAAGCGTTTTTCTTTCTTTTTTTGTGCCAGCTTATGATCTAAACGAGTCGCACATACACCCTATACATGTTCCTCGACGCTGAGGATATCCCCCCAAAGCAGGGGATTTTGTGACATTTTGAATTGGCTGTCTTGTATTTATAATAAGTTGTTTAATAGTTGGCATGTTGAATCATATACATAATGGGCTGGTTTAGATTGATCCTAACCGGATGATTATGAATTTTTCTATTTAATAGAAAAGTAAACTCGGAGATCAAATATAAAATCACGGATTTGCACAAAATCCATCTTTTTTTCATTCAACTGCTACAAGATCAACAATTCCATAAGCTTGGGCTTCTGTTGCTGACACAAAAACGTCTCTTTCCAGGTCTTCAGATGCAACCCATAATGGTTTGCCCGTCCTTTGTACATAAACCCTTGTGATGGTTTCGCGTAGTTTCAGCAGCTCTTCCGCTTCCAGGATAAATTCTCCCGTTTGCGCCTCATAAAAAAAAACTAGCATAGCAGGTTGATGGATCATTACCATGATGATAGAAGGGTTTTCTATCTGGTGTGATGAAACGAACAGAAAATAAAGATAAAGAATAATAGGAAAAAGTCACTAAATTTATCGAATTAACTTATCATTGATGTATTATTTCATCAAGATTCAATCCAAACCATGATGGTATTTTCTTTTTCGGGTCTCTTTCATCTTTTTAGGTTTCTGCTGTACTCCGGGTAAAGATCCGCCCGATCTTGATTTGCACATATAGGACAAATCTTCCGATCACCATTTCTTTTTTATGACTTTTTTCAATTCATTTCAGATCTTTCACCAAGTATTTAGAGGAATCATTTATCATACGCATAGTAATCGTAGATATATTACCAATTGGGTTTTTTATAAACAGAGCCTGGATACTTCATTTTTTGAGTCCAACCAAAGCCCACCTTATTCTAATTGATAATAGTACTATGAATCCCCAAAAACAAGTCTCCTTCAAAAGATCAACAGCATACTTCCTCTGGGAAAGATAGATCGCCTTTTTGAGTGGGCAACTTCTATTCCTAGGAAGTACTTCAGAGTTCCAAGATCCTTGATCTCAAACGCCTTACAACAATGTGCCTTCCACTAATTTATTGCCTCGACATCATCCCCCGTAAGGACAATGTCATCAACATACACCACTAGAACTGTAGTCCCCTCCTTTTTCTTCCTGACAAATAGAGAATGATCTGCATGACTTCTCCGAAAACCAAACTCTTGTACAGCACTGCTAAACTTTTTTAGGCATGCCTCTTTCTTAGTCAATGGACTGCTTCAATCCATATATAGCCTTCTTCAATCGACATACGTTCCTCCTCTGTGGTATGAATCTAGGTGCAGAAACCCTTTGCTATTATATAGTCCTCGGCTCTCTTTCATAAGACTCGGGTAGTCCACCCCAAAAAGAGCTCCACTCGGGCAAGGAAGTACGGATCAGACAGCATAAGGCCTATCTCCAAAGGGCCCCCAGGTTGGTATGTAGGTATCCAAGAATGGAACTGAGGTAATGGGAGTAAGTGGAGTAGGGTGGCTTACTCTCCAGGGCCCTCTTGATAGATGGATAGAGTAGTGCTTTATTCTTACGACTAATGAGCGAGTGCACTTTTGGAAGCTGTTGAGTGCCCGATGAGGTCGAATGGTTTTCAACGTGTCCATTCTGGAATACACAATAAAGTAATAAACTCTCCCATTCTATCGCTGGTAAATACGGACTAGGATTGACTCTGAAGCTGAGTTTCTCTATTTATCTATGCTCTTGTGCTACTTCTTTCTCAGCAGCTGGACTTGCCTCAAAAAAAGTACTAAGCCTCGTGTTTCAAGGAAAAACTTCTCTCTGTTTTGTTTTCTTTGCCCTGTTTTTGCTAAATGAATCTCTTACCTGCCTTTCGCGGATCTAGTACTTACTCTCTTCTCCTTCAGATCCTCTCGTTCCGCTCTGGCAGAACCCTATTTTTGCTCTGCTTGCTTATCACTCTCTAGAGTCCTTTTTTTTTGTCCGTCAAATAGCTTGTCTCCCCACCCTGAGAAGGCGCCTTTTCTTTCGTCAACATAATACTCCTCCCGCTCCTGTGGTTCAGCCTCATAGGATCTCGGCAACAGAAGATTTATCATGGGCCCTCTCTAAATTCCCTCTTCCTTTGTTTTGGGTCGTTCCATCACTCACTCCGCTAGTTGAATTGAGAAAGCCGACCCTGACTTCTCATAGACTAGATTGTAAGAATCTGCTTGCAAACAAACTTGCTTCTTGCCCATGTACTCGTAAGGTATCCCAACATTTCTAGCCTCCTCTTGATCAGGCTCATTGGAACACCCAGCTTCGATTCCGCCTGCTTAGCCTTTATTTGAAAGAATGGGGGCTTAGATCCTAATCTAATATTCCCCCCTCTCGTAATGTCCGTCTGCTGCTAGTCTATTATATGCAGGGAATGGGGATTCGGGTTTGGTTTCTTGTTCAAGTTTTGATTCCTGAATGGGTTTTAGCCCATTTCATTCTCTTTTGATCCCTACTTCTTTGCGATTGCGAATAAGATAACCGGCCTCCCTTTAGTTTAGCTCAAAAACTCCTCTTTCTTTATCCTATGTCGCGTATTAAACAACCAACCTAGCCGCCGGCTTAACGGCAAAGAGAAGATCATTCCCCTTAAGCATGACTGGCTTCGAAGAAAAGAAAGCACCAGGATTAGAACGACCCGCTTTGGATCTAGCAGTCAAAGGTTCGAATCCGTCATTGGCCTGTCTAGATGTGGAAGGTCAAGGGCTGGCAAAGTTGAATTCTTTACTCCTCGTCTCGTGGTAGTTCTACCTTTTTATGGATAAAAATTTGATTCTTTCAATAAGAGCGGGATTGAAGAGATAGTGTGGGAACCCGGACGCTAATCATCTTCTTAATCATTCTTTGGGAATAATTGGATCAATTAATTATGCTAGGTCTAAATTTTTTTTTTATACAAATATAAATGCGGAACATATGATAATACATCCTATATAAACATCCGGAGTAAAAGTACAAGTCTTGTACTAAATACATTCATATCAATCTAGGGTTCAACAGCTATACATCAAGTGCTGAAACCAACTCTACAGCAAGGTCCGGAATCACCACTCTAATCTCGATCTCTTATCCTCGTCTCGACCCTGATCCTGTCCCACCTGTTGTCGTGCACACATACAAACACAACAACAGCCGGATAACTCTGATGAGAAACATATCCCAGTATAAAACAATGAAACATGCATTTAATATACACATATACAAAAGCATGAACATTTATAAAACATGAATCGTAATCTACGAAACATAAATCAATACAAGTCGGTAAATCAACCTCTTGACTTGACTCATCTAATCTCGGGATCCCGGTTGAATAAGAACGCAACAACTCACCTACTCTCCACAGCTAGATGGTGGTACGTTCTTATTATGTGGGGACCCGGACGCTAATCATATTCTTAATCATCATTGGGACAATTTAATCAATTATAATAAACAGGGTCTAAATTTTTTTTTTTTAAAATACAAAGCGGAACATAGTGTAAATCAATCTGAAATACATATTAAACATAAACATACAAATCTTGTATTGTCTATAATAATTCAACTAGGTCCAACTACATATCAGTGTTGAATCCTAATTTAATTCTGAGCCCGGATCTCCACGCTAACTAGTCCTGTCTCGTTCTCTTCTTGACCCTGATCCTGTCCCACCTGTTGTCATGCACACATACAAAGAAGACAACAGCGGGATAACTCCGGTGAGAATTACATTCCCAGTATAAACCAATTATACATGCAGTCATATAAACAATATAAAAGCATGCATCAGATATACATACGTGTATCTCAATCAAAACATGAATCAATACTCTAAACAAGTACCAAAATCAGGAACATAATTCAATATCACATAAGGAATCACCCTCTGTGACTCTCAGACTCAAACTCGACTCATTTCTAATCTAAGGATCCCGATCTGAATAAGAACGCAACAATCTCCCACCTACTTTCCCGATCGTGGTGGCGGTACGTTCTTATTTACGGACTTTGGTCCTCTCTATATCGATTATCTACAATAGAAGTCGCTCTTCTTCTAAGCACATCGATATGACCAAACGTCCGGTGTCTTGGCTGTTCTGCCAAAGACTAGGTATATCTACCTAAACTCTAAATCTGACAATGTGCAATGGGCCATTAACAACTCTGTCCTAATCTGGCCCTTCTGTCAGTGACTCTCACTCAATAGCTATCTACTACTCTATGCTTTTCTATAAATCCATACACAAAGCATATTCATTCAAACGATATAAATGTATGAAAAGCGATAACATACAAGTATTTGATTTAGGGAAACTCAAGTCCAATCTGACTTAAGTCGATCTCTCGATTCACATTGATTTATACCTTTATCTTCTCGATCTGACGAAGACGAAGTCTCGCACTAAAATCTGTCCATACCCAATCTGGCAATGACAATATCAATATGCACAATATCAATGTATAACTCAACTTACGACCTGTTCTGATCAATACTCAAATCACAATATAATCTGTCAATGTCAACAATATAACAATACAAGCTCAATCAATACCGAATCTGATCAATATCAATTTACGGATGTTTCGACGGCATAACAATACAGTCTCGATAACCCCGTCAATCTCAACATCACAGATATACTACCAGAACTCATAATCAATATCGGTATAATTCATACTCTCAACAATAATAGATCACACTCTCAATTCTGTACAATCTCTATCATAACAGTTCTGAAAATCATAACAATTACAGACACAGTCCGTTCTTCGATCTGACTTCAATTATACGATGTCTACTGTATCAGAAACACCATATATGATTCTCATTCAATTCTGACAATATCATAATTTCAAATCATATCCAAACGTAACAAAACTTACGTCCAGTTGTAGTCTGCGTCGATAGGAATACACTACTGAAGTCGGGTTGAAAATCAGACGAACGGATCGAAATATAAAGGCGTAAGGATTTTCTTCAATCCTTCCTCGATTCCTTCTCGTTTCTTTCCTTTGATTGCTGAAGAAGAAATATTATATATATATATACACACACATCAACTTGCATGCAAATGAAACGTGGCTTACTCTTCTTGACTTTCAGGCTGCGCTCGGGCGGTAACTTGCTACCGCTGGGGCGCCACATGTTCTGTCCCAAACCTACTCTTGTGGGACACTGGCGCTCGGGCGGTTCTTTTCTGCCGCTCGGGCGCCAGAAGTTCTGTCCAAAGTCTGGGCTTGTTATACCCCAACGCCCGACTTCTCCTTTCAAATTTTATTTTAGCTCCTGACATCTCAATTCTGTCAATTACTCAATGTCTAATCACGATGGTAAACTCTCGGGCATTACATTTCTCCCCCCTTAAGATACGATTTCGTCCTCGAAATCACAGGTAATCAACTCAGATAGCAAAACGAAAGGTATAGTGGAGGTTAATCAGAAAACTCATCTCAATGAACAATTCTGAAATCTCAGTCTCATGTCAGATTCTGTCTTTCAGGTAGTCTCTTTAATGCCCTGTCAACTTTACTGTATTTTCACCAGCAGAATAGTCTTCATTCTAAATTATCTTTCTTCCTCGGATTTCTGATTTCAATCTGGAATCATAATTCACGAAGTATAATGTCATAATACTACGAAATAGTTTTGATAGAATCAATCGCAAAATACTGGTTATACAACATCCGTATATACCAATCAACAGCTCAGGATATTTAACACCATCATCTCCTACCACCTCTGTTAATCCCTGTCAAGGTTATATCCAATCCTCGGCCTCAGATACCAACAGTCATTGTCCGACTTTGGCATATTCTGAGATGCCTTCATTTGCTTCTATGTCAGCTTCATTTCTTTTGTCATATTTCTGATCTTATCAGGTCCAATCTCAGGTATCTCCTAGATATTATCCCTAAATAAAGGAAATCTATAATTCTCACTGTACAATACCTCTACTGAAGCTATTTCAATACTCCTTTGATAGCTATCGTAGTACAATCATTCACAAAGTGACAATACATCGTATCAACGAGTGCTAACATCCAGCACTACAGCTCTACAGATATCGTCCAGTATCTGGATAGTTCGCTCCGACTATCCATCGATATATATACGATAGGTAAAAGAGGTTATTGAATATTCTGCCAAAAGTACAAAATCCACCGAAAATCATGGTATAATATAATCAACTTTGGCATTCAGTGTATTCTCTTCTCTTTTCTGACATAATTCCCAGTCATCTAGTCATGTCTGTACGTATTACTGTACACAGAATGTATGCAAATTCGAGAAATCTGTCAATCACAATCACATTATAGCACAATTTGGGAAACGATTTCAGTAGTTTTGTCACAAAGTTCATGGACATGTACTCCCATTTCTATTTCAGAAATCAATAATCTATATAACCAATCTCCTGGTTTCTATCTTTCTGTCTTCATCTGTCGGCAAGCTAGATATTTCAGTCCCAACTCTGCCATATCTAATCTTATCTGTTTCTATCAAAACATTTTCTGCTATCAGGATGTACACTGAATCGATTATTGCGCATTTCTGACAATGTCTGTCATGTCAAAGTCGACATATTTGGCACAATTAATCAGTTATTAACATACACTACAGTATTACTTACCTGAATTCTGATCGACACTCTATTCTGACTATCGATATCGACTTCTGCTGTATAAATCTGAAATATTCGGCACAAGTAGACTATTCTGTCACATACCTGTTATTCTGATCGATGCTATGATTCGGTTTGAACTGTATATAAATTCAACAATATACAACAATCTGTATCAACACGGATTTAAAATAACAGCAATATCAGATCAGACTCAAAACATGAGTCATCAATACTGATTTAATAACTCATAAACTGCAATTTCTAGCAATACTGTCGATCTGACAAGCCGATCATATTTCCAATGCTGTTTAGATCAACTGCTATATCATCTTTGAATGTACTGTTCCCCCCAAACAATATAATCTGTCTCAAATACTGTTTTAGAACAAAAACAATTCTCAAGCAATTTCAAAACAGCAATCGAATATAATAGTCTGCTACACTAATGTAACTATGAATTTCTTACATTTCTGACATTGATGTCGTCTCAGCTACTGATCACGACCTCAACTATACTAAATCACTAAGTATACCAGATTCGGATATTACATACCACGAATACAATCTGTCTCAATCAAGATTCATATCTGAACAATTTCTGTATATCATATCTCAGTGCTCAAATATTCAATACAAAATATTCAATTCAGTCATATGCTGCGAATATATCAAAACATCATAGATAAACGTCATAAAATCATCAAAGTACCTCTGAACACAGAATTCATCAACCCATAAACAGAACTGAAGTATCTCCAAGATACGCACTTAATTAGATATAACTCTCAACCAGTACTCTTCTACTGATATTTCAATTCTTTCAATCCCATGAGTGTCATTCTGTATAGAGTTCTAAAATAAGAACAGTACCTGATATCGAATCAAGGCTGAAATCATTCTCCCTGATAGAAGGCAAATCTCTAATCTCATCTGGGAAGACTACAGCAGCTCTCCTGCTACTGGCAAATCAACTCATGGTAGAGTCAATTTCAGTAATCAACTGAATGCATAAGGAATAACTCCATTCCTTTCGATAATCATCGAATCATCAATAATACGGATATTAAAGGAATTCTAGATCTAGAATCCGTACCGTACATTATTCATTCTTCGGCCATTTTAGGTCCGAATCTTACCATCTCTTGGAAAGAATCTACAATAGTTCTGTACTTGGTTAACATATCAATAGCAATAATGCGGTCAGAATCAGACAACACAAGTACAACACAATCTAACTCAATTTCATTCTCATTTTACTGCAATATACAAAAGGTCATAGAATCTCACTGATATCAAATCCTCTCCCCAAAAGGAAAGAGATCAATACTACAGTAAATACAGACCCAACAGATAAAGCATGTCTCAATGCAGTTCATACAGAATCATGTATAAGATGTATTAATATCTAAATACATATGCAAAATAATCACAGAAGAACAGTTACCTGTCACTATATCATCAAGTGCCTCCTGGGTCTGTTCCTTGGTCACTACAACCAACTAATTTTGCTCCCTGAAATCTTCGGGAACCTCTCTGTGGACAAACTCTAGCAAAGTGTCCGGACTGTCTGCAAATATGGCAACTACCAAATACTCCTTGGCATTGCTCTGTGGGATGTCTCCCTCCACAGGTTCTGCAATAAACTCCAGTATAACTCGGGCTAGAACCACTGGAGCTAGATGAACCACTTGGTCCGCTCCCTAACTTCTTAAACTGTTTCTTTCGAGTTTTCAGCAACTCATGCTTCCCACTCGTACTGCCACTATCAAATCCAAGAGGGGGTTGCTGTATCTGAGGTCGGCTCACATCCAACCTTCCTAGTTGTCGAATCAAACTTACCTCGGCTCTTTTTGCTTTATTCAAAACATCAGCGAAATGATGGGGTCGTTCTACCTTCATCAAGGCAACTATCTCAGAATTCAATCCGTTGATGAACTGATCTGCTACAGCTTCATCATTCCCAGCTATTAGAGGAGCAAAACGCAATAAGGTAGAGAATTTAGCAACATATTCTTCAATATTCAGTTGGCCCTGTTTCAAATTCTGAAACTCTACTCTTTTGTCCCCTCTATACGATCCTGGGAAAAATCTTCGATAGAATTCAGCTTTAAAAACTTTCCACGTGATCACCGTACCCCGCTGTTCTAATACTCTTTTGGTTGTGATCCACCAACTTCTTGCAATTTCTTTTAATTGATTGGGCACTAGTTTAATTCTCCGTTCATCTGGATAATCAATTGAATCAAACAGTATCTCTATATCATCTAACCAATGCTCACAATCCTCAGATGTCTCAGTACCCTTCAAACTCGGCGGTTGAACTGACTGAAACTGTTTCAACTGTAGTTCCATCGGAGTTTCTGACTCATTTATCTGATCAACTGAAGTACTATCCCTGACTGGGATTCTTCGAGGAGGTATATCTGATTCCCACACAAGTTAGTAACCAAATACAACAAATCTGTTTCAGTCCTTCTCTGATCTTCTTACTGCTGATCGAGAATCGGTTCTGATTCATACTCAATAATACACGTTATAAAATAAATTCAGATAAATCAAGTAACATGTATTAAAAGGCAGTAAATCATAGTATCATGCTAGCATATCCAATGTAATTCAACATTATAAGAAATCACATGCTAGCAATCAAAATCAGAAAAGAAAACTCAATCTACCCCGCTCATTCTCTTCTATCTCGGACTAAGGAACCTACAGTTCTAGAACTACTGCTCTAGAACCTAATGCTTTGATACCACCTGTTGTGGGGACCCGGACGCTAATCATATTCTTAATCTTCATTGGGACAATTTAATCAATTATAATAAACAGGGTCTAAATTTTTTTTTTTTTAAAATACAAAGCGAAACGTAGTGTAAATCAATCTAAAATACATATTAAACATAAACATACAAATCTTGTATTGTCTATAATAATTCAACTAGGTCCAACTACATATCAGTGTTGAATCCTAATTTAATTCTGAGCCCGGATCTCCACGCTAACTAGTCCTGTCTCGTCCTCTTCTTAACCCTGATCCTGTCCCATCTGTTGTCATGCACACATACAAACAAGACAACAGACGGATAACTCCGGTGGGAATTACATTCCCAGTATAAACCAAGTATACATGCAGTCATATAAACAATATAAAAGCATGCATCAGATATACATACATGTATCTCAATCAAAACATGAATCAATACTCTAAACAAGTACCAAAATCAGGAACATAATTCAATATCAAATAAGGAATCACACTCTGTGACTCTCAGACTCAAACTCGACCCATTTCTAATCTAGGGATCCCGATCTGAATAAGAACGCAACAATCTCCCACCTACTTTCCCGATCGTGGTGGCGGTACGTTCTTATTTACGGACTTTGGTCCTCTCTATATCGATTATCTACAATAGAAGTCGCTCTTCTTCTAAGCACATCGATATGACCAAACTTCCGGTGTCTTGGCTGTTCTGCCAAAGACAAGGTATATCTACCTAAACTCTAACTATGACAATGTGCAATGGGCCATTAACAACTCTGTCCTAATCTGGCCCTTCTGTCAATGACTCTCACTCAATAGCTATATACTACTCTATGCTTTTCTATAAATCCATACACAAAGCATATTCATTCAAACGATATAAATTTATGAAAAGCGATAACATACAAGTATGTGATTTAGGGAAACTCAAGTCCAATCTGACTTAAGTCGATCTCCCGATTCACATTGATTTATACATTTATCTTCTCGATCTGACGAAGACGAAGTCTCGCACTCCAATCTGTCCATACCCAATCTAGCAATGACAATATCAATATGCACAATATCAATGTATAACTCAACTTACGACCTGTTCTGATCAATACTCAAATCACAATATAATCTATCAATGTCAACAATATAACGATACAAGCTCAATCAATACCGAATCTGATCAATATCAATTTACGGATGTTTCGACGGCATACCAATACAGTCTCGATAATCTCGTCAATCTCAACATCACAGATATACTACCAGAACTCATAATCAATATCGGTATAATTCATACTCTCAACAATAATAGATCATACTCTCAATTCTGTACAATCTCTATCATAACAGTTCTGAAAATCATAACAATTACAGACACAGTCCGTTCTTCGATCTGACTTCAATTATACGATGTCTACTGTATCAGAAACACCATATATGATTCTCATTCAATTCTGACAATATCATAATTTCAAATCATATCCAAACGTAACAAAACTTACGTCCAGTTGTAGCCTGCGTCGATAGGAATACACTACTGAAGTCGGATTGAAAATCAGACGAACGGATCGAAATATAAAGGCGTCAGGATTTTCTTCAATCCTTCCTCGATTCCTTCTCGTTTCTTTCCTTTGATTGCTGAAGAAGGAATGTTATATATATATATATACGTCAACTTGCATGCAAATGAAATGTGTATACTCTTTTTGACTTTCACGCGGTGCTCGGGCGGTCAGAAAGTACCGCTCGGGCGCGGAACGTTCTGTCCGAGCCTTCCGTTGTCATCCATTGGCGCTCGGGCGGTTAAACATTACCGCTCGGGCGCCGAATGTTCTGCCCGGATGCTTAGCTATGGTCCCTTGGCGCTCGGGCGGTTCTTTTCTACCGCTCGGGCGCCAGAAGTTCTGTCCAAAGTCTGGGGTTGTTATACACCAACGCCCGGCTTCTCCTTTGAAATTTTATTTTAGCTCCTGACATCTCAATTCTGTCAATTACTCAATGTCTAATCACGATGGTAAAATCTCGGACATTACATATTCCCAGACTTTGGTACTCTATATCGAATATCTGCAATAGAAGTCGATCTGCTCCTAAGCACAACAATATAAACCAATGTCCAATGACCTGGCACTTCTGCCAGCAAGGCACCTTTGCCAAGGACTCTCTAATTCAAACTCAATCATCTAAACCATGATTTCTATAAATCAATTGAACAAGCAAATAAATGCAATGAATTCAAATATCTGAAACAATAGCAAATAAGTATGTGATTTTAGGGAAACTCAGGTCATATCTGACTCGAGTTATCAATCCCGATCTAACATTGATTTATACCTTTCGTTGTTCAGTTGAAACCGTTGTTTCTTCTTCTATTGGTTTCAAAGGAAGTCTCGATGCCGAAGTTGTCAATACCAATATGAAATGACAATGTCGAGTAGCACAATATCAATATATCATTCCATGTAAGACATGTAATGCTCAATAGTCACTCCGGTATATTTTGACAGTATAACGGTGTCATTTTGATATACCGACAACTCAATCATCAATCGAGTCAATATCACAACATCATATAAATCTCATAACCTCAATTTGTACCATAATCTGATACCAAATCCGTATACTCTCAACCAAATCAATTTTGAAAAATCATAACAATTTCATACGGTATCCGTTTTTCGATCTGGTTTCGATTATACAATGGCTAATATCTCACGAACACCATATATCAATCATATCTGAATCCTTCACTATCATATTTTCAAATCTTATCAAAACATAATAAAACTTACGTCTTTGTGTAGCCTTTGTCGAGAAGATCACGGTGCTGGGCTCGGATCGACAACCAGACGGGCGGGTCTTGCGTAAATTAAAATCTAGTACATGAAGAAACTCAACCCTTCCCTGAGCTTTTCCTCGGTTCTGTTGAAGTGGCTGAATGACATGAAGAGTTTAGTATATAAATCATGCATGCCCAAGGACATGTGGCTTCATCTTTCAGCAGCACGTCTCGCGCATATGCGCGACCTTCCTCGGCACATATGCGCGAGGCCTACTGTCTCGGCACTTGTCAAGTTCACTAGCTCGCGCATATGCGCGCTCTTTTCTCGCGCATATGCGCGAGGTTCTTTGCCTGCCTCGCGCATATGCGCGAGGTGTTCTGTCCTCACACATCACATATCACATGCCAACTCAAATCATGTCTCAGAGTGGTCTTTCTATAAACACATCAATGCATATGCAGTAATCTCTGATTATCATAATAAAAATCTCAGGCATTACATTTCTCCCCCTCTAAGATACGATTTTGTCCCCGAAATCACAGGCAGGCAAATCATATCACATAAGAAATGTATAACAGAAGCTAAATAGGAAACTTACATCAATAGAATAACTCTGGGAATTTCTGTCTCATGTTTGATTCTGTCTCCCATATAGCTTCTTCACTGCCATGACGACTCCACTGAACTTTCACAAGCGGAATAATCTTCGTTCTGAGCTTTTTTTCTTTACGATCGAGAATCTGGATCGGTTTCTCAACATAACTCAGAGTTTCATCAAGTTCGGCTTCATCTGGCTGAAAACTATAAGAATCATCAGGGAGATATTTCAACAACATAGATACATGAAAGACATCATGTATTCCAGATAATGACATAGGCAGTGCAAGACCATAGGCACGATCACCTATCTTTTCTAGAATCTCATATGGACCGATGTATCGAGGAGACAACTTTCCTCGTTTTCCAAATCTGACAATGCCCCTAAAAGGAGAGATCTTCAAAAATACTCCGTCTCCCTGTTCAAATACCAACGGTCTACGTCTACTATCCGCATATTTGGCATGTCTGTCTTGAGCTGTCTTCATTTTCTTCTGAATCAGCTTCACTTTCTCAACCATATCTCGTATCATATCAGGCCAAAACTCAGGTACCTCATAGATATAATTTCAATAAAGAGAAGATCTGCACTTCTTGCCGTACAACGCTTCAAACGGTGCCATCTCTATACTCGTCTGATAGCTGTTGTTGTACGAAAACTCACATAATGGCAAAGAATCTTGCCAATTAGTGGCAAAATCTAGCACTACAGCTCTCAGCATATCCTCCAATGTTTGGATAGTCCTCTCTGACTGTCCGTCTGTTTGAGGATGATATGCAGTACTCAAATGCAGTTTCGTACCTAGAGCTTCTTGCAAACTCTGCCAAAAGTGCGAAGTAAATCGAGGATCGCGATCTGATACAATAGACTTCAGCACTCCATGCAATCTGACCACTTCTCTGACATAAATCTATGCCATCTGGTCATATCTGTACATCATTCTATAAGGAATAAAGCATGTTGATTTAGTCAATCTGTCAATAATGACCCAAATCGCATCACAACCTCTGGAGGATCGCAGGAACTGCGTCACAAAATCCATGGAAATGTGGTCCCATTTCCATTCTGGAATAGATAAACTCTGTAGTAGACCTCCTGGTTTCTTTCTTTCTGCTTTCACCTGCTGGCAATTCAAACATCTAGACACAAAACCTGTGACATCTGATTTCATCTGTTTCCACCAATACTGTGTCTTCAGATCATTGTACATCTTTCTGCCACAAGGATGAATGCTAAACCGACTACAATGTGCCTCTGACAAGATTTGTTGTTTCAACTCTGAAACATCTGGCACAACAAGACTATTATTCACATATAGAACATCATCACGAACCTGATATTCTGATTGATGTGCAGCTCTGACTAGAGCACTCGAATTTTGAATGTTCTGATCAACTTTTTGTGCTTCTCTGATTCGGAACATCAACTTGGGTTCAGCTTGAATGGCATACAGTCTCAGAGGCTTACAATCTATTTCAAATACTAATCCAGAAAAACAACAATCTTCAATCAAATCCGAAACACCAATCGTCGATAAGGATAAAGAACATACCTTTCGACTCAGTGCATCAGCTGCTGCATTTGACTTTCCTGGGTAGTATTTTATTTCACAATCAAAATCTTTCAGTAAATCAAGCCATCTTCTCTGTCTCATATTCAATTCTGATTGTGAAAACAAATATTTCAGACTCTTGTGATCAGAATAAATCTTAAACTTCTCACCGTAGAGGTAATGCTGCCATATCTTCAAGGCAAATAAAATGGCGGCCAATTCAAGGTCATGAATTGGGTAGCGAGTCTCATGGGGTTTCAACTGTCTTGAGGCATAAGCAATCACATGCCCTCGTTGCATCAAAACACAACCCAATCCTAGGTGAGAAGCATCACAATAAACAACAAAATCACCAGTACCTGATGGGATAGTCAACACCGGAGCACTGGTCAATCTCTTTTTCAACTCAAGAAAACTGGATTCACACTCCGCTGACCAAATAAAAGGTGCATTCTTCTGGGTTAGTTGTGTAATCGGCTTTGCAATGCTGGAAAAATCTTTGATGAATCTGCAATAATAGCCCGCTAAACCCATAAAACTGCGTATCTCTGGTACAGATGTCGGCCTAGGACAACTGATCACGGCCTCAACTTTACTGGGATCAACAGAAATCCCATCGCCAGATATAATGTGTCCCAAAAATATCACATGTCTCAGCCAAAATTCACATTTCGATATTTTGGCATACAATTTCTCAGCCCTCAGAGTTCTCAAGTCAGTTCTCAAATGCTCAGCATGATCAATCATATTCTTCGAGTAAATCAGAATATCATCAATAAATATAATCACGAAATCATCGAGATATTTCTGGAATATGCGGTTCATCAAACACATAAATACCGCTGGAGCATTTGTTAAACCAAACGGCATGACAATAAACTCATAATGTCCATACCTGGTTCTGAAAGTTGTCTTCGAGATATCAGAATCTCTTACTCTCAGTTGATGATATCCAAATCTCAAATCAATCTTGGAATAAACAGAAGAACACTGCAACTGATCAAATAAATCATCGATACGAGGCAAAGGATATTTATTCTTTACCGTAGCCTTTTTTAGTTGCCGGTAGTCAATGCAAAGTCTCATTGACCCGTCCTTCTTTCTAACAAACAGTACTCGAGCACCCCAAGGAGAAACACTCGGTCTAATGTACCCCTTGGCCAGTAAATCTTCTAACTGCTCTTTCAACTCTTTCAATTCTATCGGTGCCATTCTGTACGGTGCTTTAAAAATAGGTGTTGTACCTGGCACAAGTTCAATACTGAATTCTATTTCCCGAACTAGAGGCAAACTTGGAATCTCATCTGGGAAGACATCAGCAAACTCACATACCACTGGCAGATCTGCCAATGATGGGCTCGATTTGAGTACAGCTACTGAATACACAAGTAATCCCTCTGCTCCTTTCTGTAATAAGCGAGTCATAGATAATGCAGAGATCAAAGGAATTCTAGCTCTAGAACCCTTACCGTAGAATTTCCATTCATCAGCCATGTCTGGTCTGAATTTCACAATCTTATGGAAACTCTCAACGGTTGCTCTATACTTGGTCAGCATATCAATACCGATAATACAGTCAAAATCAAATAATCCAAGTACAATACAATCTAACTCAATCTCATGGCCATCATACTGTAGCATACAATGTTTAACAGATTTCACTGATATCAATCCTGTCCCCAACGAAGAAGAGACAGATACTACAGCAGATAATGACTCAATAGGCAAGGCATGCATCAATGCAAATACTCTGGCCTGCTGTCTAGGAGGCTGGCTAACTGTCTGGCTTCCTCCTGGCCTCGGCTGTGACGGAGTAGGGGCTGGCTAGAAAGAGTGAACAGCATATGATCTTCTCTCAGTCTGAGCTACTAATCCAGATGATTCGACTCCCTGGAATCGTTGTGGACAAACTCTAGCAAAATGTCCTTGCTGTTTAAATATGTTACAAACACCAAACACTCCTCAGCATTGCTCGGTAGGATGTCTCCCTCCGCAGGTCATGCAATAAGCCCCGGTATAACTCTGTCTGGAACCACTGGAGCTCGAAGAACTGTTGGCCGACTTCTTAAACTGTTTCCCTCTAGTTTTCAACTGATCTTTCTTTCCACTGCCACTACCGCTCTCATATCTGGGAGGGGGTTGCTGGAACTGAGTAGTAGATGGCTGATGTGGTCTCGGTGCTGGGGCAACATACGACGCTCCCTTCTGCCTTATCAGGCCAGCTTCAGCTCTCTTTCCTCTGTTCAAGGCCTCTGCAAAGTTGTTTGGTCGCCCGGTGTTCACCAATGTAAAAATATCAGGATTCAACCCATTGATGAACTGATCAGCAATAGCTTCGTCATTCTCAGCAACATGCGGAGCAAATCGCAGCAAGGTAGAGAACTTGGCCACATATTCCTCAATATTCCACTGACCCTGTCTCAAATTGGCAAACTCTGCACCCTTGTCTTTCCTGTACGATACTGGAAAGAATAGTTGATAAAATTCAGTCTTAAAGATGTTCTAGGTAATAGTCGTACCTCGATGCTCCAATGCCCTCTTTGTCGTGAGCCACCAATTCTTCGCAACATCATGCAATTGGTGTCCAATCAGTTTGACTCGGCGCTCATCGGTGTAATGAAATGACTCAAACAGCATTTCAATATCATCTAGCCAACTCTCACACTCAACTGAAGTCTCTGTACCCTTCAGAGTCGGTGGATGGAACGACTGAAATCTCTTCAACAGAGTTGCCATTGGTGTTGCTGTCACATCCATCGGATTCGCAGAGGTACTGCCCTGTTCTGGGATTCTTCGAGGAGGCCTATCTGATTATCAAAAGGGTTAGCAATCATATTTGACAAATCGTCCCCTTCTGATCATCTTACCTCTGATCAAGAATCGGTTCTGATTCATTCTCCATAATACAGGTTACCAATCAAATCAGATAATCAGGTAAACATGTATTAAAGCAGTAACACATGCTAGCAATCAAAAGCAAGGAAGAAGACTCAATCTACCCCGCTCACTAGCTTCTATCTCAGGCTAAAGGAACCTACTGCTCTGATACCACCTGTTGGGATACCCGGACGCTAATCATCTTCTTAATCATTCTTTGGGAATAATTGCATCAATTAGTTATGCTAGGTCTAAATTTTTTTTTTATACAAATATAAATGCGGAACATATGATAATCCATCCTATATAAACATCCGGAGTAAAAGTACAAGTCTTGTACTAAATACATTCATATCAATCTACGGTTCAACAACTATACATCAAGTGCTGAAACCAACTCTACAGCAAGGTCCGGAATCACCACTCTAATCTCGATCTCTTATCCTCGTCTCGACCCTGATCCTGTCCCACCTGTGTCGTGAACACATACAAACACAACAACAGCCGGATAACTCCGGTGAGAAACATATCCCAGTAAAAAACAATGAAACATGCATTTAATATACACATATACAAAAGCATGAACATTTATAAAACATGAATCGTAATCTACGAAACATAAATCAATACAAGTCGGTAAATCAACCTCTTGACTCGACTCATCTAATCTAGAGATCCCGGTTGAATAAGAACGCAAAAACTCACCTACTCTCCCCAGCTAGATGGTGGTTTGTTCTTATTCCCAGACTTTGGTACTCTATATCGAATATCTGCAATAGAAGTCGATCTGCTCCTAAGCACATCGATATAAACCAATGTCCAGTGACCTGGCACTTCTGCTAGCTTGGCACCTCTGCCAAGGACTCTCTAATTCAAACTCAATCATCTAATCCATGTTTACTATAAATCAATAGAACAAGCATATAAATGCAATGAATTCAAATATCTGAAACAATAGCAAATAAGTATGTGATTTTAGGGAAGCTCAGGTCAGATCTGACTCGAGTTAGCAATCTCGATCTAACATTGATTTATACCTTTCGTTGTTCAGTTGAAACCGTTGTTTCTTCTTCTATCGGTTTCAAAGGAAGTCTCGATGCCGAAGCTGTCAATACCAATCTGAAATGACAATGTCGAGTAGCACAATATCAATATATCATTCCATGTAAGACATGTAAGGCTCAATAGCAACTCTCGGTATATTTTGACAGTATAACGGTGTCATTTCGATATACCGTGATACGAATCCTTGTACGTAAGAATAGCAAACACGATTATTTTAGAACCGCGCCCTCAATTCAATAACGAACAAGGAATCAATGTTTCCCCGATCTTTTGAATCAAGTATAGTGTTGTGATAGTCACCTCTAAGTTATAAAAACTTAGCAACAAACTATCACGATTAAAACAATTGATAAACAGACGAACCTCCAAAGAACGTATCGTTGACAATCCGTATGAAATCAATCGACAAACGCCACAAGAACGAATCTTGATAAGTTTGATTTTTGATGAACACAAAGCGAAGCTTTGAAAAAGTTTGAGAGAAAAATCTCAAAGTTTGATAAACTCAATAATAATAATGTGTCTTGTGTGTAAAATTTCGTCCATAATATTTTGTACAATCTAAAGATTCTCAAAATCAAGTTACCAAGATCAATTAAACTCTAACTAGGAAACTAAAGATTTTGTCGCATCTGACTCGCGCTCGGGCGGTAGGATATTACCGCTCGAGGGCCGAGGGTTCTGGACTATTCACGCTCGAGCGGTAGAAAATGACCGCTCGGGCGCTGAATGTTCTGGAAATCAACTCTTGGGCAGTACGTTCGGCGCTCAGGCGGTAATATTTTACTGCTCGGGTGCATATTACCGCCCGAGCGCGGAGCATTCTAGACGTTTTCTTCATTCATCACTTGAATGGTGTTCTTATGACTCCCAAACTTACTTCCATGCATCACGAACCCTTCAGCACTCTGCACCTTGCTTGTAAGTCCTTCTTCATTGCACATAAGCCCTTGTAGTGCCTCTTTAAATTTCTTTAGCCGTCCTCTCGTGATTGGTCCCTCCGACACCCCTAAAGGATCCCATGCTTTCCTTGGATCTTTACCATCCGTGTTCGCATCATCTTCCCCTTCTTGAAAAGGATTTGTCCTCAAATCTCGCTCATCACCTACATCAAACAAAGAAAGATCACTAACATTAAAAGTATAACTGACGTTATACTCACCTGGTAGATCAAGTTTGTAGGCGTTGTCATTGATCCTCTCGAGGGCTTGAAATGGTCCATCACCCCTCGGTAGTAGCTTTGAACGACGTTTCTCAGGGAACCTTTCCTTCCGCAAGTGGAGCCACACCCAATCTTCCTTCTCAAATATCACCTTCTTCTTTCCTTTGTTGGCTTGCTTGGCATATTGCTCATTTCTCTTCTCAATGTTGGCCTTGACCTTTTCATGCAACCCCCTAACAAATTCAGCCTTCTTTTTGACATCAATGTTCAACCTTTCACTCACAGGTAAAGACATCAAATCCAACGGAGTCAAAGGATTAAAACCATATACAATTTCAAATGGCAAATAATTTGTAGTAGAATACACACAACGATTATAAACAAACTCCACAAATGGTAAACAATCTTCCCAATTCTTTAAGTTCTTCTTAAGAATAGCACGCAAAAGTGTCCCTACAGTTCTATTAACAACTTCAGTCTGTCCATCCGTTTGAGGATGACATGTAGTAGAAAACAACAATTTTGTGCCAAGTTTAGCCCACAACGTTTTACAAAAGTAAATCAAAAACTTAACATCACGGTCAAAAACAATAGTCCTAGGCATGCTATGCAACCTAACGACTTCTCTAAAAAACAAATCCGCAATGTGAGAGGCATCATCAGTTTTGTGACAAGCAATAAAATGTGCCATCTTAGAAAATCTATCAACAACAATATCGAATCCCTCCCCTTCTTAGTCCTAGGCAACCCCAAACAAAGTACATAGAAATGTCAATCCAAGGTTCACTAGGAACAGGAAGTGGTATATACAATCCATGTGGTTGTGTCCTAGACTTAGCTTGCCTACAAGTTATGCACTTATCACAAACTCGCTCAACATCACGCTTCATATGTGGCCAATAAAAATGTTCATGCAAAGCATTCAAGGTTTTTGCCACACCAAAGTGTCCCATCAAATGTAATGCCCCAGACTTTTATTTGACTAATTGCGATTATCGATTTATAATTTGACGTAATTATAGATGGAAAGGATTAGACTGGGAAAGACGAGGAAAGATGCAACGTATGTGCGAGGACAGTACCCCTCGCGCATATGCGCGACTAGGAGGCGCGCATATGCGCGATTTGGGCAGAGAACCTCGCGCATATGCGCGAAAGAGGTGCGCGCATATGCGTGAGCTGCTCTAGCCGAGTCCAGAGAACCTCGCGCATATGCGCGAAGATGAGGCGCGCATATGCGCGAGCTGCCGAGAAGAATTGTGCGAAGACCAGTAGGTCTCGCGCATATGCGCCGGTTGATGTCGCGCATATGNTTGTGTTCCTATCGACGTAAGCTACAACTGGACGTAAGTTTTGCTACGTTCTGATATGTTTTGAAATTATGCTATTGTCAGAATCTGATATGATTCCTATATGATGTTCTTGACATGTTAGACATCGTATAATCAAAACTGGATTGAGGAACAGATACCATATGAAATTGTTATGAATTTTGGAGTCGATTTGATATCAGAATTGAATTGTTATCGGTTATGAGGTATTGGGATTGAGATCTGATTGATATGGTATTGCTGGGTATATTGAGATTTTGACGTTGTGCTGTTGAAACAGAATTTGATTGAATTCTGATTATATCCAGTATTGATTGAGTGGTGTATTGATACCGTACCCTCGATATTGTTATTGTAAGATTGATATTGACAGGCTTTGAATCAGAGACTTCGACATAGTCAGAGTAACAGAGTGAAAGGTATAAATTAATGTTGAGTTGG
Source organism: Primulina huaijiensis (assembly GCF_012295235.1). Taxonomy (NCBI): domain Eukaryota; kingdom Viridiplantae; phylum Streptophyta; class Magnoliopsida; order Lamiales; family Gesneriaceae; genus Primulina; species Primulina huaijiensis. The sequence continues at coordinate 10,183,010 of NC_133319.1, read as the reverse complement.
GATTGCACAACTCGAGTGAGGTTTGACTCGAGTTTTCCTAAATCACATACTTTATTTGATTGCATTGATATTTGCAATTGATGAGATTGATGGTTGTAGTCTATTGATTCATAGACAATGTATGTACTAGTTACCGGCTCATTCGTCTGGTCATCGGCTGATTTGCCTAATCACCGGCTGATTCGTCTGGTCAGTGGCTGATTCGCCTAGTCCTTGGCTGATTCGTCAATTCTGCGGCCGATTCGCCCAGACACTGGATATACGAATTATATCGATGTCGTTTAGGGTTGATTCATTCCTATCGACTGAGATTCGATATATTTGTCAATATCCAGAACCGGGATCCCTAGATTAGGAATGAGTCGAGTCTGAGATGACGCGTCGATTG
>NC_133319.1:10125304-10182107 GCF_012295235.1 Primulina huaijiensis | reverse complement strand
GAGCCGTATATGTTCCTCCAGCACCGGGACCACAACAACCACCTCCCAGATTTGACAGTGGTAGCAGCAGTGGTGGAAAGAAAGAATTTTTGAAGGCCAGAGGGAAACAGTTCAAGAAGTCTGGCGGTAGTTCTTCTAGCTCAAGTGGTTCCAGACAGAGCCCGAGTTATACCGGAGTTTACTGCGGAACATGTGGAGGGAGACATTCCACTGAGCAATGCCAAGGAGTACTTGGTAGTTGCCACTTCTGTAAACAACCGGGACATTTTGCCAGAGTATGTCCACAACGAGGTTCCCAAAGATCCCAGGGAGCCGAATCAGTCGGATCAGCGGCACAGTCGAGTAGACGATCAGCTGCTGTCCACTCATTTCAGCCAGCACCATCTCAGTCACAGCAGAGGCCTGGAGGAAGCCAGACAGTTGGCCAACCTCCTAGACAGCAGGCCAGAGTATTTGCTTTGATAGAGGAACAGGCTCAGGAAGCACCAGATGATGTTGTTGCAGGTAACTGTTCTTTATGTGGTTATCCTGCTTACGTACTGATTGATGCTTCACATACATTTTCTTCTGAACGATTTGCATTGAGTCATACATTGCCTGTTGAGTTTTTGTCTGCTGTAGTATCTGTCTCTTCTCCTTTGGGGAAAGGTTTGATATCCGTGACTTCGGTTAAATATGGTATGCTACAGTATGACGGACATGAGATTGAGTTAGATTGTATTGTACTTGGGGTCTGCTTTTGATTGTATTATCGGTATCGATATGCTAACCAAGTACAGAACGACCGTTGACTGTTTCCACAAAATTGTACGATTCAGACCAGATATGGCTGAGGAGTGGAGATTTTACTGTAAGGGTTCTCGAGCCAGAATTCCTTTGATATCTGTTATGTCGATGACTCGATTATTGCAGAAAGGAGCGGAAGGATTCCTTGTCTATTCAGTTGATTTACTGAAATCGAGTCCATCGTTGGCTGATCTGCCAGTGGTGTGTGAGTTTGCTGACGTCTTTCCAGATGAGATTTCTGGATTGCCTCCGCTTCGAGAGACAGACTTCAGCATCGAGTTGGTACCAGGTACAGTTCCGATTTCTAGAGCTCCGTACCGAATGGCGCCAATAGAACTGAAAGAGTTGAAAGACCAGTTGGAAGACTTACTGGGCAAAGGGTACATCAGACCAAATGTCTCTCCTTGGGGTGCGCCAGTGACTGTTTGTGAGGAAGAAAGACGGTTCGATGAGACTTTGTATCGACTACCGTTGCAGGGTTCTTCGGTATATTCCAAGATCGATCTGAGATCTGGATATCATCAGCTGAGAGTCAGAGATTCTGATATCTCGAAGACAGCATTCAGAACCAGGTATGGACATTATGAGTTTATTGTCATGCCGTCTGGTTTGACGAATGCTCTAGCTGTGTTTATGTGGCTGATGAACCGTGTGTTCCAGAAATATCTCGATGATTTTGTGATGATATTCATCGATGATATTTTGATTTAGTCAAAGAATACGATGGATCATGCCGAGCATTTGAGAACGGTGTTGCGAATGCTGAGGACTGAGGAATCATATGCTAAACTGTCGAAATGTAAGTTCTGGTTGAGACAGGTAGTATTTTTAGAGCCTATTATATCCAGAGATAGTATATCAGTTGATCCTAGTAAGGTTGAGGCCGTGATTTCTTGGTCGAGACCGACATCTGTGCCAGAAATTCGTTGTTTTTTGGGTTTGGCCGAATATTATCGCCGATTTATTAAAGATTTCTCGAGTATTGCCAAACCAATTACACAGTTGACGCAGAAGAATGCTCCGTTGGTGTGGTCAGAAGACTGTGAATTCAGGTTTCTTGAGTTGAAGAAGAGATTGACCAGTACTCCGATACTGACTATCCCATCAGATAGTGGACCATTAATATTTTATATGGTTCAAGCCAAACCAGAGCTAATTTTGAGGATTAAAGAAGCTCAGAAAGGTAATCAAAATGAACCGAAATCGATAACGTTGGTCAGAGCAGGACATCGATCCGAGGATTAGGTTCGTGATAATGTTCTGTATGTGAATAATTGTCTGGTTGTGCCGAATGTTTCGGATCTGAAAAGACAGATATTGTCAGAAGCGCACAGCAGTCGATTCAGTATTCATCCTGGTAACAGAAAGATGTACCACGATTTGAAAAGACAGTTTCGGTGGAAACAAATGAAAGCTGATATTTCTGAATTTGTAGCCAAATGTATGAATTGCCAATAGGTGAAGGCTGAGAGAAGGAAACCCGGAGGATTATTACGGAGTTTGTCCATTCCTGAATGGAAATGGGATCACATTTCCATGGACTTCGTGACGAAGCTACCGAGATCCTCCCAAGGTTATGATGCGATTTGGGTCGTGATTGACAGATTGACCGAATCCGTATGTTTTATTCCGTACAAGATGACGTACCGACATGACCAAATGGCTGCGATTTATGTCAGAGAGGTGGTCAGATTGCACGGAGTGCCAAAGTCGATAGTATCAAACCGTGATCCTCGGTTCACATCGTACTTTTGGCAGAGTTTACAGCAAGCTCTAGTTAAGAAGTTACATCTTAGTACCGCATATTATCCACAGACTGACGGACAGTCGAAGCGGACTATCCAAACATTGGAAGATATGCTGAGAGCGGTAGTGCTTGATTTTAGCACTGGATGGGAAGATGCATTGCCACTTTATGAATTTTCGTACAACAACAGCTATCAGACAAGTATTGAGATGGCTCCTTTTAAAGCGTTGTACAGAAAGAAATGTCGATCCCCTCTTTGTTGGGATGATCTCTCTGAGGTTTCTGAGATTGGACCTGACATGATCAGAGATATGACTGAAAAAGTGAAGCTGATTCAGAAGAAAATGAAGGCAGCCCAAGATAGACAAGCCAACTATGCCAATGTCCGACGACGACCGTTGGTATTTGAGGCAGGAGACTGAGTATTCTTGAAAATTTCTCCTTTCTGAGGAATTGTCCAATTTGGCAAGAAAGGGAAGCTGTCTCCACGATATATTGGGCCGTGTGAGATTCTCGAGAAGATAGGAGATTGTGCCTATCGACTTGTTTTACCGCCTTCATTATCTGGGATACATGATGTCTTCCTGATGCTTTACATGTTATTCAGCCAAGCGAGGCTGAACTGGATAAGACATTGAGTTATGTCGAGAAGCCGATTCAGATTCTCGATCATAAAGAAAAACGGCTTAGAACAAAGACTATTCCACTTGTGAAGATTTGGTGGAGTCGTCACGACATTGAAGAAACTACCTGAGAAACTGAGTCAGATATGAGACAGAGATTCCCAAAGTCATTTCACTGATGTGAATTGTTTTATTTAGCTTCTTCTGATATACCATCTTATGATATGATTTGACTGCCTGTGAGTGAAAGGTATGACTTTTCGAGGTATGGGTATGTGTATTTGATGAAATACAAGTCTGAAGCCTTTGAAAGGTTCAAAGAATTCAGAAGTGAAGTAGAGAAACAGTTGGGACGAAGCATCAAGACACTTCGATCGGATCGAGGTGGTGAGTACTTGAGTGCCGAGTTCCAAGAGTATCTTAGGGAGAATGGGATTCTCTCGCAGTGGACTCCGCCCTCTACACCGCAGTTGAATGGTGTTTCGGAGCGTCGTAACCGGACTTTGATGGACATGGTTCGGTCTATGATGGGGTTCACGGAGTTGCCGCCATCTTTTTGGGATATGCTCTTGAGACAGCGGCACTGTTGTTGAACAATGTCCATTCAAAGGCAGTTGATAAGACTCCATATGAGATATGGATGGGTAAGCCTCCAAAATATTCTTATCTTAGAATATGGGGGTGTCCTGCTTATGTGAAGCAGGTAGTGGGAGATAAATTGGATAGTCGATCCATTTTATGTTACTTTGTGGGATATCCAAGGAATTCTGTTGGATATTATTTCTATCATCCCCGAGAGACAAAGGTGTTTGTTTCTAGCAATGCAACCTTTTCAGAAAAGGAATTTCTATTGGATAGAAAAGGGGGGATGATAGAACTCGAAGAGGTTCGAGAGACACCCACAATTATAGAACCCACACCCGAAGTGCCAAGAGAGGAGATACAAGCTCCTAGAAGATCCGAGAGAGTCTCGAGACCACCTATGAGGTATGGTCTGCTTCTTGAAGAGGGCCATGATGAGCCTAACCATGGATGTGATCCAAGGACCTTCAAGGAAGCGTTATCTAATGCTGATTCATCCAAATGGCTTGAAGCGATGGAATCTGAGATGAATTCCATGCATTCGAACCAAGTGTGGAATCTCGTGGATCCACCTGAGGGAATTGTTCTCATAGGGTGTAAATGGATTTACAAGAGGAAACTTGGGGCGGATGGGAAGGTATTGACCTTCAAGGCGCGATTGGTGGCAAAAGGATATACTCAAAGACAAGGAGTTGACTTTGACGAAACCTTTTCTCCAGTTGCAATGTTCAAGTCCATAAAGATTTTGCTAGCCATAGCTGCATGGTATGACTATGAGATATGGCATATGGATGTTAAAACAGCCTTTCTTAATGGAGATATTAAGGAAGAGATTTACATGTCTCAACCCGAAGGGTTTACATCTATCAGAAGTGAGCATATGGTATGCAAACTTCAAAGATCTATTTATGGTCTAAAGCAGGCATCTAGGAGTTGGAACATCAGATTCTATAGTACAATCAAAGAGTTTGGTTTTGCTAAGAATCCTGAGGAACCCTGTGTGTATAAGAAGGTCAGTGGGAGTGCTGTGACATTCCTTGTGCTTTATGTTGATGACATTCTACTCATTGAGAATGATGTAGGGATGTTGCAATCAACTAAGATATGGTTAGCAAGTAAGTTCTCGATGCAGGACTTGGGTGAAACATCTTTTGTATTGGGAATACAGATCTATAGAGATAGATCAAAAAGATTGCTTGGTCTCACCCAGTCCACATACATTGATACCATCGTGAAGCGGTTCTCGATGGATGAGTCAAAGAGAGGACATCTACCAATGTGTCATGGCGTGTCCCTATCCAAGTCTATGTCTCCCAAGACTGATGCAGAGATAGCGGCGATGACAAGCATTCCTTATGCATCTGCGATTGGTAGCATCATGTATGGGATGATATCTACACGTCCTGACGTGGCTTTTGCACTAAGTGTAGTGAGTAGATATCAATGCAACCCTGGTCTTCCACACTGGAAAGCTGTGAAAGACATCCTCAAGTATTTGAGAAGGACCAATAAGTTGTTCTTGGTCTATGGGGGTGGAGAACTTAAATTGGAAGGCTACACCGACTCTAGCTTCCAAAGCGATATCGATGACTCGAAGTCAACCTCTGGATTCATATTCATGCTCAATGGTGCTGCTGTCTCTTGGAAGAGTTCCAAGCAAGACAGTACTGCGGATTCCACCACTGAGGCAGAATATATTGCTGCATCAGCTGCAGCAAAGGAGGCTGTTTGGATAAGGAATTTCGTCCAAGAGTTGGGCGTCATTCCTAATGGAGTTGCTCTTGTCCCGGTGTTTTGTGACAACACGGGAGCCATTGCTAAAGCAAAGGACCCGAAGTCTCATCAGAAGTCCAAACACGTACTGAGAAAGTACCACATCCTCGGAGAGATCGTGGAAAGAGGAGATGTTACGATTGACAAAGTCAGCTCCACAGATAATGTTGCTGATCAGCTAACTAAGCCTTTACCTGGACCATTATTCGAGAAGCATCGCGAATCAATGGGTTTAAAGCATATGGGTAGTTGGCTCTAGTGCAAGTGGGAGATTGTTAGAGTTGGTGCCCGTCGAGCCAAGTGTTGGCCGAGGGTTCATGTTTAAACTTTATGTATGAACAGTCTTTATTTTAATAATATTTGAAATTATTATTTTTGGCACTTCTTTATCTGTATACCCATGAAAGTTGCATAGATAAAGCCCTTGAATATACAAATAGTAGAATGAATATGAGATGCTCATATGATGAGTATCATGAAACTCATATTTGTAATACTGTATATTCTAAACGTTTCCTAGTCGATTCAGCCGCCACTAAGAAGGATATAGGCCGCTCGAGTTCGAGACTAGTATCTGTGATGTGAGTACCATTTTTCATTGGTAGGGGACATTGTGATGTCCGAGCATGCAGATAGGTGCTCCTTGTAGAGTGCACTGAACAACCCTCCATAAAGGGCTTTCCAAGTGGTTCTCACTTATCGAGTGGAAAAGTCTAGTTTATGGTTGTACACCATTAGTCCTTATGACCCGGGACAACATTGAGACTCTATGTGCTAAAATTACACTTTGACTTGTTTACCGACTCTCAAGGGGTCATCAGGTGGCAAGGTTGGGTGTTCTGTCGAAACATATAGGAGTCGATGCATTGTAGTCGGGGATTCACCGCTTACCTTCGGGTATGGATATCCTATGTGTTTTCATGTATGTGTAGTTTGAAATCTCTGATCAGAGTATGGTGGTAATTAAGAAAGGGGTTTCTTAGATTACACCTTCGATGCAACTACGACATGACACATAGTATCGATTCATTGACAACTCTCGATAAACCAATGGTTGTCGAATCGGTCGGGATATATGAGTTGAAGGGACCGTACTGTACGCTAACCATAATTGAATGGTTCTTGCAGGCACTATCATTTGATACCTAGGGAATCATGTAAGCGATGCTGCTAGGCGTTTAACATGATTGGTTGGGTACTATCAGACTTGAGTTCTGACATTCTTGTTGTCAAGGAGTTGATAAGTAAGAATGGAGCAATTGGGGTATGCTCATATAAGGACATGTTTAGTCCGAATCACATGGAGATGTGAACCCACGGCTAGTTGTATCAATGAACCATTGAGGGCCACACAAGTACTAGCTTTCTAGATCCCGTTGAGAAGTAAAATAGTTCAATGTGTTGAACGGCTTANGCCTAGTAGAGACTAAATAATTAGATTAATTCAAGTGTTGAATTAATTGGGCCTTCTAGAGCCCAATTGGAAATAATTATTCAACTAGTGGGCTTGAGTAAAAGCAAGTAAAGTCTAATTGGGCTCAAATGTGTTTGAGACAATGTAAATTAAAAGTCCATGTGCCCTTTGTAAATGTTACAAGCCCACTAGGTTTTGCATGCTTGGGAGATGAAGAGGTGTGGAATACTTTTGATTAAAATATTGCAAGGCATGCAAAAAGTAGTCTCAACTTTTTCAAGCACCAAGACAACACTTCACTCTCCCATTACTTTCACCTTGGCCGAAAAATACACTCCAATTCTCTCCAAAAATTCTTCTCTCATTTTTGTTCTTCAAGTTGTTGAAAACAAAATACTTCTCAAAGAAAAATCCTTACATTTTCTAGTGCAAGTGTAAGGAGGTTCTAGCTTGCAAGTGGTGGGCTTGGTTTTGAACAAAGAGTGTTCAAAGGGAGGCTTGAAGATTGTCTACCATACAAGAGCTAAAGTGTTTATACTTTAGTTGGAGCCATCATCAACCTCAAGAGGTTGATAGGTAAAATTTCTTAACACCCTATGTATGACAAAGGTGTTTAGTATATGTTACGCACTAGTACAATGGTGTTCAAATTTTTCTCAAAAATTTCGGTTTTCATGTTTAGAAAACAATTTTGTGCTTCCGTTGCGATTTCGAACACCTAAAATCGATCCATTTCATCAAAAACCCATATCAATGAAATAACTCTGGACATTGCTACCTCATATCAGACTCAGTCTTCCAGGTAGCTTCTTCGATGCCCTGACGAATTTACTGTACTTTCAACAGCGGAATAATCTTCGTACTGAATTCTCTTTCTTTCACGAATTTCCGATTCCAATCTGGAATAATAATTCCAGAAGTATAATCTCATAATGCAGCTCGAAGTAACTTTGATAAAATCAATCTAAAAAATACTGGCTATACAATATCCAGATATACCAATCAAAAGCTCATAACAAACCATACTATCATCTGCTGTCAATCTATTCAATCCCAGTCAATTCCAATATTCAACCTTCTGTCTCAAATACCAACGGTCATCATCCGACGTTGGCATATTTAGTCTGTCTATTCTGAGGTGTCTTCATTTTCTTCCGAATTAGTTATAATTCCTTTGTCATATCTCTGATTCTATCAAGTCTAATCTAAGGTACCTCAGAGATATAATCTCCATACGAAGGAAATCTGCAGTCCTCACGGTACAATGCTTCGAATGATGCTATCTCGATACTCATCTAATAATTATCGTTATACGATCATTTACCGTGACAATAAATCATGTCAACTAGTGCTAAAATCCAGCACTACTGTTCCTGGATATTCTCCAGTATCAGGATAATTCGCTCCGAATATCCGTTGATCTATAAACGATAAGTGAAAGATCTTATTGTATATTCAGCCAAAAGTTCAAAATCAACCGAAAATCATGATATGATAAAATCAACTTTGGCATTCAGTAAAATTTTCCTCCTTTTCTGACATACAATTCAGTCGTCTGGTCATGTCTATACATCTTCTTGTACAAAAGAACATATACAGATTCGAGCAATCTGTCAATCACAATCATATCACATCACAATCTTGAACATATTGCGATAGTTCCATCACCAAAATCCATAGAAATGTACTCTCATTTCTATTCAGGAATCAATAACCAATCTCCTGGTTCCTCTCATTCTCTCCTATTGGTGGCGAATATAGACATCTCAGTACAAATTTTGCCACAACTAGTCTTATCTGTTTCTATCAAAACTATCTTTTAAAATTATCATATATTGTCTGTCACCAGAATAAAAACTGAATCGGCTACTGTGCACTACCAACCATATCTGTCATTTCAAATTCAAATATTCGGCCCAACCAAGTCGATTATTCACATACAATTCTGTATCACATACCTGATATTCTGATCGACATCTTGTTCTGATTATCGAAATCGTGTTCCAAGCATTCTGATCGAATTTTTGAACTGCTTTAGTTTTCAAAATCAGCTCTGGTTCTATTTGGACTGTATATAATTTCAATGATGCATAACAATCTGTATCAACCACGGATTCAGAACAACAGTAATATCGGCTTAGATTTGAAATTTCAATCACTGCTCTATTAAACTTATAAAACGCAATGTCTGACACTACTGTCGATTCGGACTAACCGATCACATCTTCGAGTTGTTTAGATCAACTGTTATATCATCTTTAAATGTAATGTCCCCTAAATAGTATAATCTGTTTCAAATACTGTATTAGAACAATAACAATTCTCCAGCAATTTCAAAAAAACAATCATATGTAATAGCCTGTTGAACTCATACATCTATGAATTTCTGACATTTCTGAATATAAGCTGTCTCAATCAAGATTCACCTTTTAACAGTTTCTGTATACCATAATCTTAGTTCTCAGAATATTCAATACAAAATATTCGATTCAGTCGGTCATATGCTGCGATTAAATCAAAATATCCTAAATATACTGAGCATAAAATCATCAGCATATCTATGAACGCAGGACTCATCCGCCATAACAGAACTGATAACCAGAACTGAAGTCTTTTTACCGAGAACCACACAATCAGATTTAACTCTAACTTTTAGACAGTAAATCTTCTAACTGATATTTCAATTCTTCCAATTCAATCAACTTTATTCTGTATGGACTTCTAACAATAAGAACAGTACCTGGTATCACATCAATGTTGAAATCACTCTCCCTGATATAAGGCAAACCTGGAATCTTATCTAGGAAGATTTTAGCAAATCTCCTGCTACGTATATTATTCATTCTTCGGCCATTTCAGGTCCGACTCTTACCATCTCCTGGCAAGAATCTATAATAGTTCTGTCACTATCTCATCAAGTGCATCCTGGGTCTGTCCCTCGGTCACCACAATCATATTATTCTGCTCCTTGAGATCTCCGGGAACCTCTCTGTGGACAAACTCTAGCAAAATGTCCCTGCTGTCTACAGATATTGCATCTACCAGTCACTCCTTGGCATTGCTCCGTAGGATGTCTCCCTCCGCAAGTTCTGCATTAAATCCCCGTATAACTCGGGCTAGAACCACTGGAGCTAGATGAACCGCTCCCTAACTTCTTGAACTGTTTCTTTTGAGCTTTCAACTGTTCTTTCTTTCCACCACTGCTGCTGCCAATCTCGATTCTGGGAGGCAGTTGTTGTGGTCTCGGTGCTAGAATAACATACGAGGATTCTTTTTGTCTCATCAGAACTGTTTCTGCTCTTCTGGCTCTTTTCATTATATCAGCAAAGTTATGCGGTTGTTTCACATTTATGCGGTTGTTTCACATTTACCAACGTACGTATCTGCGGATTCAATCCCTGGATGAACTGATCAAATACAGCTGCATCATTCCTTGCCACGTGAGGGGAAAAACGTAGCAAGGTGAAGAACTGGGCCAAATACTCATCAATATTCAACTGACCCTGTCTTAAATTTGCAAACTCTGCACTTTTATCCTGTCTGTATGATACGGGAAAGAATCTTAGATAGAATTCAACTTAAAAAATTTTCCATGTAATCACTGGACCACGCTGTTCTAAGGCTTCTTTGGTTACCAGCCACCAACTCCTTGCGACTTCCCGTAACTGGTTCCCAATAAGTTTAACTCTACAATCATCTGTGAAACCAAGAAATTCAAATAGCATTTCTATGTCCTCTAGCCAATTTTCACAATCGATTGACGTCTCAGTACCCGTCAGAATCGGCGGTTGGAATGACTGAAACCTCATCAACTGTGTTTCTATCAGAGTTTCTGACACATCCATCTGATCAGTCGAAGTACTACCTCGTTCTTTAATTCTTTGAGGAGGAATATCTGATGATCACAAGAGTCAGCAATCATATGAGACAAATCCGTCTCAGCCCCTTTCTGATCAGCTTATCTCTGATCAAGAATGGGTTTTGATTCATTTCCAAAGAATACACATTACCAAATCTACTCAGATATTCAGGTAACATGTATTTTCAAGCACATATTGCAACATTAGCATATACAATGTAATTCAACATTATAATAAATCACATGCTAGCAAACACATGCAAGGAAAGAAAATTCATTCTACCCCGCTCACTAGCTTTTATCTCAATCGTAAAAACCTACAGTTCTGGACCTATTGCTTTGATACCACCTGTTGTGGGGACCCAGACGCTAATCCATGTCTTAATCATTATTAACGTCAAAAAAATAATTAAGAAAAGTGGGACTAAAAATTTTCTTTTTAAATTATGAATGCGGAAACGTAATGTAATCTAGTTAATATACATATCAGTATAAAAGTACAACATATGTACTACAGATATCTATCTCAACTAGGTTCAGCATCTATACATCAAGGGCTGAATCCTACTCCGCTTCTGGGCCCGAATCTCCACGCTAACTATACTGTCTCATCCTCTTCCTGATCCTGATCCTGTCCCACCTGTTGTCAAGCACACATACAAACAAGACAACGGCCGGATAACTCCGGTGAGAATTACATTCCCAGTATAAATCATGTATACATGCATTTCATATAAACAATTATAACACCATGAAATAAACATTCATAACATGTAGCAAAATCAGAAACATGAATCAAATGCAAACTCTGAATCACTCTCTGTGACTCATAGACTCTGACTCGACTCGTCCTAATCTAGGGATCCCGATCGAAATAAGAACATACACCCACCTACACTCCCGATCGGGGTGGTGGTATGTTCTTATTCACGGACTTTGGCCCTTTCCATATCGAATATCAGTAATAGAGAAACTCCAATTCTATCCACTTGGATATGACCAAACATCCGGTGTCTTGACCTATCCGTCACAGAGTTTGGCATTTTCACCAATATCCTATCCTGTGACATGTGCAATGTACCAGTGATGATTCCATCACTATCCGGCACTACTGTCACAAGATTACTCATTTACAATTAGGTGTATCCGCTTATGACTCAATACATAAATCAATAAATCAAAGATATCAATCTCATTTAATTGCAAATATCAATGCAATAAAGTAAAGTATGTGGTTTTGGGAAACTCAAGTCAATCGGACTCGAGTTGTGCAATCCCGCATCAACATAAATTTATACCTTTGTCTTCTCGGTCTGACGAAGTCGAAGTCTCTAATTCAAATCTGTCCATACTCAATGTCCTTGTGTAGCCGTTGTCGAGATGAGCACAGTACTGTATCCGGATCGCAAATCAGACGGGCGGATCTTGAATAAGCAAAGGCGTAAGGATATTTTTTCACTTCTTGCCGCTTGAAATCTGAGGACCTGAAGGTTTGTCTAGATATATATATATATACATACATGTTGCATCAATGAAATAAGTGTCGATTTTTCCTTTTGCATGACTCGCGCATATGCGCGCCCACGCCCCGCGCATATGCGCGAGACCTACTGTCTCGGCAGGTAACCTTCTCGGCAGCTCGCGCATATGCGCGCCCTTCATCCGCGCATATGCGCGAGGCTCTCGGGTCATGATACTAACATCTCCGCACAACTCGCACATATGCGCGAGGTCTTCTGCCATTGTCGCGCATATGCACGGCTCCTTGTCGCGCATATGTGCGAGGTCTTCTGCCATTGTCGCGCATATGCACGGCTCCTTGTCGCGCATATGCGCGAGGTGTTCTGTCCTCGCACGTATTTCGTGTTTTCTTCCGTATTTCCCAGTATAATCCTTTCCGTCTATAATTACAACAGTTATCACCAAATCATTTCAGATTACGATAATCAAAATCTTGGGCCTTACATTTCTCTTCCACTAAGATATGATTTCGTCTCCGAAATCACAAGCAATCATAGCAGATAAAGAAAGAAATGTATAACAAAATCAATCAAAAGCCCATATCAGTGAAATAACTCTGGACATTGCTACCTCATATCAGACTCAGTCTTCCAGGTAGCTTCTTCGATGCCCTGACGAATTTACTGTACTTTCAACAGCGGAATAATCTTCGTACTGAATTCTCTTTCTTTCACGGATTTCCGATTCCAATCTGGAATAATAATTCCAGAAGTATAATCTCATAATGCAGCTCGAAGTAACTTTGATAAAATCAATCTCAAAAATACTGGCTATACAATATCCGTATATACCAATCAACAGCTCATAACAAACCACACTATCATCTGCTGTCAATCTATTCAATCCCAGTCAATTCCAATATCCAACCTTCTGTCTCAAATACCAACGGTCATCATCCGACGTTGGCATATTTAGTCTGTCTATTCTGAGCTGTCTTCATTTTCTTCCGAATTAGTTTCAATTCCTTTGTCATATCTCTGATTCTATCAAGTCTAATCTAAGGTACCTCAGAGATATTATCTCCATACGAAGGAAATCTGCAGTCCTCACGGTACAATGCTTCGAATGATGCTATCTCGATACTCATCTAATAATTATCGTTATACGATCATTTACCGTGACAATAAATCATGTCAACTAGTGCTAAAATCCAGCACTACTGTTCCTGGATATTCTCCAGTATCAGGATAATTCGCTCCGAATATCCGTTGATCTATAAACGATAAGTGAAAGATCTTATTGTATATTCAGCCAAAAGTTCAAAATCAACCGAAAATCATGATATGATAAAATCAACTTTGGCATTCAGTAAAATTTTCCCCCTTTTCTGACATACAATTCAGTCGTCTGGTCATGTCTGTACATCTTCTTGTACAAAAGAACATATACAGATTCGAGCAATCTGTCAATCACAATCTTGAACATATTGTGATAGTTCCATCACCAAAATCCATAGAAATGTACTCCCATTTCTATTCAGGAATCAATAACCAATCTCCTGGTTCCTCTCATTCTCTCCTATTGGTGGCGAATATAGACATCTCAGTACAAATTTTGCCACAACTAGTCTTATCTGTTTCTATCAAAACTATCTTTTAAAATTATCATATATTGTTTGTCACCAGAATAAAAACTGAATCGGCTACTGTGCACTACCAACTATATCTGTCATTTCAAATTCAAATATTCGGCCCAACCAAGTCGATTATTCACATACAATTCTGTATCACATACCTGATATTCTGATCGACATCCTGTTCTGATTATCGAAATCGAGTTCCAAACATTCTGATCGAATTTTTGAACTGCTTTAGTTTTCAAAATCAGCTCTGGTTCTATTTGGACTGTATATAATTTCAATGATGCATAACAATCTGTATCAACCACGGATTCAGAACAACAGTAATATCGGCTTAGATTTGAAATTTCAATCACTGCTCTATTAAACTCATAAAACGCAATGTCTGACACTACTTTCGATTCGGACTAACCGATCACATCTTCGAGTTGTTTAGATCAACTGCTATATCATCTTTAAATGTAATGTCCCCTAAATAGTATAATCTGTTTCAAATACTGTATTAGAACAATAACAATTCTCCAGCAATTTCAAAACAACAATCATATGTAATAGCTTGTTGAACTCATACATCTATGAATTTCTGACATTTCTGAATATAAGCTGTCTCAGTCAAGATTCACCTTTTAACAGTTTCTGTATACCATAATCTTAGTTCTCAGAATATTCAATACAAAATATTCGATTCAGTCGGTCATATGCTGCGATTAAATCAAAATATCCTAAATATACTGAGCATAAAATCATCAGCATATCTCTGAACACAGGATTCATCCTCCATAACAGAACTGATAACCAGAACTGAAGTCTTTTTACCGAGAACCACACAATCAGATTTAACTCTAACTTTTAGACAGTAAATCTTCTAACTGATATTTCAATTCTTCCAATTCAATCAACTTTATTCTGTATGGACTTCTAACAATAAGAACAGTACCTGGTATCACATCAATGTTGAAATCACTCTCCCTGATATAAGGCAAACCTGGAATCTTATCTAGGAAGATTTTAGCAATTCTCCTGCTACGTATATTATTCATTCTTCGGCCAATTCAGATCCGACTCTTACCATCTCCTGGCAAGAATCTATAATAGTTCTGTCACTATCTCATCAAGTGCATCCTGGGACTGTCCCTCGGTCACTACAATCATATGATTCTGCTCCATGAGATCTCCGGGAACCTCTCTGTGGACAAACTCTAGCAAAATGTCCCTGCTGTCTACAGATATTGCATCTACCAGTCACTCCTTGGCATTGCTCCGTGGGATGTCTCCCTCCGCAAGTTCTGCTATAAATCCCCGTATAACTCGGGCTAGAACCACTGGAGCTAGATGAACCGCTCCCTAACTTCTTGAACTGTTTCTTTTGAGCTTTCAACTGTTCTTTCTTTCCACCACTGCTGCTGCCAATCTCGATTCTGGGAGGCAGTTGTTGTGGTCTCGGTGCTAGAAGAACATACGAGGATTCTTTTTGTCTCATCAGAACTGTTTCTGCTCTTCTGGCTCTTTTCAGTATATCAGCAAAGTTATGCGGTTGTTTCACATTTATGCGGTTGTTTCACATTTACCAACGTACGTATCTGCGGATTCAATCCCTGGATGAACTGATCAAATACAGCTGCATCATTCCTTGCCACGTGAGGGGAAAAACGTAGCAAGGTGAAGAACTGGGCCAAATACTCATCAATATTCAACTGACCCTGTCTTAAATTTGCAAACTCTGCACTTTTATCCTGTCTGTATGATACGGGAAAGAATCTTAGATAGAATTCAACTTAAAAAATTTTCCATGTAATCACTGGACCACGCTGTTCTAAGGCTTCTTTGGTTACCAGCCACCAACTCCTTGCGACTTCCCGTAACTGGTTCCCAATAAGTTTAACTCTACAATCATCTGTGAAACCAAGAAATTCAAATAGCATTTCTATGTCCTCTAGCCAATTTTCACAATCGATTGACGTCTCAGTACCCGTCAGAATCGGCGGTTGGAATGACTGAAACCTCATCAACTGTGTTTCTATCAGAGTTTCTGACACATCCATCTGATCAGTCGAAGTACTACCTCGTTCTTTAATTCTTTGAGGAGGAATATCTGATGATCACAAGAGTCAGCAATCATATGAGACAAATCCGTCTCAGCCCCTTTCTGATCAGCTTATCTCTGATCAAGAATGGGTTTTGATTCATTTCCAAAGAATACACATTACCAAATCTACTCAGATATTCAGGTAACATGTATTTTCAAGCACATATTGCAACATTAGCATATACAATGTAATTCAACATTATAATAAATCACATGCTAGCAAACACATGCAAGGAAAGAAAATTCATTCTACCCCGCTCACTAGCTTTTATCTCAATCGTAAAAACCTACAGTTCTGGACCTATTGCTTTGATACCACCTGTTGTGGGGACCCAGACGCTAATCCATGTCTTAATCATTATTAACGTCAAAAAAATAATTAAGAAAAGTGGGACTAAAAATTTTCTTTTTAAATTATGAATGCGGAAACGTAATGTAATCTAGTTAATATACATATCAGTATAAAAGTACAACATATGTACTACAGATATCTATCTCAACTAGGTTCAGCATCTATACATCAAGGGCTGAATCCTACTCTGCTTCTGGGCCCGGATCTCCACGCTAACTATACTCTCTCATCCTCTTCCTGATCCTGATCCTGTCCCACTTGTTGTCAAGCACACATACAAACAAGACATTAGCCGGATAACTCCGGTGAGAATTACATTCCCAGTATAAATATGTATACATGCATTTCATATAAACAATTATAAAACCATGAAATAAGCATTCATAACATGTAGCAAAATCAGAAACATAAATCAAATGCAAACTCTGAATCACTCTCTGTGACTCATAGACTCTGACTCGACTAGTCCTAATCTAGGGATCCCGATCGAAATAAGAACATACACCCACCTACACTCCCAATCGGGGTGGTGGTATGTTCTTATTCACGGACTTTGGCCCTTTCCATATCGAACATCAGTAATAAAAGAAACTCAAATTCTATCCACTTCGATATGACCAAACATCCGGTGTCTTGACCTATCCGTCACAGAGTTTTGCATTTTCACCAATATCCTATCCTGTGACAATGTACAATGTGCCAGTGACGATTCCATCACTATCCGGCACTACTGTCACAAGATTACTAATTTACAATTAAGCGTATCCGCTTATGACTCAATACATAAATCAATAAATCAAAGATATCAATCTCATTTAATTGCTAATATCAATGCAATAAAGTAAAGTATGTGATTTTGGGAAACTCAAGTCAATCGGACTCGAGTTGTGCAATCCCGCATCAACATAAATTTATACCTTTGTCTTCTCGGTCTGACGAAGTCGAAGTCTCTAATTCAAATCTGTCCATACTCAATGTCCTTGTGTAGCCGTTGTCGAGATGAGCACAGTACTGTATCCGGATCGCAAATCAGACGGGCGGATCTTGAACAAGAAAATTTCTAAGAAATAAAAGGGGTAAGGATATTTTCTCACTTCTTGCCGCTTGAAATCTGAGGACCTGAAGGTTTGTCTAGATATATATATATATACATACACGTTGCATCAACGAACCAAGTGTCGATTTTTCCTTTTGCATGACTCGCGCATACGCACGCCCAAGCCACGCGCATATGCGCGAGACCTACTATCTCGACAGGTAAACTTCTCGGCAGCTCGCGCATATGCGCGCCCTTCATCCGCGCATATGCGCGAGGCTCTCGGGTCATGATACTAACATCTCCGCACAACTCGCGCATATGCGCGCACACTCCTCGCGCATATGCACGAGGTCTTCTGCCACTGTCGCGCATATGCACGGCTCCTTGTCGCGCATATGAGCGTGGTGTTCTGTCCTCGCACGTATTTCGTGTTTTCTTCCGTCTTTATCGGTCTAATCCTTTCCATCTATAATTACATCAGTTATCACCAAATCATTTCAGATTACGGTAATCAAAATCTTGGGCCTTACATCTCACTTCTTTTTTTTCAAATGGTCCTCCAACACTTGCTTCGGGGACAAAGGAAGTAATACAATGGTTTCATCCACCTACTTCCCAATAGCAAAAGGCACTAGCACTTGTTTTGTAACCTTCACCTCCGCAAAATCATTCAACCATTTAAGCCTATATGGTTGAGGATGCTTTAATGTAGGTAAACCCAATTTTTCTACCATCTCACCACTTGCCACATTAGTACAACTCCCCCCATCTATGATGAGATTGCAAACCTTTTGATTTACAAAACTCCTAGTATGAAACAAGTTCTCTCGTTGGTTAGTCTCCTCCTCCTTGACTTGGGCACTCATGATTCGCCTAGTCACTAGTGCTTCACCTACAACCGCCTCATAACCCTCGTCAGGATCCTCTAATGCAGGCATCTCCTCATCATCATCATCACCCTCACTATGAGATTCATACTCACCATAGTCATTTAAAAGCATTACCCTTTTATTAGGACATTCACTAGAAATATGACCTAACCCTTGACACCTAAAACATTCAACATCTCTAGATCGATTAGAAGGAGTTTCAGATTTACCTTGCACTCCTTGTTTAGGCGCCTCTTGTTTGGTCTCAACCTTGCGCTTGATCACCACCTTATTTTCATCACGTTTTGCCACATTTGGTCGCCAAGAAGATGATGAGCCCCCGGTTTGATTGGTACGGCCAGCTCCACGCCTCTTGAGTTGTTGCTCCACTTTTATGGCTATTTGCACCATTTCGTCTAGATCCAAGTAGTGCCAAAGCTCCACTTGATCTTGAATCTCTCTGTTCAAACCACAAAGAAAACGAGCCATCGTCGCCTCACTATCTTCCTCAATATTTGCCCTAATCATGACTACCTCCATCTCCTTATAGTAGTCCACAACATTCCTTACCCCTTGCCTCAAAGTTTGTAGCCTCTTAAACATCTCCCTATAGTAGTGGTTGGGCACAAACCTCTTCCTCATGACCCTCTTCATCTCATCCCAAGTTTCAATGGGTCTCTCATTATACCTCCTCCTAGTGGTCACTAATTGATCCCACCAAATGAGAGCATAGTCTAGAAATTCCACCACCGCTAACCTAACCTTCTTTAGTTCGGAGTAGTGGTGACATTTAAACACAAACTCTACCCTCTTTTCCCATTCTAAGTATGCCTCCGAGTCAGATTTCCCATGGAACGAAGGAATCTTCATCTTAATACTACCCATATTACAATCCTCCCTATTCTCGTCATTGTATCTACCCCGTGTGGCTTCTCTTCCTCCTCTACCAACACCTCTCCCTCTTCCATTCCTACCCCAATTTTCATTTTGGCTCTCCTCATCTCCTCCCAAATCATAATCTTCCTCTTCTTCTATCCTACCCAAATCTTGAGGCTTAGGTTTATCTCCACTAGTACTAACTTCAAGCCTATCCAACCGCACATGTAATGGCTCCAACTCTACCTTCATCATCCTACTAAAATGTCCAAACAACGCCTCCATTTGGACCTTAGACAATCTTGGGTTTGAACTATCTCCTACCTCCTTCTCCATTTAATTTCAGATTTGTAACTGCAAGAAAACGTTAGTAGAAAACAAAATATTTCTCACCCAAATCCTCACGGTCACTCCAAAGAAAAGTCGCTCATCACTCCTCTCTAGTTTTTTTTTTTTTTTTGCTCACAACAAATACTCACTGTTCACTCCAAAGAAAATTCACTCACACTCAAGTATTTTCACTCAAATTTGATAGTATTCTCAAAGTTGTGCCCAAGCTTTGTATTTGTATATCAAACAATCAAGTTCAACTTGTAATAATCGATCGTTCATTTCATTTATTATGAATTATGGTATTTTATTATGATGGTTTATGGCTTTACATTATGATAAGAATGGTAATAAATGTTATAGAATGGAATAGATAATGGATGGGTAGAATAGAAGGTTGAATTTGAGTTAAATAGGTAATGGAAGTGTTGAAACGGTGTGAAACTGTGGCAGTAGTTGTGGTTTTTAGAATAATATTTTGTATTGTGATCCAAATATGTGAGGCTACTTTCATTATAAAGATAAGATATAAGGCTATAACTTTCATGTTTTGAGTTTTGTTCAAATCATTAGGGAAGACGTGCCAAAAGTGGCCCGAATGTTGTCGTGCGCATCGTCGTTCCTGTACTGACTCATTTTGGGAGATTGAGCATAACTTTTTACTCAGACCTTTAAATTACATGAGGCTAATTGGAGATGCAAGCCAAGACATAGGGCTACAACTTTCATGTTTACCACTTTTCCTAATTCTGAAGGGAAGCGGCGTTTCGGAAGTGATCTTGATGTGGCTGTGCGCAGAGCGGCGCCCGAGCGGTAAGATTTGACCGCCCGAGCGCGCCCCGTTCTGAATTTTTGAGTTTTGGGCAGCAAGTTCGGCGCTAGGGCTGTAATATGTGACCGCCCGAGTGCCCAGCAAGTTAAAAAACGTGTTTTGAAGTTTGAGAGGCATAAAATCGAATGGGATAAATTTTTACTCACTTTTCCTCATTTCTTCTCTTCTCTCCATCGGTTTGGAAGCTAGGGTTCCTCATTTCTCTTCAATCCAACTTCTTCCAAGAAATTAATCTTTGGTTGAAACCTTAATCTTTGCTTGGAGATTAGAAGTTCTTCTCCTCAAGAGTTTAGGAGCAAGGTAAGAAAGCTTGTTTCCTTGGGTTTGTGATTGAAAGGAAAATATTGGGTTGTTTGGTTTGAATGTTGAGGTAAGGTTGTTAATTTAATTATTGATGGTATTATTATTATTATTATGTTGTAGGAATCCCTCAAGAGCTTAGCAACCACTTGTGTATTGGGTTGTAAGTAGACTTTTCCTTTGAATGCATCTCATGAGCTATGTATATGACAAATGAAGTTTCTATTGATATTAGGTCCTTTAATTCATTGATTATGTATATTGTATGTATTGATATATTGAAAAGAAATGTAATTGATGCCAATGGCAAAGTAAAGGAGCTAAGGTTTTAGCACGCACACCACGTGTTTGATAAAATGTTTCAATGAATGTTTTTATGGCTTGATAGTTATATGGTATAGTGGTGTTACCTTTGGTAATTATAAACCCACACGACGGAATTTGATCAACATAATGACATGTACTGTGACTGATTTTGACTGAGACGTACATGTATACCATCGACGGATGACCTTTCAATGCCATACAAATGAAAAGGAATGAATTGTTCTATAGATGCCATCTTATAATTGTTATTTATGAATTTTATTGACTGATGGCATATTGTGGTTAAGAAATGATATGGATTCCTTCTTTACACTATGGTATATGTACTTGTTATTTAAAGGTCTACTTGCTGAGTTTTTATAACTCATTTCAGTTATGTTCATGAGATGCAGATGTAGGTAACAAAGAATAGATACAACGGAGTGTCAAAACAGAAGAAGAAGAACCAGTGCCAATCTTGGAGGAAATGATAATGAAGTATATTTTGTATTAAAAATAGAAAAGTTATTTTGGAGTGCAAACTTGATTTGTAATGGTTTTTGATAACGTCATTTGCTACTTTTGATTATTAATATAAGTATTTTGATTGTTATATGGAATGTGGTCTTATTGACATTATTTGAAATATTTTGCTTGAGACAGGTGGCAAGTTCTTTTTATGGCCAAAATTTTTAAAGCTCATACTTTCCTCCAAGTCTATATTT
This sequence comes from Primulina huaijiensis, assembly GCF_012295235.1. Classification (NCBI taxonomy): domain Eukaryota; kingdom Viridiplantae; phylum Streptophyta; class Magnoliopsida; order Lamiales; family Gesneriaceae; genus Primulina; species Primulina huaijiensis. The sequence goes on along the minus strand of NC_133319.1, from coordinate 10,160,508 downwards.
TAAAGCTTCCGCATTATAGAGTTTATTTTTTTGAAATGGATAAGGGTGTTACACAACTTGTGAACAAATGTGATCGACTCACTTAGACTGCGTAGACAAGCAATTTGAAGGTAAATATATATTTTTTTTTTGACTGAGTGAGGCACTTGTATATGACTCACAAAAAGGAATAGAACAAAATACCAAAAAGAAATAATGGTGAATTTTCGGATTTTTGGTACTCTTTTTTTTTTGTTTGCTCAGTACTTAGTCGAAAACCCTAACAAAAAAATCACCAAAAATTTCAGAAACTGACGAAGAAAGATATACTAAAAATATAGATCTGAAAAAGGAACGAAAGGATAACAGATCTGATAATAGACGAGATAATAACGTGATAAACTTACTTGAATTCAATGAACCTAAGCTCAGATACCAAATGATATGAATCCACGTACGTAAGAAAAGCAAACACGATTATTCTAGAACCGCGCCCTCAATTCAATAACGTTAAAAAGGATTCGTGTTGTATCCCGATCTTTTGAATCAAGTGTGTGCGTTATTTTCACCTCTAAACAATGAAAAATTTAGCAACAAATAATCACAAAGAAAACAATCGAAACTATAACGAACATTCAAAGAACACGCCCTTGACAATTCGCGTAAGAACGATCGACAAACGCCACAAAATTAAAAACTTTGATAAGTTTGATTTTTGATTACAAAGCAAAAGCCTTGAAAGTTGAGAGAAAAATCTCAAAGTTTGATATTCAATCAATAATAATGTGTCTTGTCTTTAAAATTTCGTCCAAATATGTTTTAATATAAAAAAGATAACAATATCTAATTTCCCAAAAAAATAAAACTCTAAAGAAGAAATAAAATCTCGCAAAACCGCAAAGTACACGGACCCCGTGTAGACGTCCGAAGCTAGGTCCGTGTAGGCACTGTGAGGTACACGGACCCCGTGTACAGGTCCGTGCTCGGGTCCGTGTACACTCTGGATTTCTTCATTCTCGGCTGTAATGGACACGGACCCCGTGTACAGGTCCGTGCTCGGGTCCGTGTACACTCTGGACTGCTTGAATAATGTTCCTTTGGTTCCCGACCTCGCTCCCATGCATCACGAACCCTTCGGCACTTTGCTCCTTGCACGTAAGCCCTACTTGATTGCTCATGACTCCCTACAGTGCCTCCTTAAACTCCTTCAGTCGTCCTCTCGTGATTGGTCCCTCCGGCAACTCCAAAGGATCCCATGCTGTCCTTGGCGCTCGATCACCCGTGTTTGCATCAGAAGTCAAATCAATGAAGTGAACAGCCCAACCTCTTTTCTTTGTTTGAAGCTTTGCCAGGAAGCTTCTACTTCTTAAAGCTTTCTTTCCCCTAAGAATTCCGAGACAAGACCTGCAACAACTAGGAAAAAGTTTTTCTTTGATAGCAGTCATAGGGGAGTTCAGAAAGGTTCTTGATCGTAGATGGAGACTTAAACCCGTGTGGGGGTAGGGGCGGATGTAGCCAAGTGGATCAAGGCATTGGATTGTGCATCCACCACGCGCGGGTTCAATCCCCGTCGTTCGCCCATCAAAGAATGGACCATTTCTTTCGGAGACACAAGACAAACCTAGAAATCATTTTTTCTACAAGTCATCTCGAGTTCAAACGCATCCAAGCAATTGGTATCCGATTGAAACATAGAATGCATAGATTCGCGTCGCCTGCTTGCTGAAAGCAAAAATGGAATGGCCGATCATTGTATGACGTTTTTTTTTCAGACCTCACTACTCAGCCTTACACTTTTGAGTTCATAATGAATGAACCCCGGATGAAGATAAAATAGCCCCTCCCTTTTACTAAACCATGGGGAGCCCCGAATAGTTTACCGGACAAATTGAAATTGTCGTGACGATACCTTTTTTAGTGGAAGATCGGAAAAGACTTCTTTTCATCACGAGACTGATCGGATCTGCCGTAGATGCTCGAGAGACATTCACAAGGTACGCTAAAAAAATAAGAGGACAAGAAGCAAAGAGGTATGCTTTCATTTCTTTGTTGAGAGGGGAATTGAACTGTCACACCCTTACTCTATACTTAGCATAATTACCATAATCAAAATAAGGTTTGAATGATATAACTATAATATGAAACAAATCAAACAAGAGGCATCACTTTGACCGTTTATAAAAATTTTGGCATGATGTCCCTATATTTTGTATACACCAAAAACTCAACTCAAGCAACAACATCAATCCTATTTTCATACACAACCATACACCATATTGTTATACATATACATATTCTCATATACAAGCATACTTTGTATCATCATAAATATCGTAAAAATTGCTCAAACACTGACAATTTTAGTACAATACATATGCAGAAGCTATACAATAATAAGTCCCGGTTCTTGTCGAGGTGAGGCACGTCACAAGCATCCATTGGCGAACCAGCATCCTACGTCTCTCCACTACCTGATCCTGTAATACATGAGCTACGTGAGTTTATAAAACTCAATAAGTTGGCACTAGTATGTATCAATATGCATCGAAGGAACATACGTATCAAGTCGTGACAACAATGAATCTTTAAACTATGTCATATCATAGCATATATTCATGTTCATTTTTGTACTTGAGCCTCATTAATTGACCTGTACTACCGTGCTTGCTTTATTATATAGCTACTACTGTGTTGGACGTCAGGGAGCAATCTTTGGCAACCCCACGCCCCATGAACATATATTGGCCAATAGGTTTGGTGGACTTAAAACCACCCATGATGTCAACAAGCTCTATATCATGTAAAAATCAATCCTTTTCTTTTCATGTTCATGTTCATGTTCATAACATAGCACCCATCATCAATATTCATGAGTTGATTACATATTTAATACATAACAATGGAATATGGTGAAATATTTTAATCAATAAGATACTAACAATGTACATATAGCAATAATCAATGAGAAGTATTCGAAATCATAATATTACTCATGTATTACTTCAAGAACATGCCAACTTACAGTCCAAGCGCAAGAACACTGGTTTGAGACGATGTTTCTCTTTCCTATGCTGTCAAACATATCAATAATTCAATTACTATGTCTATTCTAGGTGAAGTTTGCTCCTCTACATTAATAATAACCAAAAGAAAGGAAAACTTACACCCTTATGAAGTTCTTGTGATGGAGAACTAAGTTCTTAACCTCAAAGTGATGAAAGGAATGAAGAAGAGAGCTTTTCGAGGAAGGGTTTCTTGGTTTACTTCGAGTTTTTGCTGATAAAGAAAGGAAGGTACCAAAGAAATGGCTTAGAAACTCGAAACTTATCCTTATTTATACCCAGCGGCGCTCAGGCGGTAATATACTACCGCTCGAGCGCCAAACATTCTGCCCAAAAGATGAAAAGTTCGTGCACCGGCGCTCGGGCGGTCATTTTCTACCGCTCGAGCGTCATCTGTTCTGCCTCTGCGCACTACGTCATCAAAGATCGCTCCAGAAACATATTTTTCGTTCATAATATGAAAACGTGGTAAACATAAAAGTTGTAGCCCTATGTCTTGGCTTGAATTTCCAATTAATTTCAGGTCATTTGGAGGTCTGATTAAAAAATTATGCTCATTCTCCTAACATGTGTTAGTGAGGAAATGATGGTATACACGACACACTTCGGGGCACTTTTGGCTTGTCTTCCACAATGATTTGGACAAAACCCAAAACATGAAAGTTGTTGCATTATATCTTAGCTTTCTAATGGGTATAGCCTCACTCAATTTGGATCAATATTCAAATCATTATGCTAAAACTCGTAATAACTACCACAATTTCATCTCATTTCCTATCAACTTCATAACACTACTTCTACCTACCCATCTTACTATAACTATTTAGACATATTTTCATTCTCAATACACCATAAACAATATAAAAGTCATGTTCAATCTCAATATTGATACCTCAATCAATATGTAAAACATAACGAGCTAAATAACTATCTATAATGACATAAACGTATTACTAATCATTTGTACGAGTGACCGGGCATTACAATTCTCCCCTCATTCAAAGAATTTCGTCCTCGAAATTTGACGTACCATATAGTTCAGGATATCTCTGTTGGATCTCGTCTTCTCGCTCTCAAGTTGCTTCTTCAATTGCATGATTACGTCATAACAATTTCACTAAGGGTATTTCCTTGCCTATATATACTTTTGATTTCCTGTCGAGGATTTGAACCAGTTGTTCTTCATTTGAGAGATTCGATGCAAGCTCCAACGGTTCGTAATGAAAAATGAGAGAAGGATTGGCTAAATACTTTCGTAGCAATGAAACATGAAAAACAATATGAACGTTTGATAAAATCGGTGGTAATGCATCTCGGTAGGCTCTGTCTCCTATTCTTTCCAAGATTTCAAATGGACCGATATATCTTGGTCTCAATTTTCCTTTCCTGCCAAAACGTAAAATGCCCTTCAATGGTGATATCTTTACAAATACATGGTCACCAACCTGAAATTCCAATCATCGACGTCGCACATCAGCATAGCTTTTCTGTCGACTCTGGGCAGTGTGCATTCTTTCTCTGATCTTGGTCACCAATTCGGCTGTCTGTTGTACCAATTCAGGGCCTAATAACTTTCTTTCTCCTACTTCATCCCAATGTACTGGAGATCGACATTTTCTACCATATAATGCAGTATATGGTGTCATTCCAATGCTTGATTGATAACTATTGTTATATGTAAACTCAACCAACGGTAGTTTACTGTCCCAACTACCTAGAAAGTCAATAGTACAGGCCCTCAACATATCTTCTAAGATCTGATTCACTCGTTCTGATTGTCCATCAGTTTGAGGGTGAAATGCTGTACTAAATGCTAATCGAGTTCCCATAGCATGATGTAAACTTTTCCAAAATGCAGAAGTAAATTTTGGATCTCTATCAGATACAATGGACACTGGGATGCCATGAAGCCTCACTATCTCCTTAATGTATTCTTCAGCATATTGATTCATCGTGTATGTGGTCTTCACCGGAAGAAAGTGAGCTGATTTCGTAAGTCGATCCACAATAACCCATATAGCATTGAATCATCTTTGTGTTCTTGGCAAACCAAGGATGAAATCCATTGTGATATTGATGCGAACACGGTTGGTCAAGCCCCAAGGAAAGCATGGGACCCTTTAGAATTGCCGGATGGACCAATCACGAGGGGACGTCTGAAGAGGTTCAAAGAAGCATTGAATGGGTTTATGAGCAAAGAAGGCGGATTGACAAGCGAGATACAGAGTGATGAAAGGTTCGTGATTCATGGGGATCATGTGAACATTATTCAAGCATCCATGCAAAACGGAGCGCAAATCTGGAAAGAAGATCTCGCGCACATGCGCGAAGACAGGGCGCGTGTATGCGCGAGCTCGCGCACATGCGCCGCGAAGGGGCGCGCATATGCGCGAGAAGTACTGGACACCAAAGATTTTAACAGTGGGCTTCGCGCATATGCGCCAAACTAGGGCGCGCATATGCGCGACATAGGCAGAGACTTGCGCGCATTTGCGCGAGTCGGGGCACGCATATGAACGCGGCACAGATCTTTTTCCTAGTTTAGAATTTCAATTATTTTGGAAACTTATCTTTTTGATATCTTGATGATTATGTATCTACACGAAAATAATGAACAATAATTCAGATATTATTATTGAGTTTATACAATAGTTTTGAGTTTTTCTCTCAAAATTTTTCAAAGCTTTGCTTTGTAATCAAAATCAAACTTATCAAAGTTTTAACTCTGTGGTGTTTGTCGATCGTTCTTGTGTGGATTGTCAAGGGCTTGTTCTTTGAAGGTTCGTTATAAATTCGGTTGTTTATTTTTCGTGATTATTTGTTGCTAAACTTTTCATAGTTTAGAGGTGAAAATCACACACACACTTGATTCAAAAGATCGGGACAACACATCGATCCTTGCTCGTCATTGAATAGAGGGCGTGATTCCATTTTAATCGTGTTTGCTATTTATTCGTACAAGGATTCATATCATTTGGTATCAGAGCCTTTGGTTAATTGAATTCAAGTAAGTTTATCCTTCGTTCTATTATAAGTTCTAATTATCCTTTAGTTCCGCTTTCTTTGAATTTTCGGAATTCTTAGATCAAAAAAAAAAAAGAAAAAAAAGAGTACCAAAAGTCCGAAAATTCACCATTATTTCTTTTTTGTATTTTGTTCTATTTCTTCTTGTGAATCATATACAAGTGTCTCACACAGTCAAAAAAAAATTATTTACCTTCAAATTGCTTGTCTACGCAGTCTAAGTGAGTCGATCACAATTGTTCACAAGTTGAACTTGATTGTTTGATATTCAAATACAAAGCTTGAATGCACTTTCGAGAGAAACATCAAATTTGAGTTGAAACATTTGAGTGTGAGTGTTATTTCTTTGGAGTGACTAGTGAGTATTTGTTGTGAGCAAAAAAAAAAATACGAGGGGAGAGACGAGTGATTTTCTTTGGAGTGACCGTGAGAATTTTGGGTGAGACATATTTTGTTTTCTACTAACGTTTTCTTGCAGGTACAAATCTGAAATTTAAATGGAGAGGGAGGTAGGAGACAGTTCTAACCAAGGGTTATCTAAGGTCCAAATGGAGGCGGCGTTTGGGCATTTCTCTAGGATGATGAGGGTGGAGTTGGAGCCGTTACACGAGAGGATGAGTAGGCTTGAAGTTAGTACTAGTGGAGGTAAATCTAAGCCTTAGGATTTGGGTAGAGGAGAAGAAGATGAAGAGTATGATTTAGGAGGAGAAGAGGAGAGCCAAAGTGAGAATTGGGGTAGGAATGGAAGAGGTAGAGGATTTGGTAGAGGAAGGGGAGAAGCCACATGAGGTAGATACAATGACGGGAATAGGGAGGATGGTAATATGGGTAGTATTAAGATGAAGATTTCTTCGTTCCATGGGAAATCTGACCCGGAGGCATACTTAGAATGGGAAAAGATGGTAGAGTTCGTGTTTGAATGTCACCACTACTCCGAACAAAAGAAGGTTAGGTTGGCGGTGGTCGAATTTCTAGACTATGCTATCATTTGGTGGGATCAATTAGTGACCACTAGGAGGAGGTATAATGAGAAACCCATTGAATCTTGGGATGAGATGAAGAGGGTCATGAGGAAGAGGTTTGTGCCCAACCACTACTATAGGNGACTCAAAAGGCGCGGAGTTGGCTGCACCAATCAAACTGGGGGTTCATCATCTTCATGGCGATCAAATGGGGTGAAACGTGAGGAGAACAAGGTGGTGAACAAGCCCAAATTTGAGACCAAACAAGAGGCGCATAAACAAGGAGTGCAAGGTAAATCTGAAACTCCTTCTAATCGATCTAGAGATGTTAAATGTTTTAGGTGTCAAGGGTTAGGTCATATTTCTAGTGAATGTCCTAATAAAAGGGTAATGGTTTTAAATGACTATGGTGAGTATGAGTCTCATAGTGAGGGTGATGATCATGAGATGCCTGCGTTAGAGGATCCTGATGAGGGATATGAGGTGGTTGTAGGTAAGGCACTAGTGACTAGGCGTATCATGAGTGCCCAAGTCAAGGAGGAGGAGACTAACAAAAGGGAGAACTTGTTCCATACTAGGTGTTTTGTAAACCAAAAAGTTTGCAATCTAATCATAGATGGGGGTAGTTGTACTAATGTGGCTAGTGTTGAAATGGTGGAGAAATTGGGGTTACCTACATTAAAGCACCCTCAACCATATAGGCTTCAATGGTTGAATGATTGTGCGGAAGTGAAGGTTAACAAACAAGTGCTAGTGTCATTTCTATTGGGAAATATGTGGATGAGGTCTTGTGTGATGTGATACCAATGCATGCTTGGCATATCTTGTTGGGTAGACCGTGGCAATATGATAGGCGAGTGACACATGATTGGTACAAGAATAGGTATTCATTTGTATTGAAGAAGGAATCCATTGTATTACTTCCTTTGTCCCCATAGCAAGTGTTGGAGAACCATTTGAGAAAAAAGAAGAGAGATGAGGCCGAAAAAAAGAGTGAACTAAAAAGTGAGATTGCCTTTGAAAATAAAAATGAAATGGCTGAGAAAAAGAGTGGTCAAAATAGTGAGACAGCCTTACAAAAGAAAAATGAGAGGAAAGAAATTGCGAGGAAAGAGGCCAAAAAGAAATCATATATGGCCCAAAAAGGTGAGTTGAAACAATTGATGCACACACATGAACCACTTGTGTTGATTGTTTATAAGGAGATCCTCCTTAACACAAGTGATATAGCCGGGTCCCTTCCGAGCATTGTTGTTTCACTTTCGCAGGAATTTGAAGATGTATTTCCGAAGGAGTTATCTCAAGGCTTACCACCATTGAGGGGAATCGAGCACCAAATCGGTTTCGTGCCTGGGAGTGCATTGCCAAATCGTCCCGCCTATAGGAGCAATCCGGAGGAGACTAAGGAGCTTCAACGGCAGGTAAGTGAGTTGTTAGATAAGGGTTTTGTGCGTGAGTCCATGTCCCCTTGTGCTATGCTTGTTTTATTAGTTCCTAAGAAAGATGGCTCATGGCGAATGTGTGTGGACTGTAGAGCAATCAATAACATAACCATTAAGTATAGGCATCCCATACCTAGACTAGATGATATGTAAGATGAATTGCATGGTGCTTGTATCTTTAGCAAAATTGATTTGAAGAGTGGCTATCATCAAATTAGGATGAGGGATGGTGATTAGTGGAAAACTGCTTTTAAAACCAAGTATGGGTTGTATGAGTGGATGGTCATGCCTTTTGGCTTAATTAATGCTCCTAGCACCTTTATGAGGTTAATAAATCATGTCTTGCGTGCACATATAGGAAAATTTGTTGTTGTCTACTTTGATGATATCCTAGTGTATAGCAAGAAACTACAAGAGCATGTACACCACTTGAGACTTGTGCTAATCTCACTACGGGCTAAAAGTTTATATGCTAACCTTAAGCAGTGTGATTTTTGTACAAACAAACTTGTCTTTCTTGGCTTTGTTGTAAGTTCACAGGGGATACAAGTTGATGAAGACAAGGTAAGTGCTATTCGGGATTGGCCAACGCCAACTACTGTTGGCCAAGTTCGAAGTTTTGATGGTCTTGCAAGCTTTTATAGGAGGTTTGTAAAAGATTTTAGCACACTGGCAGCACCAATGACGGCGGTGATCAAGAAGAACGTCCCATTCCATTGGGGCGAGGAGCAAGAGAAGTCTTTTAATCTTATTAAGCAAAAGTTAATTAATGCTCCTTTACTTGTTTTACCTGAATTTTATAATACCTTTGAAATTGAATGTGATGCTTCAGGTGTAGGTATTGGTGGAGTTTTGATGCAAGGAGGTCGACCGGTGGCGTACTTTAGCGAGAAACTAAATGGAGCCGCCCTGAACTATCCCGCGTATGATAAGGAGTTATACGCTATTGTGAGGACTCTAGAGACGTGGCAGCACTACTTAAGGCCTAAAGAGTTTGTGATTCATACGGATCATGAATCCCTAAATGATATGAAACCTCGTACGAATAAATAGCAAACACGATCAAAATCGAATCACGCCCTCTATTCAATAACGAGCAAGGATCGATGTGTTGTCCCGATCTTTTGAATCCAGTGTGTGTGATTTTCAACTCTAAACTATGAAAAGTTTAGCAACAAATAATCACGGAAAATAAACAACTATAATTATAACGAACCTTCAAAGAACACATGAATCATCAAAAAATATGAATCATGCAAATAGGACACACTAAATGTACTACCCATGTAAACATTTAACACATCACAAAGATTTAAGACTAACGCATACATGCTCAATTCGACAGCTTTTGAAAATTCAGAATCAATAACATTTAAATTTAATTCTTGCAATATATCACCATGCTCAATTCTATGACACTTAGGCAACAAGGTTAAATCACAATCATACCTCCTAAATATCACATTTTCAACCTGTTCTCCAAACTCTAGAAAACAAAACAACGACGACTCAAGGTAAGAAAACAAATAATACCACTCAGGTGTGGCGTTGGCAACTAACCTTACTTCATCGCGATTGCTCTCGAACTCATATGGGTCATCCTATCGCTATCTCACACCATCCACAGTTGCTCGCCTCCTTATTATGACCTCATCGAAATCCTGCAAGAGTGAGATAACAATGCTCGAGATTGAACCGGCGATATCATCATAATGATAATAAACCTCTTTGTACAAAGGTACTATAAGGGAATTATACAAAAGTAAATAAATCTCAACCTCACTCTTTTGGGCGTTAAATTCATTTTTCTTTTCTTTTTCATTGGCCTCTTTCTTCTCAATTTCTTCCCTCTCATTTTTCTTTTGTAAGGCTGTCTCCCTCTTTTGACCCCTCTTTTTTTGAGCCATTTCATTTTTATTTTCACAGGCCATCTCACTTTTTAGTTCACTCTTTTTTTTGGCCTCATCTCTCCTTTTTTTTTTCACATGGTCCTCCAACACTTGCTTTGGGGACAAAGGAAGTAATACAATGGATTCCTTCTTCAATACAAATGAATACCTATTCTTGTACCCATCATGTGTCACTCGCCTATCATATTGCCACGATCTACCCAACATGATATGACAAGCATGCATCGGTACCACATCACACAAGACCTGATCCACATATTTCCCAATAGAAAAAGGTACTAGCACTTGTTTGTTAACCTTCACTTCCCCACAATCATTCAACCATTGAAGCCTATATGGTTGAGGGTGCTTTAATGTAGGTAACCCCAATTTCTCCACCATTTCAACACTAGCCACATTAGTACAACTCCCCCCATCTATGATTAAGTTGCAAACCTTTTGATTCACAAAACACCTAGTATGGAACAAGTTCTCTCTTTGGTTAGTCTCCTCTTCCTTGACTTGGGCACTCATAATTCGCCTAGTCACTAGTGCTTCACCAACAACTGCCTCATAACCCTCGTCAGGATCCTCTAAACTATGAAAAGTTTAGCAACAAATAATCACGGAAAATAAACAATCGAAATCATAACGAACCTTCAAAGAACAAGCCCTTGACAATCCGCACAAGAACGATCGACACACGCCACAAAGTTTGTAGCATCTTAAACATCTCCCTATAGTAGTGGTTGGGCACAAATCTCTTCCTCATGACCCTCTTCATCTCATCCCAAGATTCAATGGGTCTCTCATTATACCTCCTCCTAGTGGTCACTAATTGATCACACCAAATGAGAGCATAGTCTAGAAATTCGACTACCGCCAACCTAACCTTCTTTTGTTCGGAGTAGTGGTGACATTCAAACACGAACTCTACCCTCTTTTCCCATTCTAAGTATGCCTCCGGGTCAGATTTCCCATGGAACGAAGAAATCTTCATCTTAATGAAAGGGGATCAGTTACGGTGACCGGAAGCGCAACGAAAGCTACAAAAATTTCGATTTTAGCATGTAAATTTTCGTCCACCATGATATTTGTGTAGCAAATACAATAAAAACACATTATGTCATACATAGGGTGTTTAAGAGTTTACCTATCAACCTATTGAGGTTGATGATGGCAACAACCAAGTTGTAAACAACTTGGCTCTTGAATGGAAGACAAATCTACAAGCTCTCCTCCTTTCTTCAAAATTAGGCCCACCACTAACTAGGAAGATCCCCTCATATTTTGCACTAGAAAAATATGAGGATTTTTCAAAGAGAAGTTAGTGTTATTCTCCAACTATTGAAGAACAAAATGAAGAGAAAAATGGAGAGAAAACTAGACTAGAATTTCGGCCAAGTGAGTGCTTGAATGGGGGAAGGGAGACTTGTCTTGGACTTGCAAAAAGCAAAAAGCAAAAACACCTTTTTGCATGCCATGCCTTGATAACTCAAAAAGTAGTCTCCTAACCTTTCACCTCCCATGCATGCAAATATTATATGGTTTTTAACAAATTAAAAAACCCATGGACTTAGTTTAATTATCTCAAACATTTTTTAGACTAATTAAACATTACTTGAATTTACTCAAGTCCACTAGTTAAATAATTTATTTAAATTGAGCTCTACAAGACTCAATATGATTTAATCAATTCAACACTTGAATTAATTTAATTATTTGGACTCTACTAGGTCCACTAGTGTTTAATTAATTCAACACTTGAATTAATTTAATTTAGTCCATAATAATGTTTATGAAAATCACAATTTTCAAATACATTATTTATTTGGCCAAATTTTAATTTAAGAACACATTCATAAATTAAAATTACATTTCTCTCATAGAAGTCATACTTCTATTTTTCCTTACGCCTATAAACTCATTTATAAGCCGTTCAACACATTGAACTATTTTCTCCTTTATAGAAGTCATACTTCTAATTTTCCTTACGCTTATAAACTCCTTTATAAGCCGTTCAACACATTGAACTATTTTACTTCTCAACGGGATCTAGAAAGCTAGTACTTGTGTGGCCCTCAATGGTTCATTGATACAACTAGCCGTGGGTTCACATCTCCATGTGATTCGGACTAAACATGTCCTTATATGAGCATACCCCAATTGCTCCATTCTTATTTATCAACTCCTTGATAATAAGAACGTCAGAACTCAAGTCTGATAGTACCCAACCAATCATGTTAAACGCCTAGCAGCATCGCTTACATGATTCCCTAGGTATCAAATGATAGTGCCTGCAAGAACCATTCAATTATGGTTAGCGTACAGTACGGTCCCTTCAACTCATATATCCCGACCGATTCGACAACCATTGGTTTATCGAGAGTTGTCAATGAATCGATACTATGTGTCATGTCGTAGTTGCATCGATGGTGTAATCTATGAAACCCCTTTCATAATTACCACCATACTCTGATCAGAGATTTCAAACTACATATACATGAAAAACACATAGGATATCCATACCCGTAGGTAAGCGGTGAATCCCCGACTACAATGCATCGACTCCTATATGTTTCGACAGAACACCCAACCTTGCCACCTGATGACCCCATGAGAGTCGGTAAACAAGTCAAAGTGTAATTCTAGCACATAGAGTCTCAATGTTGTCCCGGGTCATAAGGACTAATGGTGTACAACCATAAACTAGGACTTTTCCACTCGATAAGTGAGAACCACTTGGAAAGTCCTTTAATGGAGGGTTGTTCAGTGCACTCTACCAGGAGCACCTATCTGCATGCTCGGACATCACAATGTCCCCTACCAATGAAACATGGTACTCACATCGCAGATACTAGTCTCAAGCTCGAGCGGCCTATATCCTTCTTAGCGGCGGCTGAATCGACTAGGAACCGTTTAGAATATACAGTATTCCAAATATGAGTTTCATGATACTCATCATATGAGCATCCCATATTCTTTCTACTATTTGTATATTCAAGGGCTTTATCTATGCAACTAGCATGGGTATACAGATAAAGATGTGCCAAAACAATAATTTCAAATATTATTAAAATAAAGACTGTTTATACATAGAGTTTCATTGTGAACACTCGGCCAACACTTGGCTCGACGTGCACCTACTCTAACAATCTCCCACTTGCACTAGAGCCAACTACCCATATACTTCAAACCCATTGATTCGCGATGCTTCTCGAATAATGGTCCCGGTAAAGGCTTAGTTAGTGGATCAGCAACATTATCTGCGGAGCCGACTTTGTCGATCGACACTTCTCCTCTTTCCACAATCTCTCGGAGGATGTGGTACTTTCTCAATACATGTTTGGACTTCTGATGAGACCTTGGCTCCTTCGCCTGAGCTATGGCTCCCGTGTTGTCACACATCACCGGGATAGGAGCAACTCCATTAGGAATGACGCCCAACTCTTGGACGAAATTCCTAATCCAAACAGCCTCCTTTGCTGCAGCTGATGCAGCAATATATTCGGCCTCAGTGGTGGAATCCGCAGTACTGTCTTGCTTGGAACTCTTCCAAGAGACAGCACCACCATTGAGCATGAATATGAATCCAGAGGTTGACTTCGAGTCATCGATATCGCTTTGGAAGCTAGAGTCGGTATAGCCTTCCAATTTCAGTTCTCCACCCCCATAGACCAAGAACAACTTATTGGTCCTTCTCAAATACTTGAGGATGTCTTTCACAGCTTTCCAGTGTGGAAGACCAGGGTTGGATTGATATCTACTCACTACACTTAGTGCAAATGCCACGTCAGGACGTGTAGATATCATCCCATACATGATACTACCAATAGCCGAAGCATACGGAATGCGTGTCATCGCCGCTATCTCTGCATCAGTCTTGGGAGACATAGACTTGGATAGGGACACGCCATGACACATTGGTAGATGTCCTCTCTTGGACTCATCCATCGAGAACCGCTTCACGATGGTATCAATGTATGTGGACTGGGTGAGACCAAGCAATCTTCTTGATCTATCTCTATAGATCTGTATTCCTAATACAAAAGATGCTTCACCCAAGTCCTGCATCGAGAACTTACTTGCTAACCATATCTTAGTTGATTGCAACATTCCTACATCATTCCCAATGAGTAGAATGTCATCAACATAAAGCACAAGGAATGTCACAGCACTCCCACTGACCTTCTTGTATACACATGGTTCCTCAGGATTCTTAGTAAAACCAAACTCTTTGATTGTACTATCGAATCTGAGGTTCCAACTCCTAGATGCTTGCTTTAGACCATAAATAGATCTCTGAAGTTTGCATACCATATGCTCACTTCCGATAGATGTAAACCCTTCGGGTTGAGACATGTAAATCTCTTCCTTAATATCCCCATTAAGAAAGGCTGTCTTAACATCCATCTGCCATATCTCATAGTCATACCATGCAGCTATGGCTAGCAATATCCTTATGGACTTGAACATTGCAACTGGAGAAAAGGTTTCCTCATAGTCAACACCTTGTCTTTGAGTATACCCTTTTGCTACCAGTCGCGCCTTGAAGGTCAATACCTTCCCATCCGCCCCAAGTTTCCTCTTGTAAATCCATTTACACCCTATGGGAACAGTTCCCTCAGGTGGATCTACAAGATTCCACACTTGGTTCGAATGCATGGAATTCATCTCAGATTCCATTGCTTCAAGCCACTTGGATGAATCGGCATCAGATAACGCTTCCTTGAAGGTCCTTGGATCACATCCAAGGTTAGGCTCATCATGGCCCTCTTCAAGAAGCAGACCATACCTCATAGGTGGTCTCGAGACTCTCTCGGATCTTCTAGGAGCTTGTATCTCCTCACTTGGCTCCTCGGGTGTGGGTTCTACAACTGTGGGTGTCTCTCGAACTTCTTCGAGTTCTATCATCTCTCCTTTTCTATCTAATAGAAATTCCTTTTCCAAAAAGGTTGCATTCCTAGAAACAAACACCTTTGTTTCTTGGGGATGATAGAAATAATATCCAACTGAATTCCTTGGATATCCCACAAAGTAGCATAAAATGGATCGACTATCCAATTTATCTCCCACTGCCTGCTTCACGTAAGCAGGGCACCCCCATATTCTAAGATAAGAATATTTTGGAGGCTTACCCATCCATATCTCATATGGTGTCTTATCAACTGCCTTTGTATGGACATTGTTCAACAACAGTGCCGCTGTCTCAAGCGCATATCCCCAAAAGGATGGCGGCAACTCCGTGAACCCCATCATAGACCGAACCATGTCCATCAAAGTTCGGTTACGACGCTCCGAAACACCATTCAACTGCGGTGTAGCGGGCGGAGTCCACTGCGAGAGAATCCCATTCTCCCTAAGATACTCTTGGAACTCGGCACTCAAGTACTCACCACCTCGATCCGATCGAAGTGTCTTGATGCTTCGTCCCAACTGCTTCTCTACTTCACTTCTGAATTCTTTGAACCTTTCAAAGGCTTCAGACTTGTATTTCATCAAATACACATACCCATACCTCGAAAAGTCATCGGTAAAGGTGATGAAGTAGGCATGTCCATGCTTAGTGGTGATGCTAAGTGGACCGCACACATCGGTATGGATCAAATCCAATAACCCTTTGGCTCGCTCCACATGGCCCTTAAAGGGAATTTTGGTCATCTTTCCTTTTAGACAGGATTCACAAGTCGTGAGAGCATTAATATCAGACATATCAAACATGCCAACTCCCACTAGCTTGTTCATCCTTCTTAGGGAAATATGTCCTAATCGAGCATGCCATAATTGTGCCATATTAAGAGTATCTTGTTTGCGCTTGTTTGTTGTTGTTATTGCTTGGACATTGCTCAGTGGAATATCTTTCAATTTTAAGGTGTAGAGATCGTTTTCAAGTTCTCCAGTACCAATTTAACATTCATTCTTGTAAATGTTGCAAACACCTTTGCTAAATAAACAAGAATATCCATCTTTATCTAGCATAGAAATGGAAATAATGTTTTTCACCAACTCCGGTGCAAACAAAACGTCTCTCAAAATAAACTTAAAATCATTGTTCAAAAGCAAGTAAACATCTCCTACAGCCTTGGCAGCAACCATTGCTCCATTGCCCATCCTCAAGAAGGTCTCACCCACTCTGAGCCTCCTACTTCTTCCCATCACCTGCAAATCATTACAGAGATGTGAGCCACAGCCGGTATCCAATACCCAAGAAGTAGAGTTAATTGAGATATTTACTTCAATATAGAACATACCTTTTCCAGAACCCTTCTGGGCAAGATATTCCCTGCAGTTACGCCTCTAATGTCCAGGCTTCTTGCAGTGATGACAGATGTCAACAGTCTTGTCAGCCTTCACTGGTGTAGCTGCCACAGCAGGACTCGGAGACTGCCACTTCAAGGGCACGTTCTTCTTGGGACGTTGGAAAGAACGCTTCTTTCCCTTCCCAGGTGGACCGGTCTTCGTACCAGATGAAGAGCCCACAAAAAGAACCGGCTTCACTTTCTTGATAGTGGACTCAAAAGTCACAAGCATGTTCACCAACTCTTCAAGGCTCAGCTCCGTCTTGTTCATGTTGAAGTTCACCACAAAAGGATCAAATGAGCTAGGCAATGACAACAGCAACACGTCGGTGGTCAACTCCGAAGGCAAAATCAGATCCATGCCAACGAGCTTATCCACGAGCCCAATCATCTTCAGGCCATGCTCATGGACCGAGGCCCCATCTCGCATGCGCAATGTGATCAGCTCCTTGACAGTAGCATGCCTAAGAGGGCGTGTCTGCTCTCCAAAGAGCTCCTTGAGATGCAAATGAATGTCAGCAGCATTCTTTGCATCCTCAAAACGCATCTGCAGCTCATCGTTCATAGAAGCCTGCATATAACACCTAGCCTTCAAGTCATGGTCACACCATTCCTTGTAGGTCTGCAATTCCTCGGGAGTGCAGTCAGTCGGAGGCTCAGCAGAGGGCGACTCAGTCAGTGTATATGCAATCTTTTCCGAGTTTAGGACAATTTTCAGATTTCTTAGCCGAGTGAGATAGTTAGGTCTGGTTAACACATGTTTTTCAAGTATAGCGGATAGCGGGTTGCGAATCGAAGACATTTGTCAAAGTTTTGTACTGAAAAGTAAAACAAATAAATGTTAATGACTATTTTAAAATATTTAATAAGATATAAAGTTTGGACTTTTACTTTATAAATTTTCGCTCCCACTGTTTTGACATTTTCACTACCCTCTAGTGAAAACGGGAAACTCCTTTCCTCAGTAGGTACGTAAGGTCCAATTAGCGAATTGTGATCCCGAATAATATCAGCCAATCACAATCCCTAAAAGGTAGTTTCCAATTGCATCGCCATGCAACCCTCTAAGTAAACTTTTGTCTCACGTTTGATTAGCACCCAATAATATGACGTCGTTCATCTTTACGTGTCAAGCCTAACCCATCGATATTGAACCTTAATGGACGGTCGCCATTAGTTCCCTCAATAATATGAGCCGAAATCATGGGAGTTCCACGTAGTTCACATCACCATGTCAATGGATGTCACAGCTTTCCGGGTAGCGTTCATCATGCACCCATTGTCGATGGAAGACAAGGAAATTATAAACAAATTTATAATTCCCCTTTTCGGGCTTGATATTAATTTTGAATCTTATTCAAAATGAGGGTTTTTAATTTTGAAAGGTTTCATCATTAATTTTATTGATCGTATGTTTGCCGGATTCATGCAATGTAATGCCCGAGATTTTGATTCCATTAATCTGAGATTATTGATTTTTGAATTGATATGATTATAGATGGACCATTCCGGGACCAGATTGGGTGAAGCATGGATTGATGTATATTTTTGTACAGAACTGTTGGCGCCCGAGCGGTAGAAAAGGGCCGCTCGAGCGCCAATGCATCACAAGAACGGGTTTTGGACAGAGAGTCTGGTGCCCGAGCGGTAGTTTTTGACCGCCCGAGCGCCAGTGTTCAATAGCATTATGTTCGGGCAGAAGATGTGGCACCCGGGCGGTAGTTTGTGACCGCCCGAGCGCCAGTGTGCAACAAGTTAGGTACCGTAGGGAGTGTTCGGCGCCCGAGCGGTAATTTGTGACCGCCCGAGCGCCGCCTGAAATATGTGAAAAGAGGACACGTAACTTAGACATGCAACTTGATATATATAAAGTGCAATTCATTCAATTCCTCCAAGAACAAGAAACAAGAAGAACTCCGGGGAAACTACGAGAAATCCTTACGCCTTTGATCTTGTAGATTTGTGATTTACGAAAGATCCGTTCGTCCGATTTTAAATCCGACTTCAGTACTGTGTTCTTATCGACGCAGGCTTCAACTGGACGTAAGTTTTACTACGTTTTGAGATGATTTGAAATTACGGTATTGCCAAAATCTGATATGATTTCTAAATAATGTTCTTGATATGTTAGACATCATATAATCGAAACCGGATTGAAGAACGGATACCGTATAGAATTGTTATGAATTTAAGAGTTGATTTGACTGAGATTCATATCAGATTTGTATTGTTATTGATTATGAGTTGCGAGAACGGATATCTGTTGATTTGTAGTGTTGGGTATATTGAGATTATGTAGTTATGCTGTCGAAACAGAATTTGATTTCGTTCTGATTATATCCAGTATTGAATTGATTGGTGTATTGATATTGTACTCCTCGATATTGTCATTCCCAGATTGAGTATTGACAGGCCTTGAGTTCGAGACTTCGACAGACTCAGATTGACAGAAAGAAAGGTATAATTCATGTTGATTCGGGAAGATACAGCTCGAGTTAGATTTGATTCGAGTTTCCCAAAATCACATACTAGATTTCTATACCTTGTTATGCTTGTTCTTTATATTGATTTTTATACAAGCATTGAGATAGGAGAGTCATTGGCAGAGTTGCCACAGTTCTAGACGTTCGGTGGTATCTGAACTATTGTTCACTAGGAACAGAAAGTGGTGTATACAATCCATGTGGTTGTGTCCTAGACTTAGCTTGCCTTCAATTTATGAACAATAATTCAGATATTATTATTGAGTTTATACAATAGTTTTGAGTTTTTCTCTCAAACTTTTTCAAAGCTTTGCTTTGTAATCAAAATCAAACTTATCAAAGTTTTAACTTTGTGCCGTTTGTCTATCGTTCTTGTGCGGATTGTCAAGGGCTTGTTCTTTGAAGGTTCGTTATAAATTTGATTGTTTATTTTCCGTTATTATTTGTTGCTAAACTTTTCATAGTTTAGAGTTGAAAATCACACTCACACTTGATTCAAAAGATCGGGACAACACATCGATCCTTGCTCGTTATTGAATAGAGGGCGCGATTCGATTTTAATCGTGTTTGCTATTTATTCGTATGAGGATTCATATCAGATATGTTCCCATTTCCACTCAGGAATGGGTAGCGGTTTCAGGAGCCCTGCTTGTCTTTGATGTTCAATCTTGACCTGTTGACAAGTTAGACATTGTGCACCAAATTGAGCAATGTCCTTTTTCATACCTGGCCACCAAAATAATGGTTTCAAATCCTTGTACATTTTTGTGCCTCCTGGATGCATCGAATAGGGAGTAGAATGAGCATCAATAAGAATGTCGGTTCTGATCGTTCCTTGTTTTGGCACACATAGTCTCCTTTGATATGTCCATATTCCTTCTCCATTCAATTCAAAGTTTGAATGTCCTTTATCTTCATCTCGCTGTCTCAATTGTTGTAATTCATTATCTGCACTATGTTCGACCTTAATCCTATCTGCAAGTGTTGGTCGAACCATGAGGGATGATAACTGGATTGCAGTGCCATTTGGGATAACATCAATCTTCAAGTTCTGTAAATTCCATAAAATTTTGTTCTTGTACTTGCATTGTGGCAATAGCACTGGATTTTCGACTTAAAGCGTCTGCAACAACATTGGCTTTACCTGGATGATAATTAATAACACAATCGTAATCCTTCACCAATTCCAACCAACATCGTTGTCTCATATTCAGTTCTTTTTGCGTGAATAAATATTTCAAACTCTTGTGGTCCATGTTTATTTCACACCGTTCACCATACACATAATGGCGCCATCTTTTCAACGCAAATACCACTGCTGCCAATTCTAAATCATGTGTGGGATAGTTCTTTTCATATTCTTTCAATTGTCTAGAGGCATAAGCAATGACCTTTCCGTGTTGCATCAAGACTGCTCTCCTAAACCTTGTTTTGAAGCATCACTGTATACTACAAAATCTCCTGATCTTTTTGGAATAGCAAGGACCGGTGCTGAGGTCGATTTTGTCTTTAACTCTTGGAAACTGTGATCACATGCTTCATTCCAGACAAATTTCACATTCTTTCGTGTTAACGCAGTCAAAGGCAATGCTATCTTAAAAAATCCCGCTATAAGCCGACGGTAATAACCAGCTAACCCAAGAAAACTACGTACCTCGGTAATAGTGGTAGGTCGTAGCCAGTTATTAATAGCTTCAATCTTACTTGTATCCACTGATATGCCTTCTTCTGAAATGATATGACCCAAGAATGATACTTGTTCAAGCCAAAATTCGCATTTCTTCCATTTGGCATATACTTGTTTATCTTTCAAAGTTTGCAAAACTAATTGCAAATGTTCTCGATGCTCCTCTACAGTTCGTGAGTAGATGAGAATATCATCTATAAACACAATCACGAACTTGTCTAAAAATGGCTTGAAAATTCTGTTCATCAAATCCATAAAAGTAGCTGGTGCATTTGTTAGTCCAAATGGCATTACAAGAAATTCATAATGCTGGTACCTGGTTCGGAAGGCAGTCTTTGAGATATCATCTGATTTCACTTTTAGTTGATGATACCCTGATCGTAAATCAATCTTCGAAAAGATGGCAGCTCCTTGTAATTGATCAAACAAATCATCAATTCTGGGGAGTGGATACTTATTTTTTATTGTCACTTTGTTAAAATCCCGATAATCAATACATAGACGGAGGGTACCGTCTTTCTTCTTCACAAATAAAACAGGTGCACCCCACGGTGAAAAACTCGGTCTAACAAATCTTTTATTAAGTAACTCCTGTAACTGTTCTTTCAATTCTTTCATTTCTATAGGAGCTAATCGATAAGGAGCTTTTGAGATCGGATGAGTTCCTGTCACAATATCAATTACAAATTCGATCTCTCTATCTGGGGGTAAGCCTGTTACATCATCAAGAAATACCTCTGGAAACTCACAAACAACATCTGTATCTTTGAATTCACGAACAGGTGGGTCAATAGTTAACACAGATGCTAAATATCCTTGACACCCCTTCTGTAGTAATTTACAAGCCTTCATACAAGAGATTACCCGAAGAAGTAAGGATATACCTGCACTTGCTACTGTGAATGGTTCAGCTCCTACTGGTGCAAATTTTATCATCTTTAAACCACATTCAATAGTAACTCTGTACTTCGAGGGCCAGCCCATTCCCAATATCACATCAAAATCCGTCATCATTAGAACTATCAAATCAGCATACATCTGATGGCCTTGGACATATATTGGACACCCTCTCACAATCTGATATGTCTGTAATTCTTGCCCGGAAGGTAAGGCTATGGCGAGTTGTGACTCTGTTGTACTTGTTGTAATGCCCAGTCTCCTTACAAACGATTCCGAAATAAATGAATGCGTGGCTCCTGAATCTAGTAAAACAATAGCAGTAATACCAGAAATCAAAAACATACCGGTGATCATCGATGTATCTGTTAGAGTAGGTGCCCGTCGAGCCAAATGTTAACCGAGTGTTCACAATGAAACTCTATGTATAAGTAATCTTTATTTAAATAATATTTGAAATTATTATTTTGGCACATCTTTATCTGTATACCCATGCTAGTTGCATAGATAAAGCCCTTGAATATACAAATAGCAGAAAGAGTATGAGATGCTCATATGATGAGTATCATGAAACTCATATTTGGAATACTGTATATTCTAAATAGTTCCTAGTCGATCCAGCCGCCGCTAAGAAGGATATAGGCCGCTCGAGTTCGAGACTAGTATCTGCGATGTGAGTACCATGTTTCATTGGTAGGGGTCATTGTGATGTCCGAGCATGCAGATAGGTGCTCTTGGTAGAGTGCATTGAGCAACCCTTCATATAGGACTTTCCAAGTGGTTCTCATTTATCGAGTAAAAACGTCCTAGCTTATGGTTGTGCACCATTAGTCCTTACGACCCGGGACAACATTGAGACTCTATGTGCTAGCATTGCACTTTGACTTGTTTACCGACTCTCAAGGGGTCATCAGGTGGCAAGGTTGGGTGTTTTGGCAAAACATATAGGAGTCGATGCTTTGTAGTCGGGGATTCACCGCTTACCTTCGGGTATGGATATCCTATGTGTATGTAGTATGAAATCTCTAATCATAGTATGGTGGTAATTATGAAAGGGGTTTCATAGATTACACCATCGATGCAACTACAACAGGACACATAGTATCGATTCATTGACAACTCTCGATATACCAATGGTTGTCGAATCGGTCGTGATATATGAGATGAAGGGACCGTACTGTACGCTAACCATAATTGAATGGTTCTTGCAGGCACTATCATTTGATACCTATGGAATCATGTAAGCGATCCTGCTAGGCGTTTAACATGATTGGTTGGGTACTATCAGACTTAAGTTCTGACGTTCTTGTTATCAAGGAGTTGATAAGTAAGAATGGAGCAATTAGGGTATGCTCAAATAAGGACATGTTTAGTCCGAATCACATAAAGATGTGAACCCACGGCTACTTGTATCAATGAACCATTGAGGACCACACAAGTACTAGCTTTCTAGATCCCGTTGAGAAGTAAAATAGTTCAATGTGTTGAACGGCTTATAATTGAGTTTATAAGCGTAAGGAAAAATAGAAGTATGACTTCTATGAGGGAAATGTAACTTTTAATTTGTGGAAGTGTTCCTAAATTAAAAGTTGGCCAAACAAGTAATGTATTTGAAAATTGTGTTTTTCATAAATATTATTATGGACTAAATTAAATTAATTCAAAGTGTTGAATTAATTAAACACTAGTGGACCTAGTAGAGTCCAAATAATTAAATTAATTCAAGTGTTGGATTAATTAAATTACATTGGGCCTTGTAGAGCCCAATTAGAAATAATTATGAAACTAGTGGGCTTGAGTAAAATCAAGTAAATGTTAAATGGTCTCAAATGTGTTTGAGACATTTAAATAAAAGTCCATGGGCTTTGTAATTGTTACATGCCCAAATAAAAATAATGTGCATGGGGAGGTGAAGAGTTGGGAGACCACTTTTTAAATCTCCAAGGCTTGGGATGCTAAAAAGTGGTTTTAGCCTTTCCCACAACCAAGCCAACTCATTCACTCTCCCTCCACCATCACCATGGCCGAGATTTTGGGTGTGATTCTCTCAAAATTTTTTCTCTCATCTTGTTCTTCAATAGTTGGAGAAACAATTCTCTTCTCAAAGAAAAATGCCATACATTTTCTAGTGCAAGTGTAAGGTGGATCTTCCTAGTTAGTGGTGGGCTTGATTTTGAAGGAAAGTAGGAAGCTTGTAGATTGTCTACCTTCAAGAACTAAGTTGTTTACAACTTAGTTGGAGCCAAACATCAATCTCAAGAGATTGATAGGTACATTTCTAAACACACTATGAATGTCATTTTGGTGTTTTAGTATTTGCTACACATTATAGAAATGAGGTGCTCGGTTTTCTTGATGACAAACAAATTTTGAAACTTCCGTTGCACACTTGGGCACCTTATTCGATCCCCTTTCAGTATCCGCATCCACTTCCTCTTTAGTCATGGAGAAAGGCGTCCCTGTACTTTCTCAGAACTCCCTGGACAATTCCTGACGAGATGCCCTGGCTTTTTGCAACGATAACAAACATTGGAACCTTGCATACATTCCCCGCCATGAAGTTTGCCACATATAGGACAAGGTGGTATGTCCTGTTCTTTACATGGAGGGGGACCCTTGCTACGGGGTTCCTCTGGTCTAGTACCCCTGCTATCAGTCTTTTTGCCTGTTCCCGTTCCTTGGCTCTTATGAAAGTACTGCTGCCTTCGTTGTTGCCTGTCCCTGTCAATGTCATGTTCATCTTGTTCTGCCATAAGTGCTCTTTCTACTATCTCCCCGTATGTAGCAACTTTCGACATCCGTACATCTCGTTTAATTTCAGAGCGAAGCCCCTGCATGAAGTGTTCGCCCTTGTGTCATCTTGTGCAATATATGGTACATATTGGACTCCGGCCTCGAATTGTTGTATGTATTCAGTCATTGACATAGTTCCTTGCTTCAAGTTAAGGAAATCGCTGGCTTTCTTGGCTCATACATCTTTACTTAAGTATTTGTTGTAAAACACAGTTTTGAAAGTTTCCCATATCAATGGCATCGCAGGTAATGCCACCTTTGCACTCTCCCACCATATCCGTGCATGTTTTGTTAACAAAAAGATGACACAAGATACTTTGTCAACATCTTCCGTATGAAGGTAGGAGAAGATGGACTCCAATGACTTAATCCACTCTTCTGCTACTGCTGGATCTGTGTGGACCCGGGCTCTAACTCAATTCTTTTTGGGATTAATTGGATCTTTGCTAGAAAATGTGGGTCAAAATTTTGCTTTTAACATTTATTCAAATGTATATAAACAAGCACAAGACATTATACAAAATACTGTCAACTATTCAACTACAATTAACATTCACATGTTCGTCTACAATTAACATACTAGTGTTTAAAAATTCAGTACATGTCTAGTAAGAAACCACTAGTGATCTTCTACGCCCGTAATCTCCACGCTATCTCGATCTATCATCCTCTGCATGACCCTGATCCTGTCCCACCTGTTGTCATGCACACATACAGACACAACAACAGCCGGATACTCTGGTGAGAACAAATTCCAGTATAAAACATGTATACATGCATGTCATGCAATTAAATACAATGTAATAAAACATAAATCAATGTTTATGACACATTAGTGAATACCGATATAACTCTGCGACTCTTATTCTTTGACTCGACTCATATCTAAGTCTAGGGATCCCGGTGTGAATAAGAAGTAACAAGTCTCCCACCTACTCTCCCAATCGTGGTGGCGGTACGTCTTATTCCTAGACTTCGGTCCTGTCTGTATCGAATGTCTACAATCGGAGTCGATCTTCTCCTATGCTTCGATACCACCGAACATCTAGAAAGTTTGGCAAATCTGCCAATGACTCGCATATCTCAATGCGTGCAAATAAATCAAGATAAAGCACAAGCATAGCAAGGTATAGAAATCTAGTATGTGATTTTGGGGAACTCGAATCAAATCTAACTCGAGTTGTATCTTTCCTAATCAACATGAATTATACCTTTCTTTCTGTCAATCTGACTCTATCGAAGTCTCCAACTCAAGGCCTGTCAATACTCAATCTGGCAATGACAATATCGAGGAGTACAACATCAATATCCCGATCAAGTCAATACTTGATATAATTAGAATTAAATCAAATTCTGTTTCGACATCATAACTGCACAATCTCAATATACCGAACAATACAAATCAACAGATATCCGTTCTCGCAACTCATAATCAATAATAATACAAATCTGATATCAAATCTCAGTCAAATCAACTCTGACATTCATAACAATTCTATACGGTATCCGTTCTTCAATCCGGTTTCGATTATCCGATTTCTACTACGTCAAGAACACCATATATGAATCATATCTGATTCTGACAATACCATAATTTCAGATCATATCAAAACTTAAGAAAACTTACGTCCGGTTGAAGCCTGCATCGATAGGAACACAGTATTGAAGTCGGATTCAAAATCGGACTGACGGATCTTTCACAAATCACAAATATCAAAACTTCCCTCGTTTCCTTTTTCTGTTTCTTCTTTCTGATCAATCCTGAAGGCATAAACATATATATATGACAAGTTGCATGGCTAGAATACATGTCATCATTTTTCACAACTTTCAGGCGGCGCTCGGGCGGTAACCGATTACCGCTCGGGCGCGGACTGTTCTGCCCGAGTGCTCGACTTGTTACACACTGGCGCTCGGGCGGTCATTTTCTACCGCTCGGGTGCCAGACGTTCTGTCCAAAAACCACCTGATGATGCACTGGCGCTCGGGCGGTCATTTTCTGCCGCTCGGGCGCCAATAGTTCTGTCCAACAAATAGCATAATCCTATACTTTGCCCAATCTAGTCTTAGAATGGTCCATCTATAATCATGTTAATTCAAAAATCAATAATCTCATATTAATGGAATCAAAATCTCGGGCATTACAGGATCGGTGCTTCCCATGGATTCAAGAGGATTCAGACGTCGAAAACGATCATACACATCAGTTTGAACAGGCCCTTGTCTGGGGATCATGGCTTGTGCATGTGCCTGCTCATGCGTAGTCCGTTGCATCTCCAGTAATAGTTATATCTGCTCCCCATGGACTTTCGCTTGTTGTTGGAGCAGCTAAGCAAAATCATCTATCGGTCGTGGTGCACTGCCCTCACCTTCGACCGCTGGGGCTTTGCATTTAGATGACTCTCCTTCATATACCTTACGTTTAGGTGGCATCGTCTCTTATCTTAACCTACATATAGATCACATAGACACATAACTTAGCATAAACTATGGGATACAAAGATACTTACTTGCCGAGTTCTCCATGTGGATGAAGTGCAGTGTCTTCCCTGTCGAAGAACCGTGGGCTTTGATACCATTTAAAATGTCATACCCTTGTTCTATACTTAGCATAATTACCATAATGAAAATAATGTTTGAATGATATAACTATAGTATGAAACAAATCAAACAAGAGGCATCACTTTGACAATTTATAAAAATTTTGGCATGATGTCCCTATATTTTGTATACACCAAAAACTCAACTCAAGCAACAACATCAATCCTATTTTCATACACAACCATACACCATATTGTTATGCATATACATATTCTCATATACAAGCATACTTTTTATCATCATAAACATCGTAAAACTTTCTCAAACCCTGACATATTTTAGTACAATACATATGCGGAAGCTATACAATAATAAGTCCCTGTTCATGTCGAGGTGAGGCATGTCACAAGCATCCATTGGCGAACCGGCATCCTAGGTCTCTCCACTACCTGATCCTGTAATACATGAGCTACGTGAGTTTATAAAACTCAATAAGTTGGCACTTGTATGTATCAATATGCATCGAAGGAACATACGTATCAAGTCGTGACAATAATGAATCTTTAAACCATATCATATCATAGCATATATTCCTGTTCATTTGTGTACTTGAGCCTCATTAGTTGACCTGTACTACCGTGCTTGCTATATTATATAGCTACTACTGTGTTGGATGTCAGGGAGCAACCTTTGGCAACCCCACGCCCCATGAACATATATTGGCCAATAGGTTTGGTGGACTTAAAACGACCCATGATTTCAACAAGCTCTATATCATGTAAAAATCAATCTTTTTCTTTTCATGTTTATGTTCATGTTCATACATAGCACCCATCATCAGTATTCATGAGTTTCTTACATATTTAATACATAACAATGGAATATGGTGCTATATTTTCATTAATAAGATACTAACAATGTACATATAGCAATAATCAATGAGAAGTATTTAAAATCATAATATTACTCATTTATTACTTCAAAAACATGCCAACTTACATTCCAAGCAAAAGAACACTGGTTTGAGACGATGTTTCTCTTTCCTATGCTGTCAAACATATCAATAATTCAATTACTATGTCTATTCTAGGTGAAGTTTACTCCTCTACATTAATAATAACCAAAAGAGAGGAAAACTTACACCCTTATGAGGTTCTTGTGATGGAGAACTAAGTTCTTACCTCAAAGTGATGAAAGGAATGAAGAAGAGAGCTTTTGGAGGAAGGGTTTCTTGGTTTACTTCGAGTTTTTGCTGATAAAGAAAGGAAGGTACTGAAGAAATGGCTTAGAAACTCGAAACTTATCCTTATTTATACCCAGCGGCGCTCGGGCGATAATATACTACCGCTCGGGCGCCAAACATTCCGTCCAAAAGATGAAAAGTTTGTGCAACGGCGCTCGGGCGGTCATTTTCTACCGCTCGAGCGCCACCTGTTCTGCTTCTGCGCACTACGTCAACAAAGATTGCTCCAGAAACGTATTTTTCGTTCATAATCGGAAAAAGTGGTAAACATAAAAGTTGTAGCCCTATGTCTTGGCTTGAATCTCCAATTAATTTCAGGTCATTTGGAGGTGTGAGTAAAAAGTTTTGCTCATTCTCCTAACATTTGTCAGTGAGGGAATGACGGTATACACGACACACTTCGGGGCACTTTTGGCTTGTATTTCACAAAGATTTGGACAAAACCCGAAACATGAAAGTTGTTGCATTATATCTTAGCTTTCTAATGGTTATGACCTCACTCAATTTGGATCAATATTCAAATCAGTATGCTAAAACTCGTAAAAACTACCACAATTTCATCTCATTTCCTATCAACTACATAACACTACTTCTACCTACACATCTTACTATAACTATTTAGACATATTTTCATTCTCAAGACACCATGAACAATATAAAAGTCATGTTCAATCTCAATATTGATACCTCAATCAATATGTAAAACATAATGAGCTAAATAACTATCTATAATGACATAAACGTATTACTAATCATTTGTACGAATGACCGGGCATTACATGAACCTTATCTTATGGGACACTAATACAGATGCGGATTCCCTTTGAATTAGCTTTAAATAAATGGTATATAACCATAAGTCGAAAGAAAGGCAACAGAGACAACAAGTCCTGACTTTTCAACAGAGGCCATGGGGCGCTATTAGGTAGTAGGCTCTTCGGCGGCAATCGATGCATAGCTGCCTTCGTGCCATGTGGAAAAGATCATTCCTAAATGTGATTTCATGTCCCTGACAACAGGTTCTTTCTTATAGTAGTGTGTAGTTAGTAGGATGTACGTTAGTATGGATTCGTGTATTTCTTACGAAGTAAGCATAGGCCAAAAAGCCGTATGTATTGGCTCTATCTCTATCAATAAGCGCAAAGGGTGTGTGGTGCCCATGTTGACAAGAACCTGAAACCAAGGGATTGACCCGAAACGAAACAAGCCAAACGATTCCTATCCCTTCCCATCTGCCTAGACCTTCCTCCTTCATTTTTCACTCGGTCAGGGTTTCCCCATTGCCGAAGATTCCTCACTGCTGCCTCCCATCGGGATTAGGGACCGTGTCTCAGTTCTCTTGTGGCCATTCACCCTCTCAGGCTAACTACGCATCACAGCCTTGTAATAAAAACCTCACCAACTAGCTAATACGACTTATTCTCATCAATTGGCGAGTCCAAAGACCCTTTCATGATCAACATTTCAGATTCATCACAATATGCGGTATTTTATACCTAGGCAGATTAGAGAAGTATTACTCACACGTTCGCCGCTAAGAGCAATATTGCTACTACTCTCCGCCCGACTTGCATGTGTTAAGCATAGTTCAAGTCTTCCTTCCTTCTCATAGTGCTAGGATGAAGAAAGGAAGAGCTAATCTTTCGTCGCTACGATCTTGCTTTCTCTTAAGAAATGACAGCCTTCGACCCCTTTCGGAATGCCGCATCTGAGAATAAAAGAAAATTCCTCTTCGGTTTCGGTTGCATTCATTTATTCAACTTAATATGGGGGAAGTACTACACAATAGTGTTGGCTTGGTCTCGCTCCCTTCCTGCACTATTCCTCCCCACTCTCCAGAGCGATGGAGAATCTCGATCACTGACCGGGGCGATCTGAAGCTAGTTGACTTGTAGTGCCTTCGATCGATAAAGCTTATGGTCAAGATTACAAAACGATGATTCCTTGATTCCTCTAGTGTGGTTTCTTCCTATTTAGTAATAGAAGGATAAAGCGCTGTAATACTGAGTCGTATGGGAAAGCTTCGGTATGTTATATTACTTGGTTGGTTTAAAATCGTTATTGTGTTGGTTTACGCCTTGGTGATCTAATTGCTTCTACTTAACTCAGAAGTAAGTTTGCTAGCTCGTCCGGTTCATTTGCTGTCCCTGCCCGCTCGCACTCTCTTCTCCTACTGCTATCCTCCGTCCAGTTTCGGATCGGAGAAAGAACATATTTTAGCAAGTTTGAAAAGCCTTAAGACAGCCCAACTAATGGTTGAAGTTATGAGTCAAAGATCGGAAGCTTTTTTTTTCGTAATCTTTTTGAACCGTATGCATCAAAAGGTGCATGTACGGTTCTTAAGGGATACAATTTTACCCTAATCAATCGACTTTATCGAGAAAGATTACTATTTTTAGGCCAAGAAGTTAATAGCGAGATCTCGAATCAACTTATTGGTCTTATGGTATATCTCAGTATCGAGGATGATACTAAAGATCTGTATTTGTTTATAAACTCTCCAGGCGGATGGGTAATACTCGGATTAGCGATTTATGATACTATGCAATTTATGCGACCAGAGGTCCATACAATATGCATAGGCTTAGCCGCGTCAATGGGATCCTTTATCCTAGCTGCAGGATAAATTACCAAACGTCTAGCATTCCCTCACGTTGGCGCCAATGAGGTTTTTTTATTTGAGAGAAAAAAGAGAACTATAAGGCCTTCGCCATATGAATATTAAGTAATAATAGCATGGAACTTCGAATTCGATATGAAAAAGATTTTTATATTTTTTTTTCCCCAAAAGAATCGATTATGTATCGAGAGAGTAGTATGAGATAAAAGGGATTTCCAATTTTATCTTATCTATCGGAAGTCCAATTCAGCGTCACAAACTTTTTTGTTTTCACACCGTTAAGATGTTATAAAAAAGAAACTTAGGAAGTATTGAAGTCTATGAAGTCCTATAAAGCCTCCAATCCCGATGTCTCCATACCTCTTCGTGCTGTGTATGGATAAATTCTCACTTTTTATTTTATTGACATGAAAGTGGGAAAGGAGGAATGGAAGCCGATAGCCACCACTTCTAGCCGGGGTCCTATGATTTCCCATCTTCTCTTCGCTGACGATCTTATCCTATTTGCCAAGGCGACTTTCTCTCAAGCTAGAGTGGTGCGAAAGACTGTTAGAGAGTTTTGCTCATGTTCAGGGATGATGGTGAATTCACAGAAATCAAAGCGTCAACCTTATCGTCCTTAGTAGCCTCTTAGTTCAAGAAGGAGGGAGCGACTGCGTACCATTTTCTAGAGCTAGGTTTGACAGATAATCTAGGCAAATACCAGGGCGCTTGTTCATGGCAGACTTTCTAAGGCCACATAGAGTTATATTATTGATAATGCGGCGGCGGCGAGGGATAAAAACCTGGAATTGAAGCTCTTAAACCTAGCAGGATGGGCCACATTAGTGCAATCGACAGTGACTGCGATTCCGATCTACTCAATACAAACCTGCTGGCTTCTTTCTTCAATATGTGGGGCTGCTGACAAGCTTGCTAGATCCTTACTTTGAGGTTCTGATAAAGTATTATGGGGTATTCACCTACTAAAAGAAAAAGGGAAGCTGTGAAAAAACCAAAAGAAAAGAGGCCTAGTGATATGAATCCTCGTACGATGAAAAGCAAACACGATTAAATACTAATCGCGTCCTCCATTCTATAACGAACAAGGCTCGTTGTTACGATGTCTCGATCTTTTGATTCAAGCAATTACGTGATATTCACCGCTAAACGACGCGGTTTAGTAATAAACTATCACAAAAAAAACAATCAAAACTTAATCGAACCTTCAAAGAACTCGTCTTTGACAATCCGCGCAAGACATGATCGACAAACGCCACAAAGTTAAAACTTTGATAAGTTTGATTTTTGAAAACAAAGCTAAAGCCTTGAAAAGTTGAGAGAAAACTCAAAAACTTTGATATTCAATCAATAATAATGTCAATTGTGTTCTTTTTCGTCCATATCATCTTTTAATATAAAAAAGATAACAATATCTAGTCTCCCAACAAAATAAAACTCTAAAAAAGGCATAAAATCTCGCAAAACCGCAAAGTACACGAACCCCGTGTAGACGTCCGGGGCTAGGTCCGTGTAGGCACGGTGTGGTACACGGACCCCGTGTACAGGTCCGTGCTAGGGTCCGTGTAGGCTCTGGACTGCTTGAATAACGTTTTTTTGGTTCCCGCACTCACTCCCATGCATCACGAACCCTTCGGCCCTTTGCTCCTCGCACCTAATCCCTCCTTGATTGCTCATGACTCCCTGCAGTGCCTTCTTAAACTTCTTCAGTCGTCCTCTCGTGATCGGTCCTTCGGGCAACTCCAAAGGATCCCATGCTTTCCTCGGCGCTCGGTCACCCGTGTTTGCATCATCCTCCCCTTCTTGAAAATGATTTGTCCTCAAATCTTGTTCATCACCTACATCAAACAATGACAAATCACTAACATTGAAAGTGTAACTCACATTGTACTCACCTAGTAGATCGAGTTTGTAGGCGTTGTCATTGACCCTTTCTAGAATTTGAAATGGTCCATCGCCCCTAGGTAATAGCTTGGAACGACGCTTCTCGGGAAACCTTTCTTTCCTCAAGTGTAGCCACACCCAATCTCCTTTGTCAAATATCACCTTCTTTTTCCCTTTGTTGGCTTGCTTGGCATATTGCTCATTTCTCTTCTCAATGTTGGCCTTTACCTTTTCATGCAACCTCCTAACAAATTCAGCCTACTTTTTGCCGTCCATGTTCAACCTTTCACTCACAGGTAAAGACATCAAATCCAATGGAGTCAAAGGATTAAAACCATACACAATCTCAAAGGGCGAATAATTTGTAGTAGAATGCCCGCTACGATTATAAGCAAACTCAATAAATTGCAAACAATTTTCCCAATTCTTCAAGTTCTTTTTAAGAATAGCACGCAAAAGTGTTCCTAATGTCCTATTGACAACTTCAGTTTGTTCATCCGTTTGAGGATGACATGTAGTAGAAAACAACAATTTTGTGCCAAGTTTAGCCCACTACGTTTTCCAAAAGTAACTCAAAACTTAACATCACGGTCAGAAACAATAGTCCTAGGCATGCCATGCAACCTACCGACTTCTCTAAAGAACAAATCTGCAATGTGAGAGGCATCATCAGTTTTGCGACAAGCAATAAAATGTGCCATCTTAGAAAATCTATCACCAACAACAAATATCGAATCCCTACCCTTCTTAGTCCTAGGCAACCCTAAAACAAAGTCCATTGAAATGTCAATCCAAGGTTCACTAGGAACAGGAAGTGGTGTATACAATCCATGTGGTTGTGTCCTAGACTTAGCTTGTCTACAAGTTAAGCACTTTTCACAAACACGCTCAACATCACGTTTCATATGTGGCCAATAAAAATGTTCATGCAATGCACTTAGAGTTTTAGCCACATCAAAATGTCCCATTAAACCACCCCAATGTGCCTCCCTAACAAGTAATTCACGAATTGAAGATTTAGGGATGCACAACTTATCTTCTCTAAATAAGAAACCATGATGCAAATAAAATTTATCATGTGGACCTTGCATACATGTTTCAAACACACCTTTAAAATCCTCATCTAGTACATATAATTCTTTCACATGCTCAAATCCCAAAACTTTTGATTCCAAGGTAGAGATTAGTACGTACCTCCGTGATAGTGCGTCGGCCACTAATTTTCCTTGCCTTGTTTGTACTTGATGATGTAGGGGAATGTCTCTATAAATGCCACCCACTTTGCATGCCGCTTGTTCAGCTTTTGTTGCCCCTTGAGGTGCTTTAGTGACTCATGATCCGTATGAATCACAAACTCCTTAGGCCTCAATTAGTGCTGCCACGTCTCTAGAGTCCTCACAAGTGCGTAGAACTCTTTATCATACGTGGGATAGTTCAGCGCTGCTCCATTGAGCTTCTCACTAAAGTACGCCACCGGCCGCCCTCCTTGCATCAACACTCCACCAATACCTACACCTGAAGCATCACATTCAATTTCAAAGGTATTAGCAAAATCAGGTAACACAAGTAAAGGAGCATTAATCAACTTTTGTTTAATAATATTAAAAGACTTCTCTTGCTCCTCACCCCAATGGAATGGAACGTTCTTCTAGATCACCGCCGTCATTGGTGCTGCCATTGTGCTAAAATCTCTTACAAACCTCCTATAGAAACTTGCAATACCATGAAAACTCCGAACTTGACCAACAGTAGTAGGCGTTGGCCAATCTCGAATGGCACTTACCTTGTCTTCATCCACTTGTATACCCTGTGAACTTACCAAAAAACCAAGAAAGACAAGTTTGCTTGTACAAAAATCACATTTCTTTAAGTTAGCATACAAATTTTCAGCCCTTAGTGTGGTTAGCACAAGCCTCAAGTTATTAACATGCTCATCCAAGTTTTGGCTATACACTAGGATATCATCAAATTAAACAACAACAAACTTTCCAATGTGTGCACGCAAAACATGATTCATTAACCTCATAAAGTTGCTAGGAGCGTTAGTTAAGCCAAATGGCATTACCATCCACTCATATAACCCGTATTTGGTTTTAAAAGAAGTTTTCCACTCATCACCTTCCCTCATCCTAATTTGGTGATAACCACTCTTCAAGTCAATTTTACTAAAGACACATGCACCATGCAATTCATCTAACATATCATCTAGTCTAGGTATGGGATGCCTATACTTAATGGTTATGTTATTGATTGCCCTACAATCCACACACATACGCCATGAACCATCTTTCTTATGAACTAATAAAACAGGGACAGCACAAGGGGACATAGACTCACGCACAAAACCCCTCTCTAACAACTCACTTACCTGCCGTTGAAGCTCCTTAGTCTCCTCCGGA
>NC_133319.1:10106156-10124377 GCF_012295235.1 Primulina huaijiensis | reverse complement strand
CTATGTATCTATCAATCCAATAAAACATTTGAATTCTCTCTTTGGCATTAAAACAAACACTTTGAAGACTATCTTTTCTCTTGTATTCCCTTTGACATGGTTGAGACATAAAATGCCTCTAATATACAACAAGGTGTATTAATACATAGCATGAACCAAATGGAAGGGAATAACACCTTAAAACCATTGAAACACAATACATATGTTATCATGTGAGCACAAGAAATGAAATTCCACTTACAACACTTGGAACCTTGAATCTACTCTCTTGGTACACAACCTACAACAATAAACCATAAACTTCACCATCAACATCTCTAAAATCATAAACCCATACCATAAACTTCATAAAGCTAACACACTCTAAATGCCCAAGACTTTTCCCAACACCATAAACCAAGAAATAATCAAAGCCACAAGCTTACCTTAGCTCCTTGATCTCAAAATAACCTTGTTCTCTCTTCAATAATCCCACAAGAAGCTTGAATCTAAGAAATAAAAGTAAGAAAATGGAACCCTAGCTTCCCTTGAGCTGAAGAAATCGAGAATGAGGAGAGAAATGAGGGAAAAGTGAACCAACTCATGTATTTAAGCACTTAAGTCCAAAAACACGACTTTACTGTTCACGGACCGCGGGTGCGCTATCCCTTGCACCGCGGGTGCGCTATGTCTTCGGCAGCTCATCCAAAAATCTCAAAATAAGAAAGTTACACCTCTATGTCTTATCTAACCACTCCAATTGGCCTCATAACAATTGGCTCAACATACGAANACTGAAGTGTAATGCCCGAGATTTAATTACTGTAATCAGAAGTGGATTAATTAGCAATATTGAGACTATAGGAGCAAGTGGAGAAATCGGGCGTCGGTACAATACAAGCCAAGATGTTGGACAGAACATCTGGCGCCCGAGCGGCTGCAAGTTACCGCCCGAGCGCCAGAGTAGAACAAGTTGACCACTCGGGCAGAAGGTTCCGCGCCCGAGCGGTAAATTATGGCCGCCCGAGCGCCAGTGTTGAACAACTTCATTTCCGGGCAGAACATTCAGCGCCCGAGCGGTAATGTTTAACCGCCCGAGCGCCACCTAAGTTTGGTGAAATTGAGCCACGTATCATTAACCATGCAATGTAATATATATATATATATATATAACGAGCATTTCAATCTTCCGACTGCGGTATCGTGTTCCTATCGACGCAGGCTACAACTGGACATTGGGTATGGACAGAGTTGAATTCGAGACTTCGTCTTCGTCGGACCGAGAAGATAAAGGTATAAATTAATGTTGAGTTGGGATTGCACAACTCGAGTGAGGTTCGACTCGAGTTTCCCTAAATCACATACTTTATTTTATTGCATTGATATTTGCAATTAATGAATGAATTGATATGCTTGTTCTATTGATATATATATAGCAGGTATTAAATGATTGGTCTTGTGACAGAAGTGCCTGATAGTGATAGAATCGTCACTGGCACATTGCACATTGTCACAGGATAGGAATATGGCGGAAGTGCCATAGTCTTGACAGATAGGTCAGGACATCGGACGTTTGGTCATATCGAAGTGGATAGAATTGGAGTTGCTTCTATTACTGATGTTCGATATGGAAAGGGCCAAAGTCTGTGAATAAGAACGTACCACCACCCCGATCGGGAGTGTAGGTGGGTGTATGTTCTTATTCTGATCGGGATCCCTAGATTAGGACTGAGTCGAGTCTGAGTCGGAGAATCACGGAAAGTGATTCATTGATTAATATTGATTTATGAATCCTGAATATGGTACATGGAGTTATGTTCCTGATTTTGGTACATGTTTAGAATATGACTTTTTATTGATATTGATTCATGTTTCGGATTATGATACATGCGATGAATACTTTATTCATGTTTTGATAAGGATGCATGTTATGAATATCTTTTATATGCTGTTACATTGATTATATGATTGCATGTATACATGGTTTATACTGAGAATATAATTCTCACCGGAGTTATCCCGCTGTTTTCTTGTTTGTATGTGTGCATGACAACAGGTAGGACAGGATCAGGGTCAAGAAGAGAACGAGGCTGGATTAGATAGCGTGGAGATCCGGGCTCAGAATTAAATTAGGATTCAACACTGATATGTAGTTGGACCTAGTTGAATTATTATAGACAATACAAGATTTGTATGTTTATGTTTAATATGTATTTCAGATCGATTTACATTACGTTTCCTCTTTGTATTTTTAAAAAAAATATTTTAGACCTTGTTTATTATAGTGATTAATTAGTTCCAATGACGATTAAGAACATGATTAGCGTCCGGGTCCTCACATGAAGAAATCGAGAATGAGGAGAGAAATGAGGGAAAAGTGAACCAACTCATGTATTTAAGCACTTAAATCCAAAAACACGACTTTACTGTTCACGGACCGCGGGTGCGCTATCCCTTGCACCGCGGTTGCGCTATGCTTCGGCACCTCATCCAAAAATCTCAAAATAAGAAAGTTACACTTCTATGTCTTATCTAACCACTCCAATTGGCCTCATAAAAATTGGCTCAACATACGAATTACCATGAATTAAATCGCAACGATGCTACAACAACTACACAACAACTATAAACAACAATACTATAAACCATATATCACAACTCTTAACATCAAAACTATACATAAACTTAACCAAATAGTCCATAAGCATACAAAATCTTAAACCGTACCGTTCACCAGGCTTGGATATTACAATCAGCATGCATCGGTACCACATCACACAAGACCTCATCCACATATTTCCCAATAGAAAAAGGCATTAGCACTTGTTTGTTAACCTTCACTTCCACACAATCATTCAACCATTGAAGCCTATATGGTTGAGGGTGCTTTAATGTAGGTAACCCCAATTTCTCCACCATTTCAACACTAGCCACATTAGTACAACTCCCCCCATCTATGATTAAGTTGCAAACCTTTTGATTCACAAAACACCTAGTATGGAACAAGTTCTCTCTTTGGTTAGTCTCCTCTTCCTTGACTTGGGCACTCATAATTCGCCTAGTCACTAGTGCTTCACCTACAACTGCCTCATAACCCTCGTCAGGATCCTCTAATGCAGGCATCTCATCATCATCACCCTCACTATGAGACTCATACTCACCATAGTCATTTAGAATCATTACCCTTTTATTAGGGCATTCACTAGCAATATGTCCTAACCCTTGACANGCTTTTCAAACCACAAAGAAAACGTGCCATGGTCGCCTCATTATCTTCCTCAATATTGGCCCTAATCATGACTACTTCCATCTCCTTATAGTAGTCCTCAACACTCTTCACCCCTTGCCTCAAAGTTTGTAGCCTCTTAAACATCTCCCTATAGTAGTGGTTGGGCACAAACCTCTTTCTCATGACCCTCTTCATCTCATCCCAAGATTCAATGGGTCTCTCATTATACTTCTTCCTAGTGGTCACTAATTGATCCCACCGAATGAGAGCATAGTTTAGGAATTCGACCACCGCCAACCTAACCTTCTTTTGTTCGGAGTAGTGGTGACATTGAAACACGAACTCTACCCTCTTTTCCCATTTTAAGTACGCCTCCGGTTCAGATTTCCCATGGAACGAAGGAATCTTCATCTTATTACTACCCATATTACCATCCTCCCTATTCATGTCATTGTATCTACCCCGTGTGGCTTCTCTCCTTCCTCTACCAATTCCTCTACCTCTTCCATTCCTACCCCAATTCTCACTTTGGCTCTCCTCTTCTCCTCCTAAGTCATACTCTTCATCTTCTTCTCCTCTACCCAAATCCTCAGGCTTAGATTTAGCTCCACTACTACTAACTTCAAGCCTACTCATCCTCTAGTGTAACGGCTCCAACTCCACCCTCATCATCCTAGAGAAATGCCCAAACAATGCCTCCATCTGGACATTAGATAACCCCGGGTTCGAACTATCTCCTACCTCCCTCTCCATTTAATTTCAGTTTGTACCTGCAAGAAAACATTAGTTGAAAACAATAGGTTCCTCACCCAAATGCTCACGGTCACTCCAAAGAAAAGTCGCTCCACTCCTCTCTAGTTTTTTTTTGCTCACAACAAATACTCACCGTTCACTCCAAAGAAAATTCACTCGTATTCAAGTTTTTTCACTCAAATTTGATAGTATTCTCGAAGGTGTGCTCAAGCTTTGTATTTGTCTATCAAACAATCAAGTTCAACTTGTGAACAAATGTGATCGACTCACTTAGACTGCGTAGACAAGCAATTTGAAGGTAAATGTTTTTTTTTGACTATGAGAGACATCTGAATATGACTCTATAAAGAAAATAGAACAAAATACCAAAAAGAAATACTGGAGAATTTTCGGATTTTTGGTATTTTTTTTTCCTCTAAGAATTCCGAAAATTCAAAGAAAAATAAATAAGACACAAAATTTCGTGTATCACAGATTCACGAACGACGAAGAATGATAGAACCAAACAGATTTGAAAGCGGAACTAAAGGATAATTAGATCTGATAATAGAACGAAGGATAAACTTACTTGAATTCAATTAAGCAAAAGCTCTGATACCAAATGATATGAATCCTCGTACGATGAAAAGCAAACACGATTAAATACGAATCGCGTCCTCAATTCTATAACGAACAAGGCTCGTTGTTACGATGTCACGATCTTTTGATTCAAGCAATTACGTGATATTCACCCATAAATGACGCGGTTTAGTAATAAACTATCACAAAAGAAACAATCGAAACTTAATCGAACCTTCAAAGAACTCGTCTTTGACAATCCGCGCGAGACACGATCGACAAACGCCACAAAGTTAAAACTTTGATAAGTTTGATTTATGAAAACAAAGCTAAAGCCTTGAAAAGTTGAGAGAAAACTCAAAAACTTTGATATTCAATCAATAATAATGTCAATTGTGTTCTTTTTCGACCAAATCATATCTTAATATAAAAAAGATAACAATATCTAGTCTCACAAAAAAATAAAACTCTAAAGAAGGCATAAAATCTAGCAAAACCGCAAAGTACACGGACCCCGTGTAGACGTCCGGGGCTAGGTCCGTGTAGGCACGGTGAGGTACACAGACCCCGTGTACAGGTCCGTGTACACACGGGATTTCTTCATTCTCGGCTGTAATGGACACGGACCCCGTGTACAGGTCCGTGCTGGGGTTCGTGTAGGCTCTGGATTTCTTGAATAACGTTCTTTTGGTTCCCGCACTCACTCCCATGCATCACAAACCCTTCGGCCCTTTGCTCCTCGCACGTAATCCCTTCTTGATTGCTCATGACTCCGTGCAGTGCCTCCTTAAACTTCTTCAGTCGTCCTCTCGTGATCGGTCCCTCCGACAACTTCAAAGGATCCTATGCTTTCCTCGGCGCGCTCGATCACCCGTGTTTGCATCACCTAGGAATTCGAAAAGCAAGAGAGTTGAATGTGTCTCTTATCGGCAAACTTGGATGGGATCTCATTAAAAGATCGGATAAGTTATGAGTAGAAGTGCTGCGAGGTAGATAGATGAGAAGTAATCAGGTACCATTATGATGCGAACACGGATGTGCACGTCCCAAGGAAAGCATGGGATCCCTTAGAGTTACCAGCGGGACCAATCACGAGGGGACGACTGAAGAAGTTTAAAGAGGCGTTGCAGGGGCTTATGAGGAAGGAAGAAGGACTTACAAGCAAGGTGCAAAGTGCTGAAGGGTTCGAGATGCATGGAAATAAGTTTGGGAGCCAAAGGAACGTTATTCAAGTGCTAAATCAAGAGGAGTCCAGATACCACGGCGCCCGAGCGGCCAAATCTTACCGCCCGAGCGCCAAACATACTGTCCAGGACGAGAACTCCAGAAGCAGCGGCGCCCGAGCGGTAAAATATTACCGCCCGAGCGCGACCTGTCCAGAAGACGCCGCGCCCGAGCGNCCATTGATATTTTATCAAAGTTTTTCAGTTTTCTCTCAACTTTTTCAAGGCTTTTAGCTTTGTAAACAAAAATCAAACTTATCAAAGTTTTAAATTTGTGGCGTTTGTCGATCGTGCTTGTGCGAATCGTCTTCGACTTGTTCTTTGAAGGTTCGTCATAATTTTCGATTGTTTATTTTTTGATTATTTGTTGCTAAACTCTTCATAGTTTGGGGGTGAAAATCACAACACACACACTTGATTCAAAAGATCAGGACAACACGAATTCCTTGTTCGATATTAAATTGAGGGCGCGATTCATATTTAATCGTGTTTGCTTTTATTCGTACGTGGATTCACATCACATTACCAGCTTCTGGTCATGCTTCCCCTATCCCCATATAGAAGTCAATTATCAAAGGTCTTGCTGCTATACAGAAGGGCTTCAAGTGAAGAAGTTGTGATGGGTTTGGTATGACTGGTGGGCAAATGATGATATTCTGCTAAACCAAGTGGATCATATATATGCCTGATGAAGTTCATCTCAAGTAGGCCTTTCTTCCAGCATTGAGAAAGAGACCCGAAAGATCCATCAATAAGAAGTTGCTCTCCGTCAACATATCTATAGACTATTGGAGGTGCGGCTGAAGATTTGATTCCTATTCAACTATATGCAACCTAAGCAGCCACTTTTGTCCGTGCATATCTTCAATCATGCTTTTCACAAGTTCGGTACGCTAGAGGGAAAGTTCCACTAGTAATATTGGCTTGTTTCCCGGATTATTCCTAGAACCCGGCCTTCTCTGTGCATTCATTCGTGCAACCTCGTCCTGTTCTGGCATATGCCTCTTCTATTCCTATATAATAACCCTGTTTTTTGGATATTCACTGGTCGATAATCGCCTTTTAAGTCTGTTTTAAACAAAAAAGCATAACTCAAGGGCAAAGTAAGTTCAATGAATTGAATCTAATGCAGCCTTTATCCTGCTAAACAAAAGAAGGAATAGAGTCGAGTGACTTCGCCTTCCTTTCTACCGTCCTACTCTCATCTCAGATGGACAGTCAAGTAGACTGCTTTCATTATCTCTCGTATTTTATTGTCTAAGATAGTTGGTTTTCCCTCAAATTTCCCATGTTGGGAATCCTCCTAGTTAGCGCGCAGTGGGGGGAGACTTTTTCAATTCATTTCGTAAGCACTTCTCCGGGTATTCCCCCCAACTCTTCTTATTTGATTGACTTTCCGTCCTCTTTCGATCAAATCAGGACGCAGGTTTGCTCACAGACATTCTCCTTTAGGATGTCAAGTTCGTCTATTCCTCGTCAATAGCTTCCTTCATCCGTTCTATCAGGATGAAGTTTGTTCCCCTACCTTGTAGCCATACCCTGGATGAAGTTTTAGCTTATTTATCCACTATCTCCAGCGTTTTAACTGAGTTCCTATTAAAGAGTACTCGTTGTGTAGAGATAGACAGGCCATTGAATGGACAAGGCCGTATACCTCTGGATACGGCTTATCTGGGTCTTTTTCAGAGTGTAGCATAGCTCTCTCCTCAGTTTAAGGTAGGTCCTCCTCTCCTAAAGCTAAAGCCATAAGCATATGTTTCTTAATATCTTTCAATAGAATATGTTTTTCCTAAAGGTTGTAAGGAAGGATCTTCAAGGAAAACCATCAATTATAACAATACCTCTAATCCCGTATATAAGTTCATACCTGGGCTAGCTTGTATAACAGTCATAAGGAGGCTCCTGCTAAACGGTTAATAGCATTTCCCTTATCTTAATGATAATGATCTAAACGATCTCCCTGTTCCGTAAGGGCTGAACCGGTTGGTTCTTGCTAAGCCTTTCTATCTAGTCCATCTCCTGCTTCGGACAAAGACAAAGCAGTTATCTTCTTATCTCCTAAGAGTTCCCTTAGAGGACTATTGAAAATGGCAGGAAGTCAAATAGGCAAGCATCCTCCTTTACTATTACATGCATATGAACTGTACCTATTACAAGGAAAACTGTACAAACCTTTATATGGATTGCACTTTTATTGTCACAGTGCATGATCATTGGATCTCCCTGATAAACATCCATCTTCTACTCAAGGAGTTCAGTGAATACGAAGCTTTTCACACAATACAGCCGATTCTGCTATCGGCGAATACGTTGTTAGGTGCGTAGCTGCTCTTTGTTAGAATAGGCCCCTATCCATCAATTGTTATGGTAGTCAAATCAAGGTGTCAAGTCTGAAAGCCAAGCCGTGGAAGTCTTCCTACCAGTCTTATCTTATTCTATTCCGTTAGTCTCTAAAGCAGCGGTAAAGTCTCATAAGAGAGATGCCGAAGATGAAAGGACGGAGAGGGCATCCAAGTCTATTCCATCTAGTCCGTAATCCGTAGCACGTAACCCCTTTTGCCGGTCCAGTAGAGCGAGTTCCTTTTGTTTGAGTCTTGAAGCTCCGTGAAGCAAGGAAAGCTGCCTATTCGCTAAAACCTCTATATCATTGAAAATATCTTCTTTCTCCATGAAAGGAAGATATTCTTTTATATATTTAGGGGGACCAGGAATAGAGTAGTTCAGATAGATAGGAGATAATATTGTCAATTCCGAGCATATCTTTCGCTTAAAGTCCAACGGAGAACCTTGTGGATAAGGGAAAGCGTTAATATGAAAGAATTGAACCCATTGAGTGCCTTTACTTGAAGAAAGATGCGAATCCCATCTTGTTTGCTCTTTAAAGAACGGTC
Source organism: Primulina huaijiensis (assembly GCF_012295235.1). Taxonomy (NCBI): domain Eukaryota; kingdom Viridiplantae; phylum Streptophyta; class Magnoliopsida; order Lamiales; family Gesneriaceae; genus Primulina; species Primulina huaijiensis. The sequence goes on along the minus strand of NC_133319.1, from coordinate 10,115,744 downwards.
ATGAGATCTTCTCTCTCACATGTGGGTAAGAAAGCTGCCCAGCCTACTTTCAAACTAATTGCAACTGGTATCAAAACCATGAAATTATCTTTCTTTTAAGTCGTTCTACGAGTGCTTGTTCTGCCTCATTTGGGTTGGGACGGAAACCCACCTGGTGAGAGCTTATGGGCATATCCATTGCTTTGGAATCTAAACCAGCAAGGGTGGACAAGGTAGGGTAATAAATGAAGAGAAGGTTTTAGAGTTCGGAATCGGAATTAGGTAACTAAAAAGATGGTTATCTTTTCTTCTAGGGCAAGCTAGAGTAGTGCAAGGCATAAATGAAATGTGTGCGAAGAAGCCAGACATAATAGAATCTCTTTCTTCAGCCTTCCCGATGTGTTTGATTTCCTACTAGAGAAAGAAGGCTTCTATCACGAGTTTAGGTCCTTTTCCAGGAGATGGGGGTCTTTAAAGATTCCTTGGTTATAAAACGGCAAGAAACCGTGAGGAACATCTATTTTCTTTCATAACCAGCATTGATGCGATAGAGTGGCACCTCATATGCTCGATCCATAGAGAAAGAGGGAGTACCAAGTCGTTCAGGAGTGCAATATTACCACATATTCATCAATCAGTGATCCCATTTCATTCCTGTTTGACACCCATTTAGTAGTTCTTTGGGCTGTTGTTATCTAGTCATTCCAATCTTTCATTTGTGGTTCTTTAATATCTACAAATGAATGAGACGCTTCAGGCGAGGCACCAAAATCCGTATCAGAAAGAAGGGCTCTGGCCCAGCAATGAGATTCATCACGCATAAGATACCTAATCTTGAAACTAAAACTTCAAGTGGGAAATCCCCCGATACGAAGTGAAGGTTGTAATTCTGCAGTTAGAAGATAGCCGTGTCAAGAGATTCTTTTTCTCGCAAGTATTCTCTTCCTCTTACTGTTGGAGTCTTTTTTAGCCAGTTGCAGTGCTACTGGAAAGCTTTTATTCTTACCCGATGGACGATCCTGTGGGTCTGGCGGTTTTGATGGTTCAGTTGGTGTATTGCTCCTATCAGAAGAAACCCAGCTTGAAGGTCCGCGGGGGGTCCATTAGTGTGTGACTGGCGTAATGGCAAAGAAGCAGTAATAGATGAATCATGCAAAGGAGGTTGCATGTATGCAGTAAGGTTTCGACTTGGTGTTACGGGAGCCATCAACGATGAGCTGGCAGTGATTGGAGTATGGTATCAGTGATGGGTGACAGGTTTTGCATGGATGCATGGAGATTGCAACTCGATTTTAAGTGCCCCACCCATAGGTTCCTTTGTGTCGTTGGGGATTGAAATAGGAGGTTTGGAAGGAATCCTGAACCTGTGGTGGGAATATCGTCCTTGTGCTAATCGGTCCGGTCTCTGAAAGAAGGTGCAAAAGAGGCAAGAACGACTCAAGCTGCACCGACTAAGGGAACTTGTCCACGAATGTTGCATTCACCGGGACACTTGAGAGACCTTTTTTTATGAAATTGTTGGGAAATAGTAGAATCTTCCTCTTTCGAGAGCCGTGCTAGGGATAAGAATGCTGCTAAGTCGTTTTCTGGGTGATCATCCCTTTACGAAAGAACATCTTATTACCATATTTAGCGCAAGTGCTGTGAAGAGATAGGTCGAGCGAAGGTCCCTAGGAGCTTAGTGCTGCTGCTTGGCTCACCCTTATTTGTATCGGTCTTACTGCCGAGATGCAACTATTGTATACCCGGGATCTGGTGGCCCTATTATATTAGTTGCAAACTCTTAGCTGCTCTTTTCTCGACTTGGCTTGCTTCATCAGGCTCGTAGAGAAAGCTAAATGATATGTGCTAGACTAGGGCTTCCCTCGGCCACTAAGCAATAGACTTGAGACAGATAGCTTTAGCTGATCTGATCTGCAACTATCTTTTTACTTTCAAAACAGAGTAACCAACCGCCTTACCCGCCAAGATCCTCTGCAATAGGGTACTTGGGGTCCATGGACAGATCAAGAAATTCTACTTTTGGGCACCTTACGCACTGGTCTTCCAGACCGTATAACCTTTTTATGGACTTAAACTCCTTCCTCGGGAATAAGGAATGATGAAAAAGCTACAGCCTACTAAGAAGTGGAAATGCTCCTTGGCGACTAGAAGGAATTCGATCACCAACCGATCGTGGCACTTATTGGAATGGTGAAATCAAGGAGGAGACGGAAGGCCAAAGAAAGAGCTTCGAATTCGCTACGACTTCTTCCCTGAAAAGAGTTCGATTTAGGAGAGTGAACTTATTCTTCTTCCTTCATCAGCAGAGAGTTCAAAAAGAGAGGAGCATGAAGATAGTTCAGTTCTTGATGCTCTTCGAGAATATGATGTTCAATCGTGCTTGGCTTCCCAACTTCTACTCGTATAAGAGGTTAAAAGAAACTCGACTGATAAGGAGAGAATGGCCACTCATTGAAGGCTTTCTCCGCGCCGCGGTAAGAGTATCGGTAGAAGAAGCGGGTGTAAGGGCTCAATAAAGTCGAAGAGGAGCAAAGAGCAGCTACAGCAACTCAAAAGAAGGGTTCCTACGCTTCAGCTCTGTAATGCTCGAGATTTTGATTCTGTTAAGCTGAGATTATTGATTTTGAATTGATGTGATTATAGACGGGCCAGTCCGAGACCAGATTGGGCAAAGCATATGAAGTATGCTATTTTTTGGACAGAACTGTTGGCTCCTGAGCGGTAGTTGTTGACCGCCCGAGCGCCAGTGTTCATCAAATATATGTTTCGGGCAGAAGGTGCGGGCGCCCGAGCGGTAGTCTGTAACCGCCCGAGCGCCAATGTGCCATAAGAAAAGTGCTTGGACAGAAAATGCCGCGCCCGTGCGGTAGTGTAGCACCGCCCGAGCGCCGACAGAAATGTTGGAAGGAAGAGAGACGTTTCAATTTCATGCAACATGATATATATAAATGACATTCCTTCAGTTGAGTCAAAACGAAGAAACGAGAAAAGGTTGAAGAAACTGAGGAAATATCCGCCCGTCCGATTTTCAATCCGACTTCAGTACTAAGTTTCTATTGATGAGAGCTACAACTCGACGTAAGTTTTATTACATTTAGACATGATTTGAAATTATGATATTGTCAGAATCAAATATGAATCATATATGGTGTTTCTGATATAGTAGACATCGTATATGTGAAATCAGATCGAAGAACAGATTGTTTATGTAATTGTTATGATTTTCGAAATTGATTTGCTAAAGATTCGATATCAGGGTTGTAGTGTTATTGATTATGAGTTGTACCGACATTGATTAGGAGTTCTTGTATTATATCTGTGATGTTGATATTGACGGCGTTATCGAGATTGTATTGTTATGCCGTCGAAACATCAGTAGCTTGATATTGATCAGATTCACGATTGATTGAGATTGTGTCATTGTATCGTTGATATTGATCAGATTGTGTTTTGATTTAAGTATTGATCAGAACGAATTGAGTTGTATATTGATATTGTACCTATTCGATTGTCATTACCAGATTGGGTATGGACAGAGTTGAATTCGAGACTTCGTCTTCGTCAGACCGAGAAGAGAAAGGTATAAATTAATGTTGAGTTGGGATTGCACAACTCGAGTGAGGTTTGCCTCGAGTTTCCCTAAATCACATACTTTATTTTATTGCATTGATATTTGCTATTAATGAATGAATTGATATGCTTGTTCTATTGATTTATAGATAGCAGGTATTAAATGATTGGTCTTGTGACAGAAGGGCCGGATAGTGAGGAATCGTCATTGGCCCGTTGCACTTTGTCACAGGATAGTGTATGGCGGAAGTGCCATAGTCTTTGACGGATAGGTCAGGACATCGGACGTTTGGTCATATCGAAGTGGATAGAATTGGAGTTGCTTCTATTACTGATGTTCGATATGGAAAGGGCCAAAGTCTGTGAATAAGAACGTACCACCACCCCGATCGGGAGTGTAGGTGGGTGTATGTTCTTATTCTGATCGGGATCCCTAGATTAGGACTGAGTCGAGTCTGAGTCTGAGAATCACGGAGAGTGATTCATTGCTTGATATTGAATTATGTTCCTGATTATGGTACATCTTTAGAATATGATTTATTATTGATATTGATTCATGTTTCGGATATTGATACATGCGATGAATATTTGATTCATATTTCTGATTTTGATACATGTTATGAATGCCTGTGATATGCTTTTATATTGTTTATATGATTGCATGTATACATGATTTATACTGAGAATGTAATTCTCACCGGAGTTATCCGGCTGTTGTCTTGTTTGTATGTGTGCATGACAACAGGTGGGATAGGATCAGGGTCAAGAAGAGAACGAGGCTGGACTAGATAGCGTGGAGATCCGGGCCCAGAATTAAATTAGGACTCAACACTGATATGTAGTTGAACCTAGTTGAATTATCGTAGACAATACAGGATTTGTATATTTATATTTATTATGTATTTCGGATTGATTTACATTACGTTTCCGCTTTGCATTTTAAAAAAAATTTTAGACCCTGTTATATAATTGATTGAATAATTCCTAAGAATGATTAAAATTGGAATTAGCGTCCGGGTCCCCACAAGCTCTATGAGCGAAAGACACTATTCTAGTAGTAGAAAAACCCTCTCTTCTTCTATAAGTAGAGCGGATTCTTATTTTCGATTGACTTTTTTACTTCCTATCCCAACATGAAAAGTGAGCTCTTTCCTTCCTCTCCACTCGAAGTAGATTGAATGACTCTTGCCCTTATTGGTAGTTTAGCCGTAAAAAGTCTTTATTTGTTGAGTTCCCTGGAATAGGGTATTAACCTGACTAAGGTAGAGATTAGAACCCAAAGATCCTAACCTCCGCTTAACCAGATCAACTGCCTACAGAGAGATCATCCTTTGAAGATCCTATTCCACCCACCACTGATTCTTCCAGAGACTTGTTGAGTTCTAGTCTTATCGCTTTCATTGTAATCTTAATAATATTCTTTTTAAGTAGTTTTTTTTACACTAATCTGATAAATGCGCTTCAAAGTGAGGAAAGCATTGTTTCCCATGTTGGTATGACCGATCATAACATTTATTTATCGTTTCATTATGTTCCCTGCTATCTCTAAGAGTGGTCACTAGCTTATTGGAATCAGAGCTTTTGAGAGCATTCCCATAGGTTGAAGGTGCCGGTGGAATTAAAGGAAGAGGGAAGATGAATTCTTTCAAGAGGCAAAAGTCCCTTTAGGGGTCTCAGATGAGCTTTCCAAATGACTTCATGGTATGGTGGGAAACTGCTTTTGAAGAGATCCACGACACGAAGTGGAAGTGCTCAATTTCAAAGCAACTTCGGAGCGTACAAGGAGAGGGATGGGGATGCCCCAAGCTACGCTAATCGAACAGACCTGACAGACTCTACTTCGCTGACTAGACTGAATAGCGCCAGAGTTGGACTTGAATTTACCTTCTCACAAAGGAAAGAAGCGCTATGAACCTTCCCTATATTTTTATCTTAAGCAAAGATACACAAGCTGTCTCTATTATACGTCACCGAAAAGTCATCCCGTTGAACAACCAAAGAAAGAAAGCCATTTCTAATAGAGGTGCCTATGCGTCTTGATAGAGGGGCGATCCTAGGTTCACCTAGACAAGAAAGAAGGTGGCAACGGGAAGCAACGCAAAAGCTCAATCCAACATACCTTGCAGACTAAAAAAACTGGATGAGGGATAAAATCCTTTCTTGAAGTGAAACAGTTCCCTGCCAATCGAAGACCTGAATGTAGCAGTAGAGGAGCGGGGACATCTAAAAGTAGCCTAGGGGCAAAAAATAGAGAGTTTTGAAGGGAACTGATATGAATCCTCGTACGATGAAAAGCAAACGCGATTAAATATGAATCACGTCCTCAATTCTACAACGAACAAGGCTCGTTGTTACGATGTCCCGATCTTTTGATTCAAGCAATTACGTGATATTCACCCCTAAACGACGCGGTTTAGTAATAAACTGTCACAAAAGAAACAATTGAAACTTAATCGAATCTTCAAAGAGCTCGTCTTTGACAATCCGCGCAAGACACGATCGACAAACGCCACAAAGTTAAAACTTTGATAAGTTTGATTTTTGAAAACAAAGCTAAAGCCTTGAAAAGTTGAGAGAAAACTCAAAAACTTTGATATTCAATCAATAATAATGTCAATTGTGTTCTTTTTCATCCATATCATCTTTTAATATAAACAAGATAACAATATCTAGTCTCCCAACAAAATAAAACTCTAAAGAAGGCATAAAATCTCGCAAAACCGCAAAGTACACGGAACCCGTGTAGACGTCCGGGGCTAGGTCCGTGCAGGCACGGTGAGGTACACGGACCCAGTGTACAGGCCCGTGCTCGGGTCCGTGTACACTCGGGATTTCTTCATTCTTGGCTGTAATGGACACGGACCCCGTGTACAGGTCCGTGCTCGGGTCCGTGTAGGCTCTGGACTGCTTGAATAATGTTCTTTTGGTTCCCGCACTCACTCCCATGCATCACGAACCCTTTGGCCCTTTGCTCCTCGCACGTAATCCCTCCTTGATTGCTCATGACTCCCTGTAGTGCCTCCGTAAACTTCTTCAGTCGTCCTCTCGTGATCGGTCCCTCCGGCAACTACAAAGGATCCCATGCTTTCCTCGGCGCTCGATCACCCGTGTTTGCATCATCCTCCCCTTCTTGAAAAGGATTTGTCCTCAAATCTTGTTCATCACCTACATCAAACAACGACAAATCACTAACATTGAAAGTGGAACTCACATTGTACTCACCAGGTAGATCGAGTTTGTAGGCGTTGTCATTTACCCTTTCTAGAATTTGAAATGGTCCATCGCCCCTAGGTAGTAGCTTGGAACGACGCTTCTCGGGAAACCTTTCCTTCCGCACGTGTAGCCACACCCAATCTCTTTTGTCAAATATCACCTTCTTCTTCCTTTTGTTGGCTTGCTTGGCATATTGCTCATTTCTCTTCTCAATGTTGGCCTTGACCTTATCATGCAAACTCCTAACAAATTCAGCCTTCTTTTTGCCGTCCATGTTCAACCTTTCACTCACAGGTAAAGACATCAAATCCAATGGAGTCAAAGGATTAAAACCATACACAATTTCAAAGGGTGAATAATTTGTAGAAGAATGCACGCTAGGATTATAAGCAAACTCAACAAATGGCAAACAATTTTCCCAATTCTTCAAGTTCTTTTTAAGAATAGCACGAAAAAGTGTTCCTAAGGTCCTATTGACAACTTCTGTTTGTCCATCCGTTTGAGGATGACATGTAGTAGAAAACAACAATTTTGTGCCAAGTTTAGCCCGCAACGTTTTCCAAAAGTAACTCAAAAACTTAACATCACGGTCAGAAACAATAGTCCTAGGCATGCCATGCAACCTAACGACTTCTCTAAAGAACAAATCCGCAATGTGAGAGGCATTATCAGTTTTGTGACAAGCAATAAAATGTGCCATCTTAGAAAATCTATCAACAACAACAAATATCGAATCCCTCCCCTTCTTAGTCCTAGGCAACCCCAAAACCAAGTCCATAGAAATGTCAATCCAAGGTTCCCTAGGAACAGGAAGTGGTGTATACAATCCATGTGGTTGTGTCCTAGACTTAGCTTGTCTACAAGTTAAGCACTTTTCACAAACACGCTCAACAACACGTTTCATATGTGGCCAATAAAAATGTTCATGCAATGCACTTAGAGTTTTAGCCACACCAAAATGTCCCATTAAACCACCCCCATGTGCCTCCCCAACAAGTAATGCACGAATTGAAGATTTAGGGATGCACAACTTATCTTCTCTAAATAAGAAACCATGATGCAAATAAAATTTATCATGTGGACCTTGCATACATGTTTCAAACACACCTTTAAAATCCTCATCTAGTACATATAATTCTTTCACATGCTCAAATCCCAAAAATTTTGATTCCAAGGTAGAGATTAGTACGTACCTCCGTGCGTCGGCCACTACATTTTCCTTGCCTTGTTTGTACTTGATGATGTAGGGGAATGTCTCTATAAATGCCACCCACTTTGCATGCCGCTTGTTCAACTTTTGTTGCCCCTTGATGTGCTTTAGTGACTCATGATTCGTATGAATCACAAACTCCTTAGGCCTCAAGTAGTGCTGCCACGTCTCTAGAGTCCTCACAAGTGGCTATAACTCTTTATCATACGTGGGATAGTTCAGCGCTGCTCCATTGAGCTTCTCACTAAAGTACGCCACCGGCCACCCTTCTTGCATCAACACTCCACCAATACCTACACCTGAAGCATCACATTCAATTTCAAAGGTATTAGCAAAATCAGGTAACACAAGTAAAGGAGCATTAATCAACTTTTGTTTAATAATATTAAAAGACTTCTCTTGCTCCTCGCCCCAATAGAATGGAACGTTCTTCTTGATCACCGCCGTCATTGGTGCTGCCATTGTACTAAAATCTCTTACAAACCTCCTATAGAAACTTGCAAGACCATGAAAACTCCGAACTTGATCAACAGTAGTAGGCGTTGGCCAATCTCGAATGGCACTTACCTTGTCTTCATCCACTTGTATACCCTGTGAACTTACCACAAAACCAAGAAAGACAAGTTTGCTTGTACAAAAATCACATTTCTTAAGTTAGCATACAAATTTTCAGCCCTTAGTGTGATTAGCACAAGCCTCAAGTGATTAACATGCTCATCCAAGTTTTGGCTATACACTAGGATATCATCAAAATAAACAACAACAAACTTTCCTATGTGTGCACGCAAAATATGATTCATTAACCTCATAAAGGTGCTAGGAGCGTTAGTTAAGCCAAATGGCATTACCATCCACTCATATAACCCGTATTTGGTTTTAAAAGCAGTTTTCCACTCATCACCTTCCCTCATCCTAATTTGGTGATAACCACTCTTCAAGTCAATTTTACTAAAGACACATGCACAATGCAATTCATCTAACATATCATCTAGTCTAGGTATGGGATGCCTATATTTAATGGTTATGTTATTGATTGCCCTACAATCCACACACATAAGCCATGAACCATCTTTCTTAGGAACTAATAAAACAGGGACAGTACAAGGGGACATAGACTCACGCACAAAACCCCTCTCTAACAACTCACTTACCTGCCGTTGAAGCTCCTTAGTCTCCTCCGGATTGCTCCTATAGGCGGGACGATTTGGCAATGCACTCCCAGGCACGAAATCTATTTGGTGCTCGATTCCCCTCAATGGTGGTAAGCCTTGAGGTAACTCCTCCGGAAATACATCTTCAAATTCCTGCAAAAGTGAAACAACAACGCTCGGAAGAGAGCCGGCTATATCACTTGTGCTAAGGAGGATCTCCTTATAAACAATCAACACAAGTGGTTCATGTGTGTGCATCAATTGTTTCACCTCACCTTTTTGGGCCATATATGATTTCTTTTTGGCCTCTTTACTCTCATTTTCTTTCCTCTCATTTTTCTCTTGTATTGCCGTCTCACTCCTTTGATCACTCTTTTTTTCAGCCATTTCATTTTTATTCTCAAAGGTCATCTCACTTTTTAGTTCACTCTTTTTTTCGGCCTCATCTCTCTTTTTTTTTTC
>NC_133319.1:10091012-10106013 GCF_012295235.1 Primulina huaijiensis | reverse complement strand
CATCTATGATTAAGTTGCAAACCTTTTGATTCACAAAACACCTAGCATGGAACAAGTTCTCTCTTTGGTTAGTCTCCTATTCCTTGACTTGGGCACTCATAATTCGCCTAGTCACTAGTGCTTCACCTACAACTGCCTCAAAACCCTCGTCAGGATCTTCTAATGCAGGCATCTCATCATCATCACCCTCACTATGAGACTCATACTCACCATAGTCATTTAGAATCATTACCCTTTTATTAGGGTATTCACTAGCAATATTCATATCCTCAAGAGCAAGTAATCAAGGTAAGGAAACTGATCTTTTGGATATTGGTTGAAGTGAAGGGAATTGTGGTTTAGACTTGAATGATAGTTTATAGGTTGATAATGTGAAGTTAATGGTATAATCTTGATCTTATGTTGTAGGATCAACTACCAAGAAGTTATCACAACAAGTTCTATTGGTAGTAAGTGGAATTTTTCCTTGAATGCATCTCATGGTCTATATATATATGATGAATGGTGTTGTTATTGTTCCTAGCTCCTTTAATACATTGATTATATACTTGTTATGTAATGGTTCATTGATTTTGATAAAAGGAAAGAAATTTTGTTGCCAATTGCTAAGAAAAGAGCTAGTTCTAATTCATGCAAGAAAGGAGCTAGTTCTAATTCATGCACACCACATGTTAGATAAAATGATTCAATGGTTCTTTTTATGGCTTGATGGTTATATGGTAGTGGTGGTGCTTCTAGCACTTCTAAATCCACATAACGGAAGTTGATCAATATTTAACGTGTACAGTGACTGATTTTGACTGAAATGTACATGTATACCATCGACGGATGACTTATCAATGCCATACAAGGAAAATGAAAGAAATGGTTGATAGAATGCCATCTTATAATTGTTATAGATATATTCCACTGAACGATGGCATTTTCTATGGTTCAATTGTAATGATTCCTTTCTTACACTGTTGTATATGTAATTGTTATTGAAGGTTCCACTTACTGAGTTTTGTAAACTCATTCTTGTTATGTCATGTGATGCAGATAAAAAGGAATAGTGATAGAAGCGTCGAAGCAGGGAAGGTGCATGTGCCAAAGCTTGGAGAATAATGTTTTGATATAATGTGACAATTAAATAATGGTTTTGAGTATTGTACCTTGGTTCATGTTTTAAACAAGAAAATTATGTCACATCTTTTGCCAAACACTTGGTAATTATGGAGATGGGATCTATGTGTATTTTGGAAAGATTGATTGTGGTAATATTTATTTTGTTTGCTTGGGAATATTTGATAAGTCTATATTTATGGGCATAATTTGCCAAAATTTTATTAATTATTATTTTTCTCCAAATCTTTTATAAGGCTTCCGCATTATAGTATTTATAGTTTAATGTCATGAGGTAAGGGTGTTACATTTAGTGGTATCAGAGCAACGTTTTTCGGACCAATGATTTGGCACATGTCTTCCTATGCTTGTGACACTTCGGTATGTATCTTTCTGCATCTCATTGATGTATTGGTATGATGATAAGCTTTACATGTAATATGTTTTGATAATGATTTTAAATTGAGATGCAATATAGGAAAATGCCACCCAAGAGAAAAGCTCCTGAAGTACCTCCTAGAAGGAGAGCCGGAGAAGACCGAGATAGTACTTCCTCTAATGTAGTTGATGAGTTTAGTAGGTTACTTCATGAGCAAGCTAAAGTGCATGGGGAACAAATCCAGCAACTTCTCCGATTGCAATCACCGATTCAAGGTATAGGCCAAGGCCGTGATCAACGAGTTCAAGAACGAGTTGTTGAGGGAGCTTATGATAAATTCAAGAAGATGAATCCACTCGAATTTGTAGGGAGTCCGAACCCTTTGATTGCGATGGAGTGGGTGAAGGCGGTCGAGGCGATCTTTGATTACCTTCACTTTGATGATAAAGATCGAGTGAGTTGTGCTGTGTTTCTCTTAACCAAGACTGCAAGAATTTGGTGGGAAGCAACCAAGGTAACGATTAATGTTCAAACATTGAAATGGAATGAGTTTAAAGATTTGTTCTATGATAAGTACTTTCCTAGCGATGTTAAAGCTCGCAAGGTGAAAGAATTCTTGGAGCTAAAGCAAGGGACAATGAGCATGAATGATTACATATTGATGTTTGAAGAAGGTTGTCTTTTTGTTCCTTTCATTGCTAGGAACGACAAAGATAGAGCCGAGCATTTTATGCGGGGTTTGAGAGCGGGGATTCAAAGAGATGTTCGAATGTCGAAGGCTAATTCTTACAAGGAGATTGTTGAGAAAGCATCAATGGCCGAATATGATGAGAAAGAGATTGATAAAGAAAGACAATTCAGTAGGCAAAAATTTGTCCAAACGGGTCAAGCTTTAGTTCAAGGAGGAAGACGAGGACACAAGTGGAAAGGAAAGGAAGAATATCGCGGTAAAGCTCCTGCGGTGCCATTTGAATCAGATAAGCCTTTATGTCCTAAATTCCATAAACCACATAAAGAAGAGTGCTTAGTTGGAAGCAACAAATGTTATAGATGTGGAGGTGTTGGGCTCATTGCGATCAATTGCACTCAATCATCGGGCAAGGGCCGAGTTCAGGGGCGTATTTTCTCTTTGACCAAGGAAAGAATTAATTCTGATTCGTCAATCATTTCAGGTACCATTCTTATTTCAGGCAAGGTAGCTACTACTCTTATAGATACTGGCGCCACACATTCTTTTATATCTGAGCAATTTATGCATTCTCTGGGTCTTGCTCTTATTGGTGAAATTGTCCACTTTTCTATTGTGCTTCCTTCGGGAGATTATATTCATTCTTCAAGTGTGATTCGAGCGTGCCCTGTTCAAGTAGATGAAGAATTGTTAAATGCTGATTTGATTGTCATTCCCATGATTGAGTTTAATGTTATTTTGGGAATGGATTGGTTATCTACTTATCGAGCTGTGATAGATTGTGTAGCCAAGACAGTGCATTTTCCTCTAGGTAATGGTGATAGCAGGGTCTTCACGGGGTCAGGTACTTCGCTTGGCCTTTCTTTTATTTCTTGCTTGCAAATGCAACATATGTTGGTTAAGGGTTGTCATGGGTTTCTAGCATCGGTGGTGGATATAACTAGATAAGGGAGTGGGAATATGAGCTACATTGATATTGTGAGGGATTATCTTGATGTTTTTGCGGATGATGTGCCGGGATTGCCACCGGATAGAGCGGTGGAATTTGCTATTGATATTGTACCAGGTAACGCACCGATTTCTAAAGCCCCTTATCGAATGGCCCCAACTGAAATGAAAGAATTGAAGAGTCAATTGCAAGAGTTATTAGATAAGGGCTTTATTAGACCAAGTTCGTCTCCATGGGGGGCACCGGTATTATTTGTGAAGAAGAAAGATGGGTCCTTGAGACTGTGTATTGACTATCGAGAGATCAACAAAGTAACGATCAAGAACAAATATCCTCTGCCCAAAATTGATGATCTTTTTGATCAGTTGCATGGTGCTACTGTATTTTCCAAGATTGATTTGCGGTCAGGGTACCATCAATTGAAAGTAAAGGAGTGTGACATACCTAAGACAACTTTTCGAACCAGGTATGGTCAATACGAGTTTTTGGTTATGTCGTTTGGATTAACCAATGCTCCTTCTGTATTTATGGATCTTATGAATCGGGTTTTCAAGCCATATTTAGACAGTTTCGTTATTGTCTTCATTGATGATATTTTAATCTATTCAAAGACTCGAGATTTACATAAAGAGCATTTGAGGATCGTGTTACAGCGGTTGAGGGACAACCAATTATATGCTAAATTCAAGAAGTGTAAATTTTGGCTGGAACAAGTTACATTTTTAGGTCATATTGTTTCCAAGGAAGGAATTGTTGTGGATCCAGCTAAGATTGAAGTAGTCAAGAAGTGGCCTATTCAAGTATTGAATGGACTAATGAATGTCATTAGCACTTCAAGTTTGAATGGACTAATGAATGTCAGCAAGCATTTCAAGTATTGAAGGACAAATTGACTTCAGCTCCAGTGTTAGCACTTCCTCAGGGAGTTGAAGACTTTGTGGTGTATACAGATGCTTCGAAGAAAGGTCTCGGTGCTGTGTTGATGCAGCGAGGCAAATTTATTGCTTATGCTTCTCGTCAATTGAAGGATTATGAAAAGAACTATCCGACTCATGATCTTGAGTTGGCAGCCGTGGTCTTTGCTTTGAAGATCTGGCGACATTATTTATATGGCGTGAAATGTGAAATTTTCTCAGATCATAAATGATATGAATCCTCGTACGATGAAAAGCAAACGCGATTAAATATGAATCACGTCCTCAATTCTATAACGAACAACGATCGTTGTTACGATGTCCAGATCTTTTGATTCAAGCAATTACGTGATATTCACCCCTAAACGACTCGGTTTAGTAATAAACTATCACAAAAGAAACAATCGAAACTTAATCGAACCTTCAAAGAACTCATCTTTGACAATCCACGCAAGACCAATCGACAAACACCACAAAGTTAAAACTTTGATAAGTTTGATTTTTGAAAACAAAGCTAAAGCCCTGAAAACTTGAGAGAAAACTCAAAAACTTTGATATTCAATCAATAATAATGTCAATTGTGTGTTGATTTTCGTCCATATCATCTTTTAATAAAAAAAAGATATCAATATCTAGTCTCCCAAAAAAATAAAACTCTAAAAAAGGAATAAAATCTCGCAAAACCGCAAAGTACACGGATTCCATGTAGACGTCTGGGGCTAGGTCTCTGTAGGCACGGTGAGGTACACGGACCCCGTGTACAGGTCCTTGCTCAGGTCCGTGTACACTCGGGATTTCTTCATTCTCGGCTGTAATGGACACGGACCCCGTGTACAGGTCCGTGCTCGGGTCCGTGTAGGCTCTGGACTGCTTGAATAACGTTTTTTTGGTTCCCGAACTCACTCCCGTGCATCACGAATCCTTCGGCACTTTGCTCCTCGCACGTAAGCCCTCCTTGATTGCTCATGGCTCCCTGCAGTGCCTCCTTACACTTCTTCAGTCGTCCTCTCGTGATCGGTCCCTCCGGCAACTCCAAAGGATCCCATGCTTTCCTTGGCGCTCGATCACCCGTGTTTGCATCATCCTCTCCTTCTTGAAAAGGATTTGTCCTCAAATCTTGTTCATCACCTACATCAAACAATGACAAATCACTAACATTGAAAGTGGAACTCACATTGTACTCACCTGGTAGATCGAGCTTGTAGGCGTTGTCATTGACCCTTTCTAGAATTTGAAATGGTCCATCACCCCAAGGTAGTAGCTTGGAACGACGCTTCTCGGGAAACCTTTCCTTCCGCAAGTGGAGCCACACCCAATAACCTTTCTCAAAGATCACCTTCTTCTTCCCTTTGTTGGCTTGCTTGGCATATTGCTCATTTCTCATCTCAATGTTGGCCTTTACCTTTTCATGCAACCTCCTAACAAATTCAGCCTTCTTTTTGCCGTCCATGTTCAACCTTTCACTCACAGGTAAAGACATCAAATCCAACGGAGTCAAAGGATTAAAACCATATACAATTTCAAATGGCGAATAATTTGTAGTAGAATGCACACAACGATTATAAGCAAACTCAACAAATGGTAAACAATCTTCCCAATTCTTTAAATTTTTCTTAATAATAGCACGCAAAAGTGTCCCTAAAGTTCTATTAACAACTTCAGTCTGTTCATCCGTTTGAGGATGACATGTAGTAGAAAACAACAATTTTGTGCCAAGTTTAGCCCACAACGTTTTCCAAAAGTAACTCAAAAACTTAACATCACGGTCAGAAACAATAGTCCTAGGCATGCCATGCAAACTAACGACTTCTCTAAAGAACAAATCCGCAATGTGAGAGGCATCATCAGTTTTGTGACAAGCAATAAAATGTGCCATCTTAGAAAATCTATCAACAACAACAAATATCGAATCCCTCCCCTTCTTAGTCCTAGGCAACCCCAAAACAAAGTCCATAGAAATGTCAATCCAAGGTTCACTAGGAACAGGAAGTGGTGTATACAATCCATGTGGTTGTGTCCTAGACTTAGCTTGCCTACAAGTTATGCACTTATCACAAACTCGCTCAACATCACGCTTCATATGTGGCCAATAAAAATGTTCATGCAAAGCATTCAAGGTTTTTGCCACACCAAAGTGTCCCATCAAACCACTCCCATGTGCATCCCTAACAAGTAATTCACGAATGGATGATTTAGGGATACACAACCTATCTTCTCTAAACAAGAAACCATTATGCAAATAGAATTTTTCATGTGGACCATGCATACAAGTTTCAAATACTTCCTTAAAATCCTCATCTAGTACATATAATTCTTTCACATGCTCAAACCCCAAAATTTTAGACTCCAAGGTAGAAATTAGTACGTACCTCCGTGATAGTGCGTCGGCCACTACATTTTCCTTACCTTGTTTGTACTTGATGATGTATGGGAACGTTTCAATGAATGCCACCCACTTAGCATGCCGCTTGTTCAGCTTTTGTTGCCCCTTAAGGTGCTTTAGGGATTCATGATCCGTATGAATCACAAACTCCTTAGGCCTTAAGTAGTGCTGCCACGTCTCTAGAGTCCTCACAAGAGCGTAGAACTCCTTATCATACGTGGGATAGTTCAGGGCGGCTCCATTTAGTTTCTCGCTAAAGTACGCCACCGGTCGACCTCCTTGCATCAAGACTCCACCAATACCTACACCTGAAGCATCACATTCAATTTCAAAGGTATTAGCAAAATCAGGTAAAACAAGTAAAGGAGCATTAATTAACTTTTGCTTAATAAGATTAAAAGACTTCTCTTGCTCCTCGCCCCAATGGAATGGGACGTTCTTCTTGATCACCGCCGTCATTGGTGCTGCCAGTGTGCTAAAATCTTTTACAAACCTCCTATAGAAGCTTGCAAGACCATGAAAACTCCGAACTTGACCAACAGTATTACGCGTCGGCCAATCTCTAAGGGGACTCGTGGCACTTCGTATATGTATGATTGAATGCCGACAACATTACGTTCAGAGTAGTGAATAGGAATCAGATCAGAGGATGGCCACTCCACTTAAGGTCACCCTCGAGAACAGGATTGGCAGAGAAGAGCCGAATAACTTCTTTTTCTCATATCTTGATCTCTCTCAATGGAAGCTATCTTGCTCACTTTAGGGCATAGGTATGGGGATGCACTCATTGCTGCTCTCCGGCCTTAACTTAAAAGAAGTTAGCTCAAGCAGAATCCGAATCGGCTAGCTCGTGCAAGAAATTCTTAGTCTTTATTCCAAATACGATTTGAGTTCAATGGATTAGGATCTGCAACATATAGATTCTATGAGCATTTACAGTATGATTAACCTTCACTTCATCTTAAGCTTAAGCTATAGGGATAGTCATAGGGGGCCTGAGCATTTCCTAAAACATAGGCGTTTATATAATATCCAAGCTTGGTGATTGGTACGGTTTAAGATTTAATATGTTTATTGACTCCTTGGTTAAGTTTAAGTATAGTTTTGATGTTAAGAGTTGAGAT
This sequence comes from Primulina huaijiensis, assembly GCF_012295235.1. NCBI lineage: Eukaryota > Viridiplantae > Streptophyta > Magnoliopsida > Lamiales > Gesneriaceae > Primulina > Primulina huaijiensis. The sequence goes on along the minus strand of NC_133319.1, from coordinate 10,098,475 downwards.
TTATGATTTATGGTATTGTGTTTATAGATGATGCGTAGTTATATTGCAGCGGCGTTGCGAGTAAATTCATGATAATACGTATGTTGAGCCAAATGGTATGAGGCCAATTGGAGTGGCTAGATAAGACATAGAGGTGTAACTTTCATGTTTTGAGTTTTGTTTAAATCATTGTGGAAACAAGCCAAAAGCGCCCCGAAGTGTGTCGCGCCTATCGTCGTTCCTACAATGACACATGTTGGGAGAATGAGCATAACTTTTTCCTCAGACATTCAAATGACATGAGGCTAATTGGAGATGCAAGCCAAGACATAGAGCTACAACTTTCATGTTTACCACTTTTTCAAATTATGTCGGGAAAAGGCGTTTCGGAGGCGATCTTTGAGGCGTCTGTGCGCAGAGCGGCGCCTGAGCGGTAATTTATGACCGCCCGAGCACCACTGATTCTGTAAAATTTCTATCGGACAGTATGGACGGCGTCCGAGCGGTAATTTATGACCGCCCGAGCGCCAGGCACAGTTCAAAAAGCGTGTTTTCAAGATTTAAGTGTTAAATTCATGAGTTGGTCTCATTTTTCTCATTCTTTCCCCTCACTTCTCGATTTTCAGCTCTTGGGAGACTAGGGTTTCTTCATTTCTTCATTTCTTTTCTTTGATTCAAGCTATTTGTTGGGTTTTTGAAGTGAGATCAAGGTTCTTGTTGGTTCAAGAAGCTAAGGTAAGCTTGTGGTATAATTTATTGTTGGATTTTGGTGTTGGGGAAATCATGGGTTTGTTGATGGTGTTGGTTTTATGGATGAAATGTTATGGGTTTGTGTTTATTGGGTTATTGATGGTTCTATTTATGGTTTATTGTTGTAGGTTGTGTACCAAGAGTATAGTAGCAAGTGTTGCAAGTGTTGTAAGTGGAATTTCATTTCTTGTGCTCACATGATAATATATGTATGGTGTTTCAATGGTTTTAATGTGCTATTCCCTTCACTTGATTCATGTTATGTATTATTACACTTTGTTGTATATTATAGAGGCATTTTATGTCTCAACCATATCAAAGGGAATACAAGAGAAAAGATAGTATTCAAAGTGTTTGATTTAATGTCCAAGAGAGAGTTTAAATGTTTTATTGGATTGATAGATACATAGTCAGAGATTGCATGCAATAAGTTGATCAACGACCATAGGCTTATATCCCTCAGAGTTATCGATTCATGTAACGCTCTGGCCGGTTTTAATAAAATAGCAGCGGAAATTTAAAATTTTCTTTGGAGGGAGGAAGGATTTAAAATACATTACAATATATAAACAAAAGTTAATACATGATCAATCAAATAAGGCAACAAAATACAAAATATCATTTTTGTGATCATGTCAAAATACTTGCAAAATAGTCTTCTTCCTTCCCTCTCTTATGCATATGACCCCGGCTCGAATCAACGTCCCGGCACGTCACTCTTATCTGCATCACATGAATAACTGAAATGAGTATGAAACTCAGCAAGTGGAACTCGTACATAGCAATGTACATATACCATACTCTGTAAAACATGGTTTTGAAAACATTAAATACCATCAACTCGGAAATATGAATATCATAGAATGAATAATAATAACGATGGTATTTCTCTTTTCTCTGTTGGATTGATATCTATATAGTATCTCTGTCTCTGTGCCTCTATCCCATCGATATGAATCGATAACTCTGAGGGATATAAGCCTATGGTCGTTGATCAACTTATTGCATGCAATCTCTGGCTATGTATCTATCAATCCAATAAAACATTTGAATTCTCTCTTTGGCATTAAAACAAACACTTTGAAGACTATCTTTTCTCTTGTATTCCCTTTGACATGGTTGAGACATAAAATGCCTCTAATATACAACAAGGTGTATTAATACATAGCATGAATCAAATGGAAGGGAATAACACTTTAAAACCATTGAAACACAATACATATATTATCATGTGAGCACAAGAAATGAAATTCCACTTACAACACTTGGAACCTTGAATCTACTCTCTTGGTACACAACCTACAACAATAAACCATAAACTTCACCATCAACATCTCAATAATCATAAACCCATACTATAAACTTCATAAAACCAACACAATCACAATCTCCATAATTTCCCCCAACATCAAAATCCAACAATAACTAAACCACAAGCTTACCTTAGCTCCTTGAACCCAAAATGTACTTGATTTCACTTCAAAATTCCAACAAGAAGCTTGAATCAAAGGAACAATTGAAGGAAATAAGAACCCCAGCTCTTCCTTGGAGTGAAGAATCGAGAAATGAGGAGAGAAATGAGGGAAAAGTGAACCAACTCTTCTATTATATCACTTAAATCTCGAAAACACGTCTTTACTGTTCATAGACCGCGGGTGCGCTAGCCCTTGCACCGCGGGTGCGCTATGCCTTCGGCAACTCATCCAAAAATCTGAAATATTTGACCGCGGGTGTGCTACATTTTGGAGTGCGGGTGCACTATGGTCACCGCGGGTGCACTGAACAATAGAGTGCGGGTGCACTCTGGTTACTCTGCGCACAGCTTCTGAAAAGATCGCCTCCGAAACGCCTCTTCCCTTCATAATTTGAAAAAATGGTAAACTACAAAGTTGTAGCTCTATATCTGTTCTTGAACCTCTCCAAATATCAGATCATTTGGAGGTCTGAGTAAAACGTTATGCTAAATCTCCCAAAATGTGTCACTAGAGGAACATCGAAACACACGACACACTTCGGGGCACTTTTGGCTTACCTTCCACAATGATTTGAACAAAACTCAAAATAAGAAAGTTACACCTCTATGTCTTATCTAACCACTCCAATTGGCCTCATAAAAATTGGCTCAACATACGAATTACCATGAATTAAATGGCAACGACGCTACAATAACACCACTATAAACAACAATACTATAAACCATAAATCACAATCCTTAACATCAAAACTATGCTCAAACATAACCAAATAGTCCATAAACATATGAAATCTTCAACCGTACCGATCACTAGGCTTGGATATTACAATCTCCCCTCCTTAGAGGAATTTCGTCCCCGAAATTGACGTCACTGCGCAAACACCTCAGGATACTTCTCTTTCATCTCATCCTCTGGTTCCCACGTGGCTTCTTCAATCAAATGATTCCTCCAAAGGACTTTAACAATGCCGATCTCTTTGTTTCTCAATACTTTAACTTTGCGATATCGAATCTGGACCGGAATCTCTTGGTACGTCAAATTCGGCGTCAAATCCAATGGCTCGTGGTGAAGAACATGGGAAGGATTCGGAATATATTTCCTGAGCATAGAGACGTGAAAAACATTATGAACTCTGTCAAGATCTGGAGGTAGGGCTAACCTGTAGGCTCGATCACAAATTCTATCCAAGATCTCAAATGGGCCAATAAATCTCACACTCAACTTTCCCTTCTTGCCAAACCGCATCACACCCTTAAGAGGTGCTATCTTAAAAAACACATGATCGCCAACCTCAAACTGCAATGGCCTACGACGCACATCGGCATAACTCTTCTGTCTCGCCTGCGCTGTCTTCATTCTCTCTCGAATAACAGCAACAACATCAGCAGTCTGTTGGACCAACTCTGGAACCAACATCTTTCTCTCACCAATCTCATCCCAATACAAGGGAGATCTACACTTCCTACCATAAAGTGCTTCATATGGTGCCATGCCAATTGTCGCTTGGTAGCTATTATTATACGTGAACTCAACAAGAGGCAATTTGGAATCCCAGCTACCAGGATAATCTATAGTACAAGCTCTGAGCATATCCTCTAAAATCTGAATAACTCTCTCTGAATGACCATCGCTCTGGGGGTGATATGCTGTACTAAATGCTAACCGTGTACCCATAGCTCTGTGTAAACTTTTCCAAAACTCTGAAGTAAATCTAGGTTCACGATCTGATGCGATCATGGTAGGCCCGATGAAGGCGTTGAAAGCATGGGACCCTTTAGAGTTGCCGGATGGACCAATCACGAGGGGACGTCTGAAGAGGTTTAAAGAAACATTGAATGGGTTTATGAGCAAAGAAGGCGGAGTGACAATCGAGATACAGAGTGATGAAAGGTTCGTGATGCATGGGGATCATGTGAACATTATTCAAGCATCCATGCAAAACGGAGCGTAAATCTGGACAGAAGAGCTCGTGCACATGTGCGAAGACAGCGCGCGCATATGCGCGAGCTCGCGCACATGCGCCGCGAAGGGGCGCCCATATGCGCGAGAAGTACTGGACACCGACGACTTTAACAGTGGGCTTCGCGCATATGGGCCAGATTAGGGCGCGCATATGCGCGACATAGGCAGAGACTTGCGCGTATATGCGCGAGTCGGGGCGCGCATATGCGCGCGGCGCAGATTATTTTTCCTAAGTTAGTGTTTTAATTATTTTGGCAACTAGATTTCATATCTTGATTATGTAAACATATTGGACGAATTTTGGGACATTATTCAGATCATTATTCATTGAATATCAAAAAACTTTTGAGAACTTTTCACTCAACTTTCAAGGCTTTTGCTTTGTAAACAAAAAAATCAAACTTATCAAAGTTTTTAACTTTGTGGCGTTTGTCGATCGTCTTGTGCGGATTGTCATTGACTTGTTCTTTGAAGGTTCGTTCTAAATTTTGATTGTTTTCATCGTGATTCTTTATTACTAAACCTCGTAGTTTAGGGGTGAAAATCACACCATACTTGATTCAAAAGATCGGGACACAACAACGAATTCCTTGTTCGTTTTTAAATTGAGGGCGCGATTCAATTTTAATCGTGTTTGCTTTTTATTCGTACTTGGATTCATATCATTTGGTATCAGAGCTTTTGGTTAATTGAATTCAAGTAAGTTTATCCTCCGTTCTATTTATCAGATCTAATTATCCTTTAGTTCTGCTTTCAAATCTGTTTGGTTCTATCATTCTTCGTCGTTCGTGAATCTGTGATACACGAAATTTTGTGTCTTATTTATTTTTCTTTGAATTTTCGGAATTCTTAGAGCAAAAAAAAAAACCAAAAATCCGAAAATTCACCAGCATTTCTTATTGGTATTTTGTTCTATTTTCTTTATAGAGTCATATTCAATTGTCTCTCATAGTCAAACCAAAAAACAAAAAAAAAATTATAACTTCGAATTTCTTGTCTACGCAGTCCAAGTGAGTCGATCACATTTGTTCACAAGTTGAACTTGATTGTTTGATATATGCATATTTAAAGCTTGAGCACCTTGAGAGAACCCTCGAATTTGAGTGAAAATACGTGAGTCCGAGTGAATTTTCTTTGGAGTGAACGGTGAGTATTTGTTGTGAGAAAAAAAAAATTGAGAGGAGTGACGAGCGACTTTCTTTGGAGTGACCGTGAGCATTTGGGTGAGGAACATATTGTTTTCTACTAACGTTTTCTTGCATATACAAACTGAAATTAAATGGAGAGGGCGGTAGGAGATAGTTCGAACCCGGGGCTATCTAAAGTACAAATGGAAGCGTTATTTGGGCATCTTAGTAGGATGATGAGAACCGAGTTAGAGCCATTACATGAGAGGTTGGATAGGCTTGAAGTTAGTACTAGTGGAGATAAATCTAAGCCTAAAAATATGGGTAGGGGAGAAGAAGAGGAAGAGTATGATTTGGGAGGAGATGAGGAGAGCCAAAACGAAAATTGGGGTAGGATTGGAAGAGGTAGAGGATTTGGTATAGGGAAAAGAGAGGCCGTAAGGGGTAGATATGATGGGAATAGGGATGATGGAAACATGGGTAGTATTAAGATGAAAATTCCATCGTTCCATGGGAAATCTTACCCGGAGGCATACTTAGAGTGGGAAAAGAGGGTAGAGTTCGTTTTTGAATGTCACCACTACTCCGAGCAAAAGAAGGTTAGGTTGGCGGTGGTGGAATTTCTAGACTATGCTCTCATTTGGTGGGATCAACTAGTGACCACTAGGAGGAGGTATAATGAGAATCCCATTGAAACTTGGGATGAGATTAAGAGGGTCATGAGGAAAAGGTTTGTGCCCAACCACTACTATAGGGAGATGTTTAAGAGACTACAAACTTTGAGGCATGGGGTGAAGAGTGTTGAGGATTACTATAAGGAGATGGAAGTAGTCATGATTAGGGTCAATATTGCGGAAGATAATGAGGCGACCATGGCACGTTTTCTTTGTGGTTTGAACAGGGAAATCCAAGATCAAGTTGAGCTTCGTCACTACTTGGATCTAGGCGAGATGGTGCAAATGGCCATAAAAGTGGAGCAACACCTCAAAAGGCGTGGAGTTGGCCGCACCAATCCAACTGGGGGTTCATCATCTTCATGGCGATCAAATGTGGTGAAACGTGAGGAGAACAAGGTGTTGACCAAGCCCAAATTTGAGACCAAACAAGAGGCGCCTAAACAAGGAGTGCAAGGTAAATCTGAAACTCCTTCTAATCGATCTAGAGATACTAAATGTTTTAGGTGTCAAGGGTTGGGTCATATTTCTAGTGAATGTCCTAATAAGAGGGTGATGATTTTGAATAACTATGGTGAGTATGAATCTCATAGTGAGGGTGATGATGATGATGAGATGCCTGCATTAGAGGATCCTAACGAGGGGTATGAGGCGGTTATAGGTGAGGCACTAGTGACTAGGCGTATCATGAGTGCCCAAGTCAAGGAGGAGGAGACTAACCAAAGAGAGAACTTGTTCCACACTAGGTGTTTTGTGAATCAAAAGGTTTGCAATTAAATCATAGATGGGGGGAGTTGTACTAATGTGGCTAGTGTTGAGATGGTGGAAAAATTGAGCTTGCCTGCACTAAAGCACCCTCAACCATATAGACTTCAATGGTTGAATGATTGTGCGGAGGTGAAGGTGACAAAACAGGTGTTGGTGTCTTTTTTGATTGGGAAGTACATTGATGAGGTTTTATGTGATGTAATGCCAATGCATGCTTGTCATATCTTGTTGGGTAGGCCTTGGCAATACGATAGGAAGGTGACTCATGATGGATTCAAGAATAGGTATTCCTTAATGTTAAAAAAGGATTCCATTGTATTACTTCCCTTGTCCCCAAAACAAATATTTGAGGATCAATTAAAGAAAAGAAAAAGAGATGAGGCCGAAAAATTGAGTGTTCAAAAAAGTGAGATGGCCTTAGAAAAAGAAAGAGATATGGTCGAAAGAAAGAGTGAACAAAAAGGTGAGATGACCATAGAAAAGAAAAAAGAGAGAGAAAAAGAGGCCAAAGAAAAAGAAAAAGAGAAGAAAAATAATTTGAAAGCCCAAAAGAGTGAAAAGAGCGAGGTTGAGAGTTGTTTATTCTTGCATAAACCATTTCCTGTACATTTGTACAAAGTGGTTTATCCATATTGTGAAGATATAGCCGGTTCAATCCCGAGCGGTGTTAATTCTTCTTTGCAGGATTCTCGTAGTGTCATGATGAGGAGGCGAGCAAAAGTTGACGG
>NC_133319.1:10007870-10089968 GCF_012295235.1 Primulina huaijiensis | reverse complement strand
AGCTTCCGCTTGGTTCGTCCCCGAACCACACCGTACTAAGAGAAGCTCGGCTCGGCACTTTTGGAGCATAGTGATCGGGCCGGTAGTGTAGGCTTGCATGGGAGGTTAGCCGTGGGTTCAGCATGTCCATGGGGAGAGTAGAGTGGTCTAGGTGTGTTCGGGTAGGGACTAGTTCCATTAGGTGAAGGCTTGAAGCGAAACTAAGGGAGGAGCATAAACTAGAGTTTTGAGTTGTGCAAGTTCTGAAAATCCAGCAGCATATCAACGAGATTTTAAGGGTTATAAGGGGTTCGAATTGGGTGGATTAAGTCTGGTATGGTGATGTTAAGTCATGTTTTAAGTTTGGTAAAATTTGGGGAAATTTTGGTTCGATTCGGATTAAAACCGGGACCCCGGTCCAAGTTTTAAAACGAATCGATTAAGTTTGATTTTTGGCTCGCGTTTACGTCTAGGGGTACTTATATATATGTTTTGGGATATTTTAAGGGGTTTGGTACACTTCGGGTCAATTTTAGAGGTCCAGTGTGAAACGATAATTTTTGGGTTTCTAGGGGCAAAATGGTCATTTTGCACCCGGGGTCAGATTTTGGTCAAGTCAGTGCCCTGAGCACAAATCATGATATTTTTTAAATGTTCATGCATCATGTTTACGATTTTTCGCTATTATAATAATTATGGTTCATGCTTGGTTTAAAGGAATTAAGAGAGAAAAAGTAAGAAAGTGAAGAGCGCTCCGTCTCCGCCGCGCCGCGTCGTTATTTCGTTTGTTTTCTGTCAAAACAAACCAAGGCATGTTTATATCTTCTTTCACTCTTCAATCAAGCCATATAGGTATTTTTAAATATCGCAAGTACATGATTTTATTGCAAGAAGAACGAAACTGTACATATTTAATTATGTTAGTTAATTATATTACGTGCAAATATTCATTTTGAGATTTATGCGATATTGCTTGTGGTCACTTTACTATCATGCTTAAGTCCGGTCGCCAGTTACCGGCCCGGTCGCCAGTTACCGGTCAGTTCAGTTGTTTCACCCAGTATACTGTGGCAGTAGTCTGATCAGACATACATTATTAAGTCCGGTCGCCAGTTACCGGCCCGGTCGCCAGTTACCGGTCAGTTCAGTTCAGTTCAGTTCAGGGACCACTTGCGTAGACCATAATCTCACCAGAAAATTATTACAAGTTATTTCATTACAGGGCTCCAAGGAGCAAACATTTTCACTATGATATTTTCATTTCAGTTATGCACGTACTATAATTACCATTGAAATAATATTTTACGTTACACCTCATTACAGGAAATTTTCACTTGCATGCGACTTTATTATTTATTTACTTGTTATTTACGATATATGCATGCTGAGTCTTTAGGCTCACTAGACTTGATTGTTGTAGGTACTGATGATGTCGGGACCGAGGGCGGGGATCAGTGAGCCAGCTCGAGTCGGCAGTAGTGGGACCCGAAGACCTCAGTTTCAGCATTTATTGTTGTTATCGCTCAAACATTTTATCTACCGTTGGATAAACTTTTTACGGTTATTTTTACAACATTAATTTCTTCCGCTGCTATTTTTAAACATGATACGTTATTCAACAGTTTATTTTATGAACTGGATATTTTATTTAGTTTAAAAGAAAATTTTTAATTTTTTCGCAAATTTTCAAATACGGATTTCTAGGCCTTTTCAGCTGTGTAACGCCCCAGATTCGACGACTGTCCTCACTGTACCAAGACGAGTCTTTCCAGCGTGCTTATGTCCTCACTCACACGCACCCTGGGAAACTTCCCAGGAGGTCACCCATCCCAAAATTACCCCAAGTCAAGCACGCTTAACTTTGGAGTTCTTATGTGATAAGCTATCGAAAAGAAGATGCACCTTCGTGGTATGAGTAGTACAAATCAAATCTTTTAAGCCCTCTTCAAATGTACAATCCATTACATTGAACAGTCTCGGAATCCCTCTCATTCCCGTGTAGGATCGGTTCATTCATGTTCCCTTCACCTAGAAGCCTGCCAGGAGCCGCTCATTGTCCGTGCAACTGATGCCACCGGCGATCACCCCCCGCCCTCTTCGGCCCCGGGCCTCACAAAACTTCACCATCAACATCTCAATAATCATAAACCCATACTATAAACTTCATAAAACCAACACAATCACAATCTCCATAATTTCTCCCAACATCAAAATCCTACAATAACTAAACCATAAGCTTACCTTAGCTCCTTGAACCCAAAATGAACTTGATCTCACTTCAAAATTCCAACAATAAGCTTGAATCAAAGGAACAATTGAAGGAAATAAGAACCCTAGCTCTTCCTTGGAGTGAAGAATCGAGAAGTGAGGAGAGAAATGAGGGAAAAGTGAACCAACTCTTCTATTATATCACTTAAATCTCGAAAACACGTTTTTACTGTTCATAGACCGCGGGAGCGCTAGCCCTTGCACCGTGGGTGCGCTATGCCTTCGGCAACTCATCCAAAAATCTGAAACAGTAGATCGCGGGTGGGCTACATTTTGGAGTGCGGGTGCACTCTGGTCACCGCGGGTGCACTGAACAATAGAGTGCGGGTGCACTCTGGGTACTCTACGCACAGCTTCTCCAAAGATTGCCTCCGAAACGCCTATTCCCTTCATAATTTGAAAAAATGGTAAACTACAAAGTTGTATCTCTATGTCTTTTCTTGAACCTCTCCAAAAATCAGATCATTTGAAGGTCTGAGTAAAACGTTATGCTAAATCTTCCAACATGTGTCACTGGAGGAACATCGAAACACACGATACACTTCAGGGCACTTTTGGCTTACCTTCCACAATGATTTGAACAAAACTCAAAATACGAAAGTTACACCTCTATATCTTATCTAACCACTCCAATTGGCCTCATAACAATTGGCTCAACATACGAATTACCATGAATTAAATGGCAACAACGCTACAAAAACACCACACATCAACTATAAACAACAATACTATAAACCATAAATCACAATCCTTAACATCAAAACTATGCTTAAACATAACCAAATAGTCCATAAACATATGAAATCTTAAACCGTACCGATCACTAGGCTTGGATATTACAATTCATATCGATGGGATAAAGGCACAGAGACAGAGATACTATATAGATATCAATCCAACAGAGAAAAGAGAAATACCATCGTTATTGTTATTCATTCTATGATATTCATGTTTCAGAGGTGATGGTATTTAATGTTTTCAAAGCCACATTTTACAGAGTATGGTATATTTACATTGTTATGTAAGAGTTCCACTTGCTGAGTTTCATACTTATTTCAGTTATTCATCTGATGCAAATAAGAGTGACGGGCCGGGATGTTGATTGGAGTCGGGGTCATATGCATAAGAGAGGGAAGGAAGAAGACTATTTTGCAAGTATTTTGACATGATCACAAAAATGATGTTTTGTATTTTGTTGCCTCATTTGATTGATCATGTATTAACTTTTGTTTATATATTGTAATGTATTTTAAATCCTTCCTCCCTTCAAAGAAAATTTTAAATTCCGCTGTTATTTTATGAAATCGGGTCAGAGCGTTACATTTATTGGTATCAGATCCCCGTTCTTCGGACCAATGCATATGACTTCGTCTACTTTCAACAGTCCGGGTATGTCTTCTTGTACATCTATTCATTGTTATCTATTGATATGTATTATGTGAGCACATTGTAGGAGTTTGCCTCCTAAGAGAAAGGCTTCAGAGGGTGAGGATAGTTCTTCCTCTAGAGTTGTCGATGAGTTCGGCAAGTTACTAAAAGAGCAAGCCAAGGTCCATAGTGAGCAGATCCAGCAGTTGCTCCGTATGCAACGTACAGGCCAAGGTAGAGGACAAGGAAGAGGCCCAGTGGTTCAAGCAGTTGGAACCGATGGGGTATTTTCTGCTTTCAAGAGAATGGATCCGCCTGAGTTTGCAGGAAGCACTGATCCATTGGTGGCCGTAGAGTAGATTAAAGCACTTGAGGCGATATTTGATCATCTCAATTATGAAGACAAGGACAGAGTGGGTTGTGCGGTATTCATGCTAGTCAAAGCTGCACGTATTTGGTGGAATGCTACCAAAGTAGGTGTTGATGTTCCGGCATTAAAGTGGCAAGATTTCACGGATCTTTTCTATGACAAGTACTTCCCAGATGCACTTCGAGCTAGGAAGGTGACTGAATTTTTAGAGCTTCGTCAAGGAAGTATTTATGTTGACGAGTACATTTTGAAGTTCGAGGAGGGCTGTCTGTTTGCCCCATATATTGCCTCAAATGACAAAGACAAGGGTGCTCATTTCATTAGAGGCCTTCGAGCAGAGCTCAGGAGGGACATCAATATGTCTAAGGATGTGACATTTAAAGAGATTGTGGCTAAAGCATTGTTAGCCGAGCAAGACGAGAAGGATATTGCTAGAGAGAGACAAGCGAGGCAGCAGACTATTGCTCAAAGAGGTCAAGGTTCGAGCCAAAGAGGAAAAGGCAGTTACAAGGGAAAAGGCAAGATAGAGCCGAGTTCTAAAGCACCGACAATTCCATCTGATCCAGAGAAGCCGTTGTGTCCCAAGTGTAGTAAGCATCATAGGGGAGAGTGCAGATTTGGTACTCATACTTGCTATCGATGTGGTACTGCAGGCAATATTGCTAAGGACTGTCCGAGAGGATTGAGTAAAGAGAAGGTGCAGGGTCGCATCTTCACCATGACGAAGGAAGGTATAAACCATGATTCTTCTGTGATCTCTAGCACTATTTTAATTTCAGGCAGAGTAGCTACGACATTGATTGATATAGGTGCTACTCATTCTTTTATGTCTGAACTATTTTTGAGATCTTTAGGTTTAGTTCCTTCTATTCTTCTCCTTCAGTTTAATGTTGTATTGCCTTCGGGAGATGTGTTGTGCCCGACGTCTATTGTGTATGCGTGTTCTGTTCAAATCGATGAGCGAGTGGTTTATGCCGATTTGATTGTTATCCCGATGGTTGCGTTTGATATTATACTTGGCATGGATTGGCTATCAACTTACCGTGCAGTGATTGATTGCGTAGCTAAGACGGTGAAATTTGCAGACGATGGAAATAAGGAAGGTATGCTTGCCAGTGCAGGTACTTCGCTGGTCCTTCCTTATATTTCGTGTCTTGAGGCTGAGAAGTTGTTGTTTAGAGGTTGTGATGGGTTTTTGGCTTCGATTGTGGATATGGATAGAATTGTGAAGTTGAATCTTGATGATATTGATGTTGTGAGAGAGTTCCCTGATGTATTTGAGGATGATGTGCCGGGTTTACAGTCGGACAGAGATGTGGAGTTTGTGATTGATTTAGTCCCAGGTACGGTTCCTATTTCTAAGGCTCCGTACAGAATGGTCCCTACCGAGATGAAGGAGTTGAAGACGCAGTTGCAGGATATATTAGATAAGGGTTTTATTCGGCCGAGTTCTTCGCCTTGGGGCGCTCCGGTTCTTTTTGTTAAGAAGAAAGATGGGTCGTTGCGACTGTGCATTGATTTCAGAGAGATCAACAAAGTGACGATTAAGAATAAATATCCGTTGCCACGGATTGATGACCTTTTTGACCAACTGCAGAGGGCTACGGTGTTTTCGAAGATTGATCTACGATCTGGCTATTATCAGTTGAAAGTTAGGGAGTCTGATATCCCTAAGACGACGTTTTGGACAAGGTATGGGCATTACGAATTTTTTGTGATGTCGTTTGGTCTGACTAATGCTCCTTCAGTCTTCATGGATCTTATGAACCGGGTGTTCAGGCCGTATTTGGATAGCTTTGTCATTGTTTTCATCGATGATATATTGATTTATTCCAAGACTAGAGAGCTTCATGCAGAGCACCTCAGAGCCGTTCTTCAATTGTTGAGAGAGAAGAGGTTGTATGCTAAGTTGAAGAAATATGAGTTCTGGTTGGAGCAGATTTCTTTCTTAGGCCATGTTGTCTCGAAGGATGGGTTAGCTGTTGATCCAGCGAAAATAGAGGCGATACAGAAGTGGCCTATCCCTACCACTGTATCAGAGGTACGCAGTTTTCTTGGTTTGGCGGGTTATTATCGTCGATTTATTTCAGATTTTTCCAAAATTGCCCTGCCATTAACCAATTTGACGAGGAAGACTGTGAAGTTTGAGTGGTCCAATGAATGCCAAAGAGGATTCCAGGAGTTGAAAGATAAGTTGACGACAGCTCCGGTACTTGCATTGCCCAGTGGTTCAGAGGACTTTGTTGTTTATACTGATGCGTCGAAGAAGGGCCTCGGTGCAGTGCTGATGCAACGTGGAAAGGTTATAGCTTATGCTTCTCGTCAGTTGAAAGTCTACGAGAAAAATTATCCTACGCATGACCTGGAACTGGCAGCTGTAGTTTCGCCCTGAAAATCTGGAGACATTATTTATATGGCGAAAAGTGTGAAATTTTCACGGACCACAAGAGTTTAAAGTATTTGTTTTCCCAGAAAGAGCTCAATATGCGACAGAGGCGGTGGTTAGAGCTTGTCAAAGATTATGATGTGACGATTAGTTATCACCCAGGGAAGGCGAATGTTGTAGCGGATGCATTGAGTCGTAAGTCAAGTTCTTCTTTGAGTTCTATGATTCAGAAGCCGTTGTTGTTGGACTTGCAACGAGAGGAGATAGCTTTGGTGGTTCCAGGAACCATTGCTCGTTTTTCAGCGTTGGTCATTCGGGCTACATTGACGGACAGGATCCGTAGAGAACAGGCCAATGATGTACAGTTGATAGAGCTGAGAGCCAGAGCAGAGGAGAGAGGTAATTCAGAGTTCTCGACGAATGGAGATGGTTTGGTGACGTTTAGAGGCCGTATTTGCATTCCTGCTGGTGATGATATTTGGCGAGACGTCTTGACAGAGGCACATACCGCGCCATACTCGATACATCCAGGCAGCACTAAGATGTATCAGGATCTTCGTAGACTCTATTGGTGGCCAGGCATGAAGAAAGATATTGCCATGTTTATTTCTCAGTGCCTAACTTGTCAGCAGGTGACGATCAAGCACCAGAGACCTGCTGGGACATTGCTATCATTGCCGATTCCTCAATGGAAATGGGAGCATATTACGATGGACTTCGTGATTGGTCTTCCCAGAACGCAGAAAGGCTATAACTCTATTTGGGTTATCGTTGATCGGTTGACCAAGTCAGCTCATTTTCTCCCAGTCAAGACAACGTATTCCATGAACCAATATGCCGAAGAGTACATAGCAGAGATTGTTAGACTTCATGGTGTTCCTGTGTCGATCGTGTCTGATCGTGACCCTAGATTTACTTCAGAGTTTTGGAAGAGTTTGCACAGAGCCTTGGGTACACGGTTAGCATTCAGTACAGCATATCATCCTCAGAGCGATGGTCAATCAGAGAGAGTTATTCAGATTTTGGAGGATATGCTCAGAGCTTGTACTATAGACTATCCTGGTAGTTGGGATTCCAAATTGCCTCTTGTTGAGTTCACGTACAATAACAGTTACCAGGCGACGATTGGCATGGCACCTTATGAAGCACTTTATGGCAGAAAATGTAGATCTCCCTTATATTGGGATGAGATTGGTGAGAGGAAGATGTTGGGTCCAGAGTTGGTCCAACAGACAGCTGATGTTGTTGCTGTTATTCGAGAGAGGATGAAGACAGCGCAGTCCAGACAGAAGAGCTATGCTGATGTGAGGCGAAGGCCGTTGCAGTTTGAGGTTGGCGATCATGTGTTCTTGAAGATAGCACCTCTTAAAGGTGTGATGCGGTTTGGCAAGAAGGGAAAGTTGAGTCCGAGATTTATTGGTCCATTTGAGATATTGGACAGAGTC
The DNA here is from genome assembly GCF_012295235.1 of Primulina huaijiensis. NCBI lineage: Eukaryota > Viridiplantae > Streptophyta > Magnoliopsida > Lamiales > Gesneriaceae > Primulina > Primulina huaijiensis. Next base: position 10,082,152 of record NC_133319.1, on the reverse strand, counting down.
GGTGATCGAGCTTACAGGTTAGCCTTACCGCCAGATCTTGATAGAGTTCATAATGTTTTTCATGTCTCCATGCTCAGGAAATATATTGCGAATCCTTCCCATGTTCTTCGCCACGAGCCATTGGATTTGACGCCGAATTTGACGTACCAAGAGATTCCGGTCCAGATTCTGGATCGCAAAGTTAAAGTATTAAGGAATAAAGAGATCGGCATTGTTAAAGTCCTTTGGAGGAATCAATTGATTGAAGAAGCCACGTGGGAACCAGAGGATGAGATGAAAGAAAAGCATCCTGAGTTGTTTGCGCAGTGACGTCAATTTCGGGGACGAAATTTCTCTAAGGAGGGGAGATTGTAATATCCAAGCTTGGTGATTGGTACGGTTTAAGATTTAATATGTTTATTGACTCCTTGGTTAAGTTTAAGCATAGTTTTGATGTTAAGAGTTGAGATTTATGATTTATGGTATTGTGTTTATAGATGATGCGTAGTTATATTGTAGCGGCGTTGCGAGTAAATTCATGATAATTCGTATGTTGAGCCAATTGGAGTGGCTAGATAAGACATAGAGGTGTAACTTTCATGTTTTGAGTTTTGTTTAAATCATTGTGGAAGACAAGCCAAAAGCGCCCCGAAGTGTGTCGCGCGTATCGTCGTTCCTACAATTACACATGTTGGGAGAATGAGCATAACTTTTTCCTCAAACATTCAAATGACATGAGGCCAATTGGAGATCCAAGCCAAGACATAGAGCTACAACTTTCATGTTTACCACTTTTTCAAATTATGTCGGGAAGAGGCGTTTCAGAGGCAATCTGTGAGGCGGCTGTGCGCAGAGCGGCGCCCGAGCGGTAATTTATGAACGCCCGAGCGCCACCGGTTCTGTAAAATTTCTATCGGACAGTATGGACGGCGCCCGAGCGCCAGGCATAGTTCAAAAAGCGTGTTTTCGAGATTTAAGTGTTAAATTCATGAGTTGGTCTCATTTTTCTCATTCTTTCCCCTCACTTCTCGATTTTCAGCTCTCGGGAGACTAGGGTTTCTTCATTTCTTTTCTTTGATTCAAGCTATTTGTTGGGTTTTTGAAGTGAGATCAAGGTTCTTGTTGGTTCAAGAAGCTAAGGTAAGCTTGTGGTATAGTTTATTGTTGGATTTTGGTGTTGGGAAAATCATGGGTTTGTTGATGGTGTTGGTTTTATGGATGAAATGTTATGGGTTTGTGTTTATTGGGTTATTGATGGTTCTATTTATGGTTTATTGTTGTAGGTTGTGTACCAAGAGTATAGTAGCAAGTGTTGCAAGTGTTGTAAGTGGAATTTCATTTCTTGTGCTCACATGATAATATATGTATGGTGTTTCAATGGTTTTAATGTGCTATTCCCTTCACTTGATTCATGTTATGTATTATTACACTTTGTTGTATATTATAGAGGCATTTTATGTCTCAACCATATTAAAGGGAATACAAGAGAAAAGATAGTATTCCAAGTGTTTGATTTAATGTCCAAGAGAGAGTTTAAATGTTTTATTGGATTGATAGATACATAATCAGAGATTGCATGCAATAAGTTGATCAACGACCATAGGCTTATATCCCTCAGAGTTATCGATTCATATCGATGGGATAGAGGCACAGAGACAGAGATACTATATAGATATCAATCCAACAGAAAAAAGAGAAATATCATCGTTATTGTTATTCATTCTATGATATTCATGTTTCAGAGTTGATGGTATTTAATGTTTTTAAAGCCACATTTTACAGAGTATGGTATATGTACATTGCTATGTAAGAGTTCCACTTGCTGAGTTTCATACTCATTTCAGTTATTCATGTGATGCAGATAAAAGTGACGGGCCGGGACGTTGATTGGAGCCGGGGTCATATGCATAAGAGAGGGAAGGAAGAAGACTATTTTGCAAGTATTTTGACATGATCACAAAAATGATGTTTTGTATTTTGTTGCCTCATTTGATTGATCATGTATTAACTTTTGTTTATATATTGTAATGTATTTTAAATCCTTCCTCCCTTCAAAGAAAATTTTAAATTCCGCTGTTATTTTATGAAATTGGGTCAGAGCGTTACAGTTTAAATCCAAGGTCTGAAGATCAAGAATAAAAAGAATCCGAGGCCTCGGCCTAAACTGATGCTGGGGAGTAGCTTGAAAGTCCTCAAGAACGAACTTGATCAATATCAATGCTTGGCTTTAGGCGCTTGTGTTTTATTTTTCCGTTTCCATCTAGGTTTTTGAGCTTACTTACTTGGAACTTCCAGTCGTCAGTCAAAGCTCCAATTCGAGACCTGTAGTTGTGAAATAGTTTATGAGATGCCGAGAGAATGCCTAGGGGAATTTTTGCTATAAAGATATAGCTCTTGGCTCAGCCTCGGTCTATTATGAACAAAAAAGAGATGGAAAAGGCTTTAAGGAAGGCTCAAGTCAAGTAGAAAGAACGAAAGCTGCTTTCAGGCTCTTGTCGGGCCTTCCTCCCCCTTTGCTGGCGCCAATACTTAACGTCAACTTGCTAATCGTGTATTGGGTCGAAACTCCTCCCCTTTCTGCTTGAGCGGCCCTTGTCGAACCGAAACTATACTTCTAAATAGACTTTATGGATTACTCGCTAGGTCTCCCATCTCTTAGCAGGAAAGGATCAGCCCCAGCCCAGCCTCCGGCTTAGCGGCAACAGCCTTTGAAAATAGAGAAGATCCAGTTGATAAAGTAATAATGAAATTTAGCTGACCCCATTCTCTACGACACATAGAATCAACCGAGATAAATAAAGAAATCCTGAGTAAATGGATTGAGATAGACTTCCCACACGAACGAAAAGGCTACTCGCCAGACTCGAACTGGCATATAGGGGAATCGGATCAAGATTTCCGTCTCTTACATCAAGAGGAGTCGCTTTGGTAACGCAGTTTGTGAATTAAGTCGAAAAGAGGATTCTGCACTCGAAGAAACCGAAGTATTGGTGATTCAAAAAGCCGTCTTAGCAGGAACCCATAATTTCTATCCGTTTCGAATCGTAGTTTTGAAGAAAGACGATCCTCTCCGAGACAAGTTCTTTGCTTTTGTGGAGCCTCCTGGATTGCTTGATCATCCTTTTTCTATTTATGTGGAGCCTGAGGATGGATGAGCTGGTTCTTATGTTTCTGGGGGGCTTCTCCACCGCTCTTTTCATTTGATAATTAATAAATCTTTCATTCCAATTCTTTTTCCTACCGGAGGGATAGGAGTACAAAGGACTTCTGCAGTAAAGTTGTTAGCTGGGGAAACGTAGAATTGCTCTTGCTTTTTACCTATCTGCTTCGAAGTCCGCTTTCCAGCCTTTCAATAGGCGCGCTTTGATTATGTGGCATTGGTTCCTTTATTAAGTGGCCAATCCAAGTATTTTAATGTTCCCAACCTTCTCGATCTCTTGAATGAGTTTGATCTGGTTGGGCGGGTTTTAGGCATAGTTCCGAGGGATGCCCCATTTCTTTATTTGGCGGGTTGGTTTTCATCAACAAGGAAGGCCTTATCAAAATAATAGAAAAGGGCACCCTTTTCTACTATTTGATCGGTACCTCGTAAGCTCATTGCTTTTGGCTTTCTATCCAAAGTGTCATAGGGATGGTGTAAGGTCTCAGCCTTTCTCGAAAAAAATGATAGTCCATCTCAACAACTTGATAGATTTGTATTGACGGATCGTAATAAGATAACATAGTCAAGGTGGATTTCGCTAGTCGCGTGAAAGCGTACTTTGTGTATATCTCAGATTTTTGGAAAAAAAGCTCTTGGTCTTTCGAACTGCTAAAGTGGATAGTCTGCGATTCTCCTTCAGTTTGGAAGCTGCTTCAAGGATCCGACGAATAGCTAAGGTTTGTTGACGATCCCTGGCTACAATCCCAGGGACATCTTAAATAGTAACAGCGACTCCTACTTTTTCCACTTCGTATATGGGCTTTATATTCTCTACGGCGTCAACCATAAGTTTGATTACATTGCGTTCAGTTTGAGCTGGGCGATGAAAAGTTTGATAAACAATAGCACAAACTCTTGTTCTTTTACCTTCTTTCATGCGAAAGTTGACCAACTTCTTGATCAATTGTTTTTGCTCACCATCCAAGCCCCCCATATAGCTGAGAATTTCCGAACAATTGGAAGCCGCTTTTTGATGACGAGGCCGAAAAATTGATATTACGCGATCGTTACTGTCCATCTTTATCAGCCCCTCTTTCCTTTCAGAGTTTCCCACCAAGTTAGATTCCTTCTTAATCAACATAAAGATGCTTTCTTACTCTAGCTAGCGATAAGAACGGGCTTTCTCTGTCAATCGAGGATAACTTTTTTCTCCGTTCACTAAACAAGGGCGGTCGTTCCACTCAACAATAAGCACTACTGTTAGCGAAGCTAGCTTTAGGATAATGAGTTGATAGGACTTGTTTAGTAATGAGATAGAGTGTTCTGTCAATAAGCTAGTTTCACAGCTTGGATTCCATCAATAGGAACTACTAGACAAGGCATAGGTTCTTGTTTACCTGGATTGGCTGCTCATCTTTCTCTCTATCTGGAAATCTTCCTTTCTGCTTTCAAGATCAAGATCTGGAGTTGGCATCAAGTCTTTCCTTTCCCGTGCTCGTTTCATTGAACCTTTATTGGTATTTGACGCAACAAGCGGATTGAGAAACGGAATGCTACTGGAAAACTAAGATAATGCACTGCTACCAATTCATTCAACACTGGGATCCATACCATCTGCTTTCAGTTGTTGTCATTACATAACTGAGATGGGCGGAGACAGGGGACAGGAAGCGAATCATCTGCTTTTTCCGAGATAATAAAACATAAAATAGAACTTAAATAGATAGTACATTGAAGGTAAGCTATGTCTTAGGCGAAAGAAGGGCTTAAAAAATAAATTGAAAAGAATATAAATGAAAGGCCTAGATGTAGCCTGTGCTGTGCAAGCCGGAACTGTCTGAGATTAATAAAATGTCGACACTGATGAAAACATAGACAGCGGAAGAAGTAACTCTCAATCCGATCTAGCAAGAAATGCTCTACCGATAGAGTCAAAATAGATAGCTCATGTTGAAGACCATCTGCCTTAGAAAAGCTTTTCTAAGAAACCAGTCTCATGTTTTGGATAATCAGTTGGTCTCAGGTAGCCTAATTCTCCTTTCGAACTACGAGATTCGGGTTGGAGTCTTCTACGGGGCATCTCTTCTTTATAGATGAGGAAGTCGATTCAGAACACGCAAGCAAAGGGCTAATGGAACCATGCAAACAGTGCTAATTAACTCACTAGCGGCCCAATCAAATCATTCCAAAATACTTCCCATTTCGGAACATGGTGAAAAAGACTGGCGTGTAGTCTGGAAAAAGCGCCTATGGAAGATCTAATATTTTCCTTCGTTGTTATTTACTTTTCTTGAGAAAGCCTCTACCTTAGCATAAAAGCAAGAGGTTCTAACCAACAGGGTGTGTCAACAAAAGGGTAAAATTGAATGAAATAGAAGCCCCTCAGAGGCACTCGGGGATACCATTCTAATAGGGCCTGTCCCGCCCATTTATTTAGCTTCACCATTGTTGCGCTTATTTTAGACAACCTGGGATTGTTTTTTGGTTTAATAAGAGCGGTCGAAAGGCTTCCTGAGGATAGATCAACTGTTGATCCCGCTCAGTTGAGTGAGTAGTCTTAAGGTGATAGAGGGAAAGCGGATGATTTATATCAGTTATAAGATAAGTCACTTGCTAGGCTTATAACATATTAGTTAGTATAAGCTTACACTTAATAGCAATCTCTAGTTCCTTCAGCTCTACTAAAGCATCTTTAGAAAAAAGATGGAAAAAAAAGGAGGCGGTTGCCATTCATATCTCCATCTCCAGGTTTCGCCTTCTCAAACCATAACCATTGCCCCTCCCTCTCCGCATAAGGACCAACCCTGCTGCTGCACAATCAAAAGAATATACTTTAGGGATCACCTTTTTGAACTGATCCAATGCCTGCTTTGTTCCCAGGGTTTTTTTATCCTTCTTAAGACCCTTTCTATCGTTTATTCAATAATCGTTGAAATGAAGGACTTGCTCTTATTTATCAGTCTCAGACAACCTATTCGTCCTCATGGATCTTCTTTGCTGACGAGCTCATCCCTTAGGCTCTATCATCAAATGCTCGTTTTCTTACCCGGAAGCAAACATTTCGACCAGGCACGTATCGAAGGATACGAATAAGTGGAGATGGCCTTTGCTTTTATAGCATTCATAGTAGCAAATTTTCTAACATCATGAAATTACTTGACCGGATCATAATCATGAAAAGAGAGGGGAAGCCCCCTATTTATATGATCTTAGGGCAAGATGGGGGAAGTTCCCATCAACTGGTTGGATCACTTTTCTTTTTCATAGAAGTCAAAAAAGCTTTGTAGAGATTGGTCTACTATTTTCGAGGATTTTAAGAAGGCAAGTTTGAAAGCATGATTTGTGAAGCTTGAACAAGCGCCTCTCATGGGTATCTATAGAAAGCAGATTCTCCTCGCAAGGTGGTAAAAATGGCATGCGATCGCCCGAGAGTCACTCCGGAAGTTAAGGCACACCGGTAAATAGCCAGGACAAGACGAATGAGGTCTACCAATCCTGCAACTAAATAACATTAAAACTCGCATCTACAACAATGGCCAATCAATCAACACAGACAAGATTGACAAGAACAATTGGCTTTTGAAAGTAAAAACTAAAAGATTTCCTTTTTAGGCCGATAAGAGTTGTTTGATTTTTTCTTTCTTTATCGGACATGTGTATGCTGGAGAAGAATGAAGCCTCCCCTCTAAAGAAAGTCGATAGACTGACTGTCTTGCTTTTATTTCTTCTTGTAATGAAACTCGGATGAAAGAATAAACAGGGGATGACTTCAGATTTGAGCCCTTACGAGGGTTTAGAGACTAAAGACGATAGCGACATAGACTATTTTTCTATTAAGGAAAAGTTCTTCTTCGAATAAGAAAGAGGATTGAGACGAGACTACGATCTCCGGTTGGACAAATTCGCCAAAGATAGGTAGCTCTGCTCTAGCTTACACTCCCAAGTCTACGATTCTGAGACCTTGTTTAAGAGTGACAGAACATGGTTTAAAAGGGGTCCTCTAGCCAGCCCTTTAAGATATAGAACTATAACTCAACAGAATTCTCCAGCCATCCCGTTTTGGTAAAGGAATGTTACTCTGATTAGTAATGTTGGTGATGCCAAGCATGCTCAGGACGGATCTAGCGCTAAGAAAGTAGGAAGGGGTTTTCCAGCGATTTTGGGCAGCCTTCCTGAAAGCATTTCCTAAATGCAAGAGGTTTGACAGATGACCGGCGGAATTGCATTCTTTCATAGGTATCCTATCTCTCGGTTATAAAGAAGAATTATGATACATGAAGTTGTCTAAAAGAAAGAGATTCATATGCCTCTCCGGTTCCTAAGGCGTAACCACGCAATCTTTAGTTCATCCGGTGGCCTGATTGTAATTGGTTTTTGATACATGTCTAGGCAGGTATGATTTAATTGAACCATTAACTCAGCAAAGGCAAGTGAGGTATGGTTAGCGTCATTGGCGATAAGGAATTTTTCTCGTTTGATAGCAAAAAGGTATAAATACTTTTTATAGTTTTTTCCTCTTTATCGAGGACTTGCATTGATAGGGAACATTTTTTCTATCTAATGTGGCTGAGTCTTCTTTTGTTGTAAGTCTCTTTTGCCATATCCCTTGTTCCTGAACGAGGTGGTACGCTTGGCCCCTTGTTATGGATCTTTTTTCGTTCCGATAGAAAGGAATGTCGAAGCAGATTTAGTCTTGGATGGCTATGACCCCAATCAAATCAGGTTTCGTATCCACGAAATTAGAGGACTCTTCTTTACCCACCCTACTAGGGTGCTCCTTCTGTGGGAACATACCCTTACCCGATATTTGAATGAGATCGAAACGAATGGAACTCGGCAGAGCGTTCCCTATCTGCGGATAGTATGCGCCATCCGTAATTAATTCCGATCTTCTTCTTTAGTCTTAGGAGTTGGATGGAATCCCTTCTCTGAATCGTTCGTAACGGAGAATTTCCCTCTTGCTCGAGGGCCCTTGAAAATGCTCGTTCCTTTGTCGTTGGGAATAAAAATCTTACTTGTTTGAGGAGAGAGGACTTAAGGCCGGCTAGAAGTTAAGCAGCTCTATTAAATGTTAGGAGGAAATGTTGGGAGTTTTCTAGATATCACGGGGGAGGGTTAGAGCAGGAAGTAGACTTCGGAGTACCGATTCCAGTTGACTCAGTAGAAGTTTGATCACTAGCTTGTCTGTGACGAAGGGGAGAAGGACAACATATAGAGTGCGTAGGCGTAAGGAGTGTCAGACTCTTGGGGATTTCATCCATGCGCTTCAACGTCTTCCTTTCACACCCGCTTTCGACCATCCAATTATTATTCTAGTCATGGTCTCCATTTCGTTATCGCCGCTACAGACTACTTCACCAAATGGGTTGAAGCAATACCAATGGATGGCCTTAACCAATTGGAAAGGCGTGGCATGCTTAGTCTACGCTCATCTTTTTTATTGAATAGTTCTTCCTAAGTCTATATAGTCTTAGATAACGGTATCCGAACCGGGGGAACAACCGGAGTTTAGGATTACTAATTATTTTAGCACCAAGCTAAAAATAAGACCACGCTTAGTATCAAAGGATTGACCTTAAATACAAGAACAAACACTCTTTTTTTACTATGATGTTATGTTGAAAGAAAAGAGCTGACCCTAAACAGAGAGAGGAGAGCTTGTGAACAAAGAAAGCAGATCACAGAGCTAGCTTTAGCCCAGAAAAAGGCGAGTAAGGACACTTTGGTCGCTGTTTGAAATAGTATACGAGTTGAGGAATTCCCATCTTTTCTTTTCTAGCTGATATTGTAATGCATGACATGGATCAATAAAATATTAGCCTTTCCCCCCTAAAAAAATGCTAGATCATGGAAAACCCAATTTACTAAGGTATGATTACGACTACGTGAATGCATGATTAACAGATAACTAATTTCAACAAATAAACCATCATGGAAATCACAAGGAAAATCATGCTTTAAAAAAGAAAGAACACTAGATATCAAACAACCATAGTGAGACTCCATGGAAATCATCCTACTTGTAAACAAGGCAGAAGTTGTTGAGGCTAAGACGAAGTCCCCTCCATGATTGAAAAGAAAAGGTTGAGTTTGAACCAAAAGGGAGATAGGCGAAACTGTTGGAACGCATTACAATAGGTCCGAAGTCATATCTAGCCCAAATTGAGTGATTTTATTTAGGGATAAAAAATGAAGCTTCTCACAATCCCAGGGGAAGGATGTCTTAACCATACGGGTCAGAGTCGTCGCCTTGGTCTAAGCGCTCAACCGCGTTCCTGTGCGGTACTACACCCACCACCGCCCTTGGAGGCATATAAGACAGACTACGCGCTAACAGCTTGAGCAACAAGGCGTAGCTTTTAATATGGTATCTGACGCTAGGATTTGGGAAGAATATACATGAGAGTCGTGAGTATGAGGAGAAATAAAAGAGCCTTCCAATTTGCTGTTCTAGACCCAGGTATTCTAGTAGCTTTTCAGCTATCACTTCCTAGATGGAGCTCTGACAGGAGACCTCTGAATGCCTTGGCTCTAAGCCGTACGTACCAGCGTTCAATGCCGTCTTCAGCCTCGCAGAAACTTTTTCTCGTGCTATGGCGTGCTTTTGAGCGCATTCATTGCTTTGAGGGAGCAAAGAAGCCTTGAGTTGGGCGCGTAGGGTTAAGGGTGGTGTGGGTTTTCGATGGATAGCTTTTTCAATCTCTATCATAAATTTGATAGGTCTGAATCTTGTGTTTATGGGCGTGTATGGATCTCTTGATTGCTTTTCACCTGGAAAATTTTTTTATACAATTGACATTGATAGTTGTAAACAGATAGATAGTGTGCTTTGATGGATAGCAATGGTAGTTGATAGTAGTAGTTTTTACGTGTTTTGTGGCATTAGTTTGTGTGTGTTTGCATTGTGCATGCGTACTTTTTGTTTACATTTTGTGCATTGTAGAGTAAACATTTTCATTTGATCATGTCTCACCTGGGCGTATCGAATTGGCAAGTAAACTGGCTGAAAATCGGAAATCGGAGCAAAGTGTGCCAACAAGAAGTTTCGGGACAGAAGAGACGGCGCTCGGGCGGTGAAATTCTACCGCCCGAGCGCGAGAAGCGACTCAAAGGAGAAAAACTACAGAATATGTGGCGCTCGAGCGGTAATTCTCTACCGCCCGAGCGCCGAAAGATGAACTCCGCACTTTTTTTACAGAATGTGTGGCGCTCGAGCGGTAATTCTCTACCGCCCGAGCGCCACTTAATTTTGGCAAGATTTGGCAGCCGATTTTTTCATTATTTTGGGATGGTGGCTGATATGGCAAGGAGAGGGTCGAGATTTTAGGATTATTTAGACATTGTTGAAGATTGAAGACAAGCTTTGGAGAGGATTGAGCGCTTGGATTGAAGATTCGACACTTTCCGGGCACCGTTCTTTGCGTTTTTCGTTGATTCTAGTATTTCTAACTTTGTTTTTATTTTCTAAACTTTGTTTTGTTGATTTCAATCATGATTTCTAGTAGCTAACTTTCATATTTGTTGGGATTTGAGGGGATCCTACCCCAAAACGTTGAATTAATTGAATTCAGTTTCGATATCTGGTTTATTCTTGATTATACTATTGTTTTCTTCGTGTTGTTAGAACATAGCTAATTTTAACAACGTTTTCATATTGCGAGTGAGTTCGAGAGAATAACTTGTGATAGGAACGAGTAGTATAATCCGTGGATCTACAATTTACATAGATATATGAAATTGGATACGCATTGATAGTCATAGTCCGAAGGGTCGAAAACTAGGGGATTTCATAGATCGAAATGCAATTCACTCTTGATAAATAATTAAAGATATTTAATTACTTCATTGAGTCGAATTAGTTTGGCATAGCTCGAGAGAGTGTGTTCAATTGAATAGGAAATCCTGTCGGAAGCGTAAACCAATATCGAACGAATTAACTAATTAATGAGGGGTAGGTGAACCGATATTCCCAATAAATCCGTCTTATCATTGAACCTTAACCAACCATTTTAGATATTATCTTCGTTTAGCATTTATTGAATCTTTTTATTTGCATTTCTTGTTTAAGAACAGTAGTCTAAAACAATCAAATCAATTTCCGTTGCTAAATGTTCAATAACTGAAAATAATAATTGTTAAATACAGTCTTCAGTGGAACGATACTCGTACTCACGTACATTATACTATTACTTGACATCGTGCACTTGCGATTAAATTGGAGCACACAAAACCATATTTTTATTAAGGATTTCACAGTGCAAGTTTTGCTCGATCAAGTTTTTGGCGCCGTTGCCGGGGCTGTTAATCTACAATTTTATTTTTAGCTATTTTCTTTAGTAAATTTTTTATTTTTATTTTTCTTTTTGAACTAACGCTCCGTATTCTATTCCAAATCTCTTGTCCAGTGCATGCCAAGGTCTCTCGAGTCTGAACTAGAGATATTCGATCCCGAGATTGAAAGAACCTTACGCAGACGACAACAACAGCAGAGACTTAGAGACATAATGAATAGGAACGAACGTGAGGAGGAGCATCACGAAGATCTAAAAATCGAAGAGCCAAGGCGCATACCCATGCTTGAGTATGCACAACCGTCGCTTGACGGGGCACGTCCAAGCATAGTGCGCCTAACAGTTAGGGCAAACCAGTTTGAGATCAAGCCAGCAATAATTCAAATGATCCAGAACACTGTCCAATTCGGGGGGAATGCGCTGGATGATCCGAACACTCACATCGCCGACTTCTTAGAAATTTGCGATACTTTTAAATTTAATGGAGTTTCAGATGATGCTGTTAGACTACGTTTATTTCCATTCTCTTTGCGTGATAAAGCTAAATCCTAGTTGAATTGTTTACCTGCAGGTTCAATCACAACTTGGGATGATATGGCCAAGGCATTCCTCTTAAAGTACTTTCCCCCATCAAAAACCATGAAGCTGCGAGCGGACATAACCACCTTCTCTCAATTTGAGCACGAGTCACTCTACGAGGCGTGGGAGCACTACAAAGACTTATTGCGAAGATGCCCACATCATGAGTTACCTCTTGGGTTAGTGGTCCAAACTTTTTACTATGGTTTAATTTCATCTAACCGAACCATGATAGATGCTGCGGCCTGTGGAAATCTGTTGAGGAAAACGGCCGAGGAGGGGTATGAGTTACTAGAGGAGATGGCTGCTAGCAGCTATCATCCTCAATCAGAAAGGAACACTCAGGGAAGAACTGCAGGAATACACCAGGTAACTGACTTTTCAACTATCACTGCACAATTAGAAGTACTCAACAGGAAAATAGACAGCATGAGCGTAAACGGGACAGCGATGCGCCTACAAGAGATATTTTGTGAAAAATGCGGAGGGGAACACTATGTTAAAGACTGTCAAGACAGTGGTCCATTCTATGTAAATGAGGAGGCACCAGTGAATCAAGTGGGGATTCAAAACCGTCCGAGGAATGATCCTTATTCAAATACATATAATCCTGGATGGAGACAACACCCCAACTTCTCATGGGGTGGCCAAGGCAATCAGACGCGACCACAAGGAGGACAGCAGTATAGTAAGCAACCGATGTATCGACAGGAAACTCGAGATGAAAAATCAAACTTGGAGCAAATGATGTCGAAGTTCATTTCATCCACTGAAACTAGACTCCAAAACCAAGATGCATCGATAAAAGGACTCGAGAATCAAATTGGGCAGTTAGCCAAAATGATAGCAAGTAGAGAGCCGGGCACCTTGCCTAGTAACACGGAGACTAATCCAAAAGAGCAAGTGAAGGCCATTGAGTTGAAGAGTGGAAAGATTCTAGAGTCAAGGGAAAAAGAAAAAAGTCAAACGAAGGATGAGCAGACTGCAACATCTAAAGGTAAGTCTTCTAACTCTACACCAGCACCCACTGCACAGTCTAAGATTGTTATCCCTCCACCCTTCCCTGCAGCATTGAAAAAAGCAAAACTAGATGCACAATTCGGTAAGTTTCTAGAGGTATTTAAAAAGTTGCATATCAATATTCCTTTTGCCGATGCTTTAATGCAAATGCCTAGTTATGCTAAATTTTTGAAGGACATCTTAGCGAACAAGAGAAAATTGGAGGATCACATGACGGTAAGTCTAACTGAAAACTGCTCTGCTTTGGTGCAAAACAAGATCCCACCGAAACTCAAAGATCCAGGGAGTTTTTCTATTCCTTGCATGATTGGTGATGTCGTTTTTCATAAAGCGTTATGTGATCTTGGTGCAAGTATCAACCTCATGCCTTTTTCTGTGTTCAGGAAACTTGGATTGGGAGAACCTAAGCCGGCAAGGATGTCGTTACAACTGGCTGACAGATCCGTCAAGTATCCAAGATGAGTGATTGAGGATGTGTTAGTTAAGGTGGACAAATTTATCTTTCCTGCAGATTTTGTGGTTCTCGACATGGAGGAGGACATGGAGATGCCTCTAATTTTGGGGAGACCGTTCCTTGCAACTGGCAAGGCTCTGATTGAAGTACAGGAAGGGAAGTTAAGATTGAGAGTGGGGGAAGAGGAGATTACGTTTGACGTTTTTAATACACTTAAGCACACATTGCATGCTGATAGTTGTTATAGAATTGATGCTATTGATTCTCGTGTCTAACTATGTGCAGGACGCTCTTAGGGACCCATTGGAGGCAACTCTCACTACTGAAATGGGCGAAGATGAATTGGATAAAGGAAAAGCTGAAATAGTGGCATACTTTAATGCAAACCATCCATGGAGAAAACCAATGAAGATGCGACTAGAGGATTTAGGAGAGCGAAGGGATTTGACACAGCCAAAGTCAAGCATCGAGGACCCACCAACACTTGAGCTAAAACCACTACCTCCACACTTCAAGTATGTATACCTAGGTGCGAATAACACTTTACCTGTCATTATTTCTGTCGCTTTGACAGATGTTATGGAGGACAAACTGGTGGAAGTTTTGAAAGCGCACAAGAGTGCATTTGCGTGGAAGTTGACAGATATCAAAGGGATCAATCCATCAGTTTGCATGCACAAGATTTTGATGGAAGACAAATACTCACCTCTTGTGCAACCTCAGAGAAGATTGAATCCAAAGATGCAAGAGGTAGTAAAGGCTGAAACGATTAAGCTTCTCGATGCAGGTATTATCTATCCTATATCTGATAGTGCATGGGTAAGCCCTGTTCAGTGTGTGCCGAAAAAAGGTGGGATTACTGTGATCACAAATGAAAATAATGAATTAATACCCACTAGGACTGTTACGGGATGGCGTGTGTGCATTGATTATAGGAAATTAAATGATGCCACCCGTAAAGACCACTTTCCCCTTCCCTTTATTGATCAAATGCTTGAGAGGTTAGCGGGTCACGAGTTTTATTGTTTCTTGGATGGGTATTCTGGCTATAATCAAATCACTATTGCACCTGAGGACCAAGAGAAAACCACGTTCACTTGTCCTTATGGGACTTTTGCTTTTCGCCGTATGCCTTTTGGTCTTTGTAATGCACCGGCTACATTTCAGCGGTGTATGACTGCTATATTCCATGATATGATTGAAACTTTTCTTGAAATATTTATGGATGACTTTTCTATCTTTGGTGCAACGTTTGATGAGTGTTTGCAGAATTTGAGATCTGTGTTGAAGAGATGCGAGGAGACGAACCTGGTACTTAATTGGGAGAAGTGTCATTTCATGGTACAAGAGGGAATTGTCCTAGGGCACAAGATTTCGGAGAACGGAATAGCGGTGGACAAGGCAAAAGTCGAAGTTATCAAGAACCTACCGCCTCCGACATCCATAAAGGGAGTTAGAAGTTTTCTAGGCCACGCCGGTTTTTATCGGCGTTTTATCAAAGATTTTTCTAAAATTGCCAAACCTCTTTCTTCCTTACTTATGAAAGATGTGCCATTTGATTTTAATTCTGACTGTTTACAGGCATACGAGGATTTGAAAGAGCGCTTGGTGACGGCTCCTGTCTTGGTGGCTCCAGATTGGGATCTACCATTCGAGGTAATGTGTGATGCCAGTGATACTGCGGTGGGAGCTGTGCTTGGCCAGCGGCAAAACAAGGTATTTCATACAATCTACTACGCAAGTAAGACCTTAGATGAGGCTCAATTGAATTATGCAACAACTGAAAAAGAATTACTTGCAGTAGTATTTGCTCTCGACAAATTTCACTCATATCTTGTTCTGTCCAAAGTAATTGTTTACACCTATCACTCTGCACTTAAATATTTACTTGCTAAAAAAGATGCAAAGCCATGCCTTCTTCGATGGATTTTGTTGCTACAAGAATTTGATTTAGAAATAAAAGATAAAAGGGTGTTGAGAACGTTGTGGCGGATCATCTGTCTAGGTTGGAGTTGGTTAGTAATGACAGTGTAGATCATGCTATAAATGATTGGTTTCCTGATGAGCAACTATTTGAGGTGAGACACTGTCCTTGGTATGCGAATTTTGCTAACTTTCTTGTCCCAGGCACTCCACCACCTAATTTATCATTTCACCAACGAAAGAAATTCTTCTCTGACGTGAAATATTACTTTTGGGAGGAACCGTTTTTGTTTAAAATTTGTGCAGATTCTATGATAAGAAGATGTGTTGCAGAGGAGGAGTTTGGGCAAATCCTCCATCATTGTCATGACCGTGAGGTAGGTGGTCACTTCGGACCAACCAGGACGGCATCTAAGGTACTCGAATGTGGCTTTTATTGGCCAACTCTATTTAAGGATGCTCGTTCTTATGTGCTAGCTTGTGATAGATGCCAACGGACAGGTAACATCTCTAACCGTCATGAAATGCCATTGAATAATATCATTGAGTGTGAGGTATTCGATGTGTGGGGGATAGACTTCATGGGACCGTTTCCCAGTTCATTCACGAAAAAATATATTTTGGTGGCGGTTGACTATGTGTCTAAATGGGTAGAGGCAGAAGCATATGCCACTAATGATGCTCAGGTGGTTTTGAAATTTTTGAAGAAAAATATTTTTAACAGATTTGGAACACCGAGAGCAATCATTAGTGATGGTGGCACTCATTTTTGCAACAAACTATTTGAAAAACTCTTGAACAAATACGGTGTCACACACAAGATCTCTACCCCTTATCATCCCCAGACAAGTGGTCAAGTTGAGGTGTCTAATCGAGAAATCAAGCGAATTTTGGAAAAAGTGGTGGGAGTCAGTAGGAAATATTGGTCGGTCAGGTTAGATGATGCTCTTTGGGCATATATGACTGCTTTTAAAACACCTATAGGCACTACACCATATAGGTTGTTGTTTGGTAAAGCATGTCATTTACCTGTAGAATTGGAGCATCGAGCGTATTGGGCCACAAAAGCATTGAACTTTAATTTTACTGATGCAGGTGAACAACGTCTACTGCAACTGGATCAGTTAGAGGAATTCCGGAACCTGGCATATGATCTTGCATTTTCATACAAGGAGAAGACGAAGAGGGCCCATGATAAGCGAATCATCGAGAGGGAATTCAAGGAAGGGGACAATGCTCTACTCTACAACTCCCGATTGCGACTATTTCCTGGAAAATTGGAGTCACGATGGTCTGGACCATTCGTGATCTCTAAAGTATACCCGTCGGGAGCCGTGGAACTGCACGATGGGAAGGATGGGACATTCATGGTCAATGCCCAGCGACTGAAGCACTACATGGGTGGCATAATGGAGCCACACCTTGGAATCACCCGGTTCCAAGACAATTCAAACTGAGACCGGCCGACAGTCTAGCTCTCGACTATAAATTGAGAACTACTTTTCTTTCCCCTCTCTTGCATTTAATTTGATTTTATCTTTCTTGATTTTGTTTCATATTTTTAATGTTGTTTGTTCTTATATTTAGAACGGCGGGGAGCCTTGATCAGGGGAGTTTACTGTTTCCCTTGCATTTCTTTTCTTTCTTTTGTCTGCTCCTTTATTTGTGTTCCGCATTATTGTTCGTTCGGTCATTTATTTTTTGCTTTTGTTGCTGTGTTTGCATTCATGTTTTCATGTGTGTTTCCCATCTTCTGTGCAATGGGGACATTGCACACCTTTAGTATGAGGGGGTCGTCGTTCGTCTTGGTTTGCCTGCATATTTATCTTGCATAAGTGTCAGTTGATGGTGAATTTAGACGATTGGTAGCCAGTGATGATTTTGGGCTAAATGAACAGCATGTTATTAGACCTATCACTCGTTATGAATCACCCGGTATTTTGAAATTTTGTTTATGCACACATAGTGGAGTTTAATAGTGGTGTCAATGATAGTTAAGTTCAAAATAATCTGTGAGGAGAACTGGAGAAACAGAAGATGCGAGTAGAACTTGAATGAGTACCTGTTGAAATGAGTGACTACCCAGTAACATGAATTCAAGTAGAAAATCAAAAGTATTCCTCAAACATCCTTCATCCAATCGTGCATAGGACCTATAAATTCGCTCCGAGGCCAGACTAATAAACATATACTATAACCAAAGCCTAGGGAGTACGCATGAGAAAACTATGCACCAGAAAAAAAAAAAGAAGAAGAAAAAAAATTTGGTATAAAAAAGGGGATGTAAGGTGTGGGGGAGCCAAAAAGGGGTGGAATCCTACCCCAAGGCTAAAAAGATGGAGATGTAAGGCGTTGAGGAATGCCAGAGAAAATTT
Source organism: Primulina huaijiensis (assembly GCF_012295235.1). NCBI lineage: Eukaryota > Viridiplantae > Streptophyta > Magnoliopsida > Lamiales > Gesneriaceae > Primulina > Primulina huaijiensis. Next base: position 10,064,389 of record NC_133319.1, on the reverse strand, counting down.
CTGACAAAGTGTATAGTGAAAATGATCTACGTACTCCCCATCTTTCTTGACCACTTGAGCTGTTGGTTATTGACTCCCTACATTTTGTTGTTGTTCAACTATGGAACTCTACCACTGTTTGTGTTTACTGGTTGGTCCCAAATAGAAACAGGACTCAGAAAAGAGAAACTTGCGTTGACTGGTTAATTCGGCAACCCACATGATTTGCGAATAAAACTGTCAGAAACACAAGCTAGAAAGATCCACAGCACACACGACCACATCTTTTGAAAAAATATTATTGTATTTTGAGGTTCTGAAAAAGAGGGGTGATTTATGTTGTGATTTGACTAAATGGATGTGGTTCACAACCCCGCTGAGGCAATAGATGCCAGTTTACTACTTCACCATCAGTTTAGTTTGTTTTATTCTCCTCATTCTGTGCTGGTTGCATGTTGAGTGTAGTTTGTAACCTGTTTGGCTTGAGGACAAGCCAAAGGTTAGTATGAGGGGGTTGATAGTAGTAGTTTTTACGTGTTTTGTGGCATTAGTTTGTGTGTGTTTGCATTGTGCATGCGTACTTTTTGTTTACATTTTGTGCATTGTAGAGTAAACATTTTCATTTGATCATGTCTCGCCTGGGCGTATCAAATTGGCAGGTAAACTGGCTGGAAATCGGAAATCGGAGCAAAGTGTGCCAACAAGAAGTTTCTGGACAGAAGAGACGGCGCTCGGGCGGTGAATTTCTACCGCCCGAGCGCGAGAAGCGACTCAAAGGAGAAAAACTACAGAATATGTGGCGCTCGAGCGGTAATTCTCTACCGCCCGAGCGCCGAAAGATGAACTCCGCACTTGTTTTACAGAATGTGTGGCGCTCGAGCGGTAATTCTCTACCGCCCGAGCGCCACTTAATTTTGGCAAGATTTGGCAGCCGATTTTTTTCCTTATTTTGGGATGGTGGCTGATATGGCAAGGAGAGGGTCGAGATTTGAGGATTATTCAGACATTGTTGAAGATTCAAGACAAGCTTGGGAGAGGATTGAGCGCTTGGATTGAAGATTCGACACTTTCCGGGCACCGTTCTTTGCGTTTTTCGTAGATTCTAGTATTTCTAACTTAGTTTTTATTTTCTAAACTTTGTTTTGTTGATTTCAATCATGATTTCTAGTAGCTAACTTTCATATTTGTTGGGATTTGAGGGGATCCTACCCCAAAACGTTGAATTAATTGAATTCAGTTTCGATTTCTGGTTTATTCTTGATTATACTATTGTTTTCTCCGTGTTGTTAGAACATAGCTAATTTTAACAACGTTTTCATATTGCGAGTGAGTCGAGAGAATAACTTGTGATAGGAACGAGTAGTATAATCCGTGGATCTACAATTTACATAGATATATGAAATTGGATACGCGTTGATAGTCATAGTCCGAAGGGTCGAAAACTAGGGGATTTCATAGATCGAAATGCAATTCACTCTTGATAAATAATTAAAGATATTTAATTACTTCATTGAGTCGAATTAGTTTGGCATAGCTCGAGAGAGTGTGTTCAATTGAATAGGAAATCCTGTCGGAAGCGTAAACCAATATCGAACGAATTAACTAATTAATGAGGGGTAGGTGAACCGATATTCCCAACAAATCCGTCTTATCATTGAACCTTAACCAACCATTTTAGATATTATCTTCGTTTAGCATTTATTGAATCTTTTTATTTGCATTTCTTGTTTAAGAACAGTAGTCTAAAACAATCAAATCAATTTCCGTTGCTAAATGTTCAATAACTGAAAATAATAATTGTTAAATACAGTCTTCAGTGGAACGATACTCGTACTCACGTACATTATACTATTACTTGACATCGTGCACTTGCGATTAAATTGGAGCACACAAAACCATATTTTTATTAAGGATTTCACAGTGCAAGTTTTGCTCGATCAGTAGTTAAGAGCATTCCTTTCCTAGGGCCAAGATGGTCTCTTTCTTCCTTCCCTTATTCCCGCTGCAGTTAATGGAGAAGCATTGAGCAAGGCAAGGAATCGAGACAGTCTTAGCTACAATCTCTGCCCTTACTTGAGTATCTTCCAATTCATCTGAAAACAGAATAGTCGTCTCTTTTCAAGGGAATAAGAGTGAAGGATAATGCGCGTCATCGTCTTCTGAGGAGAATTCTTTTATGAATACATTTCATCGCCTAGAATCAACAATTGAAGAACTTAACCTCAAACAAACTTCCTCTGATGAGATTCTTGTGTGCTTCAATTCATGTTTCCGCGTCAACGTCGTGCCCAACATTTAACCTATGTAACGTCGAGTGCTATCTTCTTTCTTCGATGAGAGATGAATCGCCGACTCTTCCCGAATCCGCGAGCGAGGCGAAGAAGCATATCGCTTTGAACGGACACCCTACTCCCTCTTCAACCTTATGAGCATATCTTTCACTTGAAGATTCCCGGTCTTCTGTCTTAGCCCTGACCCTGTTCAGAGAGACTCTTCAACAGCACCTTTTCACACCCAGCAACTTAGCTATGTTTCGAATGTCTGGTCATTGATAATCTTTCTCATAGATTAGTTTGCTGCCAACTAGATCGGATTGATCACAACTAACGGGTAGTACTACAGGGGTCTTACTCTCAGTAGTGAAAGACAAACGAATGTGGAATACCAAGCTGTGAGACTTCGTTCAGTGAGAATCCCAGTTTGAAAGACTTGGCAAGATTGGCTTCGTAGTGGTACCACACCTTGGATGAACAAGTCGAAACAACTCTTTATTTTTTGCTATACCTCTGTAAATCAAAACTCGAGTTTAGGTCATCCCAACGGTGGGACACGACATGGAGATTCAATAATCTTTATCTCTTAAACCTCTTTCCCTCATTACTGGAGCGATTGTTCGGGCAGGTGGAGTGATGGTAGGATTCTTTTCTCATAGACCGTAACCGTCATGGATTCTCCTTCTGGTAAAGACAGATAAGCTGCGAGACTGGTAGAAAGATAGGGGATAGGTTTGAAATTGGCTTGATAGTTCGGAAGCGAAGCAACTTGTTTACGGAGCAAACCGAGACTCGAAAGGTTGAAACCGTTAGGACATAACAGTTAGGAAGTGCAAAAAAAAGATAGTGATAATAGCTCCTATTCAAACTAGGCTGCTCAGCGGAGGGGCTCGAAGCTTCGGCTGCGCCTCCCCCATAGGGGGAGGAGCCGATGAACACTGCACCTTCGGTTACTTTGTTCCTTACCCTCTCGACCAAGTTGATTTACGCTCTTCAATTTCACAAGCTATTGAGTTGCGATCCGCCCCTTTCCAACTAGTCGAATAGCTTTAGGCTTCTCTGGGGCTTCGTGGCACTATTTCTGAGACAGCTCATGTTCCACTACCAATTAAAGTATCTTATCTTCGTTTCGATTGGTTAGCTTAACGCCCTCAAGAGGCCTTTAGACTAAAAGAAGACCCGGCTCTAAGTTGTTCAAGAATAGTGGCGTTGAGTTTCTCGACCCTTTGACTTAGGATTAGTCAGTTCTTTTTCTCGATAGGGGCAGGGATGGCTATATTTCTGGGAGCGAACTCTGGGCGAATATGAAGCGTATGGATACAAGTTATGCCTTGGAATAAAAGACAATTTCGAATCCGCTTTGTCTACGAACAAGGAAGCTAGTTGTAATGCAACTATGAATCTCCTGGAGAGTTCGATCCTGGCTCAGGATGAACGCTGGCGGCATGCTTAACACATGCAAGTCGGACGGAAGTGGTGTTTCCAGTGGCGGACGGGTGATTAATGCGTAAGAACCCGCTCTGTGTTGGAAAACAACAGCGAATAAAGCTCTTTGAACGATGAATCTTCTCCTATGGTTATGGTAGTAGTAATTAGGACCGAAATAGGTGAATTAAAATAAAAGTTTGAATTGGCTGATTCCATACCGGTTTAGGGCTGTGTATTCAATTTCGGGTATCGTTTTCTCGAGAATCTTTGATATTTCCTTCAAAAGCATTCAAAAACCATATCATATTTACATCGATCATATATCGCATGCCTTATAAAAAACTTTTCGCATCTTTTTTTTTCGTATGTAAACTAGTCGACATGAAACTCGCTAGCATGGATCCCACAATGGGGAATTCATCTTTCTGTGTGTGGGTTTTTTTTATTTATGTCTCAACGCTGGAACATATTTTTAGTTCTGGTTTTGTCCGATGGTGCACGTAATGCAAGTAATTCTTGGTTCAGCTTTATGCCTAACTCTCGACGAAAACTAGGTTTTACTTTGAAGCCATTTCCGCAGGCTTTCTAAGGGGTTTTTCGATTTCTACAGGATTATTTTGCCAACCCTATCGGAACCTTGTTTTACTATTCTATTTTCATAGGCAAGACTAACTAGTAGTTCCAAAGAAACGAGCATCTGGCATAGGCAGCAAGCCTTGGGAAGGCTTTCTTCGTATGATCGGTTCTTTTTTCACATGTAGGTTCCTCCGCAGCAAAGATGGTATGGTCGGCTTGTGCTCTTACTTGGAAGTGGTCTCAATCAGCAGAATAGAAAGAAATGTTGGGGATGGACGTTAGCGCTTCCTCTCTATCCCGAAGTAGGGAATCCCTTGCATATCCCGTTTTGAGACAGACCTTTGCCGATAAAGTGGAGTCTACTATTGCCTGCTGCCTGCTGCCTGCCAGGTCATTCAATCTCTCTTACTCCTAGGGTTTAGCTCCCGACTGGACGAAGAGGGGCAAGGCATTAGGGATAGCAGCTTCCGCCTCCGGTAATGAATGGATAAAGTGGTAGTGAAATATTTCAGAATAGCCATAATGGAAGAATTTAAGGCTTGGTAAAACAGTCCTCCGGTCTCAGCTTCTACAGGCTGGGGTTCAGGGGGCACAGGAAGCCATAACTCAAGCTGCAAAAGCTACTTTAGATATATAAAATGTCCGTACAATGAGTTTTCCACTCTTTCGACTAGGAAGGGTCTGGTGGCTAGAAGAATTAGAAGATCACTAGTCTTCCCCGGAATAGACATATTAGTATGATCGGGAAATGTTTGCTTTTTGTAAGCAGCCATCGGGTAGTCATTTTAGGAGGCCGTAGTTCAGCACTTAAAAAATCTTTCCAGATGGAGATCCGCGAGACAAAATGTCACACCCTTACTCTATACTTAGCATAATTACCATAATCAAAATAGGGTTTGACTGATATAACTGTAGTATGAAGCAAATCAAACAAGGGGCATCACTTTGACGGTTTATAAAAATTTTGGCATGAGGTCCCTACATTCTTGTAAAACCAAAACCTCAACTCAAGCATCAACATCAACACATATATATAATCGTATTCTTACATACAAACATATTCTGTATCATCATACACCTAGACGTAAACATTGTAGAACTTGTTTCAAACCCTGACATATTTTCGTACAATACATATGCGGAAGCTATACAATAAGAAGTCCCGGTTCTTGTCGAGGTAAGGCACGTCACAAGCATCCATTGGCGAACCGGCATCCTACGTCTCTTCACTACCTGATCCTGTAATACATGAGCTACGTGAGTTTATAAAACTCAATAAGTTGGCACTTGTACGTAACAATATGCGTCGAAGGAACATACATATCAAGTCGTGACAACAATGAATCTTTAAACCATGTCATATCATATCATATATTCATGTTCATTTTTGTACTTGAGCCTCATTAGTTGACCTGTACTACCGTGCTTGCTTTATTATATAGCTACTACTGTGTTGGACGTCAGGGAGCAACCTTTGGCAACCCCACGCCCCATGAACATATATTGGCCAATAGCTTTGGTGGACTTAAAACCACCCATGATGTCAACAAGCTCTATATCATGTAAAAATCAATCCTTTTCTTTTCATGTTCATGTTCATGTTCATAACATAGCACCCATCATCAATATTCATGAGTTTCTTACATATTTAATACATAACAATGGAATATGGTGCTATATTTTCATCAATAAGATACTAACAATGTACATATAGCAATAATCAATGGGAAGTATTTGAAATCATAATATTACTCATGTATTACTTCAAGAACATGCCAACTTACAGTCCAAGCGTACGAATACTTGTTTGAGACGATGATTCTCGTTCCTATACTGTCAAATACATCAATAAACCCATCACTATGTACATACTAGGTGAAAATGACTCCTGTACAAGTAGAACAACTAAAGGAGAAGAAAACTTACACCCTTAGGAAGCTCTTGTGATGGAGAACTAAGTTCTAACCTCAAAATGATGGAAGGAATGAAGAAGGAAGCTTTTGGGAGAAAGAAATCTTGTTTCCCTCGAGTTCTTGCTGGTAAAGTGGAGAAGAAATGGTTGGAATGGCTTAGAAATTTGATACTTTTCTTTTCTCATGCAAGGTGGCGCTCGGGCGGTCATTTTCTACCGCTCGGGCGTGGAATGTTCTGTAAAAATCCTAGGCTTGAAATGCACCGGCGCTCGGGCGGTCATTTTCTACTGCTCGAGCGCCACAAGTTCTGCCTCTGCGCACTACTTCATCAAAGATTGCTCCAAAAACGTCTCTTTCTTTCATAATCTGAAAAAGTGGTAAACATGAAAATTGTAGCTCTATGTCTTGGTTTGAATCTCCAATTAGTTTCAGGTCATTTGGAGGTCTGAGTAAAAATTTATGCTCAATTTACCAAAATGTGTCATTGTAGGAATGACGATACACACGACACGCTTCAGGGCACTTTTGGCTGGTCTTCCACAATGATTTGGACAAAACCCAAAACATAAAAGTTTTAGCATTATATCTTAGATTTCTAATGGTTATGGCCTCACCCAATTTGGATAAATATTCAAATCATTATGCTAAAACTCGTAAAAATTACCACATTTTCATCTCATTTCCTATCAACTTCATAACACTACTTCTACCTACACATCTTACTATAACTATTTAGACATATTTTCATTCTCAATACACCATGAACAATATAAAAGTCATGTTCAATCTCAATATTGATACCTCAATAAATATGTAAAACATAATGAGCTAAATAACTATCTAATAATGACATAACGCATTATTATCATTTGTATGAGTAACCGGGCATTACACAAAAGGCAAGGGATCAGACAGCATCTGGAGCGGAGAGGCCGAGGTCTAAGTAATAAGTTTGATCTTGTCAGGGATAGAAGTATGGATTCTTTCTGCCTTCAGGCTTTAAACCTTCCAGGTAAAGTGGCATCTTCTTGTTCCTAAAGAAATTTACCGGTGCTGTCGAGAGAATTCATTAGGATAGCTAGAATCGGAGAATTAGTAGTACGAATTATGCCCGAATAGCCTGACGAATAACCTGAAAATAGCACATAAACCTAGAGTTGGTCTTCAGAAAGAAGTTTGCGGTACATGAATCAGAAACTTTTGAATCTAAAATTCCCATAGAAAAAGCTCCATCCCAAGCTGCAGGAAGGGTTGAATTAGAGCTCTCGAATGTACACTAAACGCGACAACAGATAGCCAACCGGTCTTGATGTGCATTAAAGCGATAGGTGTGTACTACCCCCGAAAGAGACCTATTGATAGATATCCTGTGATAGTGAGAGTGTGTGGGATCGTGGGATCTATTCCCAAAAGAATCTCGTATTAGTGATTGAAGAGAGGGGTGTAAGCCTTTCGTTCTGGTAAAAAACAACTGGTATAGGATTCCGTAGTAAGCCAACCATGAAAGCCTGTTCGGACTGCTCATAGGTATAGGGATATGCGCCGAAGATCTCGTTTTTCGGATGAGTTTCGATCAAAAGAATTTTTTTCAAGATCTCGATTTGGAATCAATGCTAAAGCTAGAAGCCAGTCCGGCTAAGGTAAGGGGCATCCTAACTAAATGTTGGATCAAGAGCCCCAGAAATCTAGCTCAAAGTCCTAACCATTGAGTTGCTGTGTCAGCTGGAAGTGGCACTAAAAACCCGAAAAGCGAGGGCATACTAGCATCCTCCTTTATTAGATAATTTCGAGATAGCCAGTCGTGCATTCTTCCTTGTTCTTGCTAAGAGCGCATCTTGCAAAGACCCTATTCTTCCACAGTTTGGCTTGCATTCGATGCTTCTGATCCAATTCCTTCTCATCTCAGATGCGCGTAATCGTCTTAAGTAGATGTGGAGTTGAGTGCGTTTGAAAGGGGGTGTTAACGGGGAAGAGGCTTCCCGAAAGCATTACAGTAAAGGTAAGGAGATAGCTCGAGTCGGTTGGAATGCTACGCCCTCGTAAGGCCGACAAAAAACAGTCGTTACGCCGACATTGAAGACATGACATAGCCCTAGAAAGAAGAAATCTTATCCCAGGAGATTCGGTAAAGTCTTCCGTTGTCTAGGAAAACTTGCTTTTAGGCATAGCATCTCAATCCGGAATATAGAAGTCTCAAATTTCACTCTGAAAGCACTCTACTAAAGAGCCGTCTAAGGAGCGTAGCGTATTACTATTTGGATAACCAATAGTTATATTCCCTTTATCAATTCCTTTTTCATAAGACAGTTTATTACTTACGGCGAGAGGCCCATCTATTCCTTAGAAGAACTAGATCCGCCAAAAGATTCTCTAGATTCTCACTTCTCTTCTTCTATCATATAGTAGTAGTCTGACTCTTACGCATGAAACCTCATGAACTCAAACTCATTAGTTTGCTCTGGATCTTCTCAATTCACCTTTCAGCTTCATTGCTCTAAAAGCTAGCCTTGAATTGAATGAATGAATTTATAGAAATTGCTTAATGGGAGACCGGGCTTGGTGCTCATTGGAAGTCCAATTAAAGGTCTATTCCTTTCCCGTCGGAAGCAGTTGAAGCTTCTTAAGGTAAGGGTATAAAGAAGACCAGTAAGTTGGAAGAAGAAGAAAGGCAAAAGCCCACAAGGCTAAACCCATCCCCGTTTCGAACGCTTGGCTTAACATAACAACCCTAGAAGACCAGAACACACGGAAAAAGAGACAAGGACCCTCTTCTTTTCCAAATAAGACACTGGATCATACGTCCACAAAGCAAAGGAAGAGAAGCTTGGTTCTGTACTCCCTCAATCCAAGAAGGAACTCCACAAGCAAGGAACCACTACTTTCCGAGCATATTAGCTCAAAGGCTCATACAGAGGCAAGTGGGCGACCTACCGAAGTAACTAAAGGCGGATTCACCTAGGGCTGCCTAGGGAAGGACGACCAAGCCGAGTAGCGACAGGTCATCTACCGAAATTGAGAGAGGTGCGTACTGCTACCAACCGGAAAGAAGGACTAGGCAGTCAATAGTTGGCTGTGGGGGAGTGGAATCAACACAATTCGTACTGGTAGTAGTGAGACGTAGCCTTCACTGGTTCTTGGGGTTGGGATAGTAGGTCTCTCAAGCCTTGTTCTCTGCGGTCATTCTCGCTGTCCTTGCTGGGACAGCCAGCCATTAAAGGGTTCGTAGATTGCTATCATCTATGATGAAGTGCTTTTCTTAATGAGGAGTGAATTAGCTCATGAAGAATGAGAAGTAGCGATTTTAGCTCATTTCGATTGGAGTGAGGAGTTCATGATCAAGTGAAAATCGAACGAGCCCGTTTGTTTGAAGTCTTAGGCAAAGTCCGAAAGTGGCGAGATAGCTCAAGTAGAAGGAATAAATAGTACGGTTTAGTAAAGCTCATGAACTATTTAATCCGATTCACAATCCATTCCAATCTAAGTTTTGTGGGCTAGTAATCCAGTTTAGGTTCGAAGACAGGTAACTCAATCTCCGTAGTGGAATAGGGGGTTGCTTGCATACTTTGTTCAGACAGCACAGAATCAGAATCTAAGTCTTTATCCTCCCCTGCCAATCCGATCAAGCCCAATCCCCTAATGTTTCGTGCTCCATGAATGTGGTACCTGTCTTGAGGAATCCCTAACGGGTGATGAACAACCATTGAGGTAACCACCGGAGCCCAGGGGCAAGACTGATGTAATGCGAAGCGCTCTCCAACAACCACTTTCTAGAAGCCTTGTTGTAAGGAAATTTCTTAGTGGGGCTCATTGAACACTAACTTAACCCGAAAGGTTCGATAGTGTGTCAGTGAAGACTAAGCCACGAACTAGCCTCTTCTCCTTCCTCAAACAAAGCTACTTTACCCTTACTAGCTACAGCTTCGTAGAAGACTGACTACAAGTTTCCATCGATCGGCCTCTCATTTCCATTAGGGCGGATACATTCCCATTGTAACGGCGGCAGAGGCTGCCTACGGTCGAGTAGAGGTAAGGAAGCACCTTCAATAAGATAATTGGCTAGGTTCTCTCTATATAAGAGTCTTGTACTACTCGTCAACTGGTAAGGCTAATGAGTGGGCCTTTAATACTTTGAAGAGAACCCATTAGTTGCAGCCTACAATTCACCAAATAAAGAGGAGTCAAGCTCGGCAACGTTGATGTCAGTGCACAAAAGTTTTCAGTAGTCTACTGCCATATCCTTTAGCTGATTTTTATCATTACACCAGGTGCCATCGCTCTTCTTTTATGCAACCGCTGGAGATAGTTGATAAGCTTCATCCAGTGATGGTTGTGCCTGTGCCGTTTGGAAGGAAGGTTATGAAAATCTTTATTTTAAAGTCCTACGCCTTTTTAAATAAAATAAAAAGGGTTAGAGGCTAAGACTTTAGATTTGTACAGTGGAGTACATATTCCAGCTAACCGACGTGGCAGAAAGTTCAACTCGGGCTTGAAAAGCACTTCCTTCCACTCGCCTTACAAGGGCCTACCGGACTATCGGCTTAAGATAGTCATCTTCCTCTCCCCTTTTCACTCGCATCTTTTAGTCAAGTAGCTCTTCTCGGTTGAAAAAAACCGCTTATCGGGCTGCCTACCTTTCCTTCTTTTGTGTGGCCTAGCTTTGATCTGTAGGATCTGAGGCAGAGGTTTCCGTTGCTTTCTTTGGGCGTACGATTATATTCTAATATAAGGATTTTCGTAGCTTCGGAGAATCGATCTTAATTTCTTGAAATTGGGAAAAAAGTCTCCTACAAGTGTTCTTGGTCAACTGGAAATTGTAGAACTGTAGCAGCTCTCGAAATCGGTCGATAGCTCCTTTTTTCTAGTTCGAGAGTTCTAGTACTTGCGTTGCGGTCATTAGTTTGATGATTCTTCTTCGCCTTTAAGTGTTGTCTTGTTCAATCAATCTCATAGGTTCTTATGGCTTTTCCTATAGGAAAGGGGGTATACCATAACCATAGGGAAGTATAGGTGCGAGAAAAAAGCTTTTTCTGAGCGTATAGTCCTTAACGCAGGGACAAGAAAATGGATGCGCCTTACTAAGCAAGAAAAGAAAGGGGCAGCGCTTCTTTGTTCTCTAGGCTTTCGCACCTTAGCGTAAATGTTGGGCTTCGTTCCGTAGTTTCATTTATTTATTCAAAAGCCCATAATTCATTCAAATGCATCTATATCAGCATCCACTTCAACCTATTTGGGATGGGTTCTCCCGAGTGCAAAACTTTATTTATTAAATAAATATAGGAGAATGAACAAGAACGATTTAGAATGGTGTCTACCTTGATTGAATTTTATACGAGCATCAAATAACACCTGTCGGCTATTTAATCTCTTTCTGATCTTCGCTATAGGAAATGAACCCGCGAGCGACCCTTCCCTAATCAAGTTGCGAGCCTCCTTAGAAGTCGCTTTCTTTTCTCCTTGGAAGTAGCTTCCCCAGTCCTATGACTGACGGTAAGTAGCAGGGGGATACCATCCTTCCTTATTCTTCGGATTAGTGGGAGGCTGGCTTTCTGGTGGGGCTAAGTTCCTAAAGACTCACTTGAATACTGAGTTCCATCCCAGAAAGCTCTTTGAAATCCTTTCTAGTCTGCAAAGGAACCGCGAATCTAGCCACCACTTTATCTACTTACAGAAAAAGAAAGAGCTTGATTGAGGAAGAAAACTAAATACCATCAACCGCGTTCCCTTAATATCAAGGCAGGAAAGATACATTCGCATACTAGCTATCACAAACTAGTAAATGCTTACAATCCTTTTTCCTCTCCCAGTACAGTAAGTAATAAATACATCTAGAAAGAAGATATTATCTAGCCTAGAGGAAAGAGAACAACTAGGATGAAAGGTATTACTAATCTTGATATAGTGACACAGGATGATAGAATGTCACTAGGATAAGCGTCCGGTTAGAAACCATGGGAAGATTGGAATGACCTCACTAGGAACCTCGTTAAAGATAGATAGCTACCTTAGAGAGCTTACACAGTCAATTGATCTATCCTAGGTTGAGGAATAAGGAAAGAAGGCTTTCAAGAAGAGATTCGCTCCTAAGGTAAGGAGGAAATAAGGGACTCATAACGAAAGGGCTTACAGGAAAAAAACTTTATCTGAGAGCTTGAACTGGCCTTTGGACAGAAGAGAAATGGCATTAGAACCCCTCTCAACAAGAACATAAGAGAACAACCACAGGAATGAGGAAACTCGTAGAGGGATGTTGATTCGTGAAGGCAGCAATACAGCATTGGAAGCTTTCTGACACTCATACTGCCAATCAGCTATTACCTTCTGGCTTTCTCTTCTAGAAAGGGGCTTGAAAAAGCTAATTCGTTCTTTCCTAGCTTCTTAGAAAGATACTAAAGGGAACGACCGGACGATGTTAGATAAAAAGAAAGAAGAAGATCGTCCGCTGCGCTTATCTTCTCTTAGTTCAATAGCCTAGCTTCCTACTAGCAACTCGGTGAGATAGGAATGCCCATTACAAACTACCTAGGGAAGAGATTCTATAAGTTAAGGTAGCTCGTTAACAACGTCTATAGAGAAGTCTAGTCCTTATGCGCTAGGGCCCTAATCCGTTACTTCAAGTGCATTCCTTAGAGCTAATCCTCTTGCAGGACATTTAGCGCGAGCGTTAAAAGTAGCAGAGTCAAGGCTTTTACAAATTTAGCAGCACTCTAGTATTTAGTCAAAGAATTTACTAAGGGTGGGCGTAGAGCCGGTAGCCTGATCGCTCTAAGATGCTCCTACCCAGACCCCCACGACTATTAGCACTGCTCTTTCCTGACATCTACCTAACCAACAACAACTACCCTTAACTAAGTCAAGAAAAGGGCGCGTTTCCCCTGTCGAGCCCACCGAAATAAACCTGACGCACTTTGGTTTAAGGCTAGAAAAATACATTGGGTGTAATCGCTCTAGTTGGTTCAGATCCTGCTCTTCATTGAGTTGGCTTCTCTGGAGCGTCCTCGCTTTGTCTAGACAGCGTTACAAGCAGTCCCCTCGTTGGAAGACCTATTTTGAATTTCATAAGCTTTTTATTTATATGAACTATATCCACTACACAAACTGTCACACCCTTACTCGATACTTAGCATAATTACCATAATCAAAATAGGGTTTGACTGATATAACTTTAGTATGAAGCAAATCAAACAAGGGGCATCACTTTGACGGTTTATAAAAATTTTGGCATGATGTCCCTACATTCTTGTAAAACCAAAACCTCAACTCAAGCATCAACATCAACACATATATATAATACATTCTTGTAAAACCAAAACCTCAACTCAAGCATCAACATCAACACATATATATAATCGTATTCTTACATACAAACATATTCTGTATCATCATACACCTAGACATAAACATTGTAAAACTTGTTTCAAACCCTGACATATTTTTGTACAATACATATGCGGAAGCTATACAATAAGAAGTCCCGGTTCTTGTCGAGGTAAGGCCCGTCACAAGCATCCATTGGCGAACCGGCATCCTATGCATCTTCACTACCTGATCCTGTAATACATGAGCTACGTGAGTTTATAAAACTCAATAAGTTGGCACTTGTATGTATCAATATGCATCGAAGGAACATACGTATCAAGTCGTGACAACAATGAATCTTTAAACCATGTCATATCATAGCATATATTCATGTTCATTTTTGTACTTGAGCCTCATTAGTTGACCTGTACTACCGTGCTTGCTTTATTATATAGCTACTATTGTGTTGGACGTCAGGGAGCAACCTTTGGCAACCCCACGCCCCATGAACATATATTGGCCAATAGCTTTGGTGGACTTAAAACCACCCATGATGTCAACAAGCTCTATATCATGTAAAAATCAATCCTTTTCTTTTCATGTTCATGTTCATGTTCATAACATAGCACCCCTCTTCAATATTCATGAGTTCCTTACATATTTAATACATAACAATGGAATATGGTGCTATGTTTCATCAATAAACATACTAACAATGTACATATAGCAATAATCAATGGGAAGTATTTGAAATCATAATATTACTCATGTATTACTTCAAGAACATGCCAACTTACTGTCCAAGCTTAAGAACACTGGTTTGAGATGGTGTTTCTCAAATATACCAATAATTCAGTCACTATTGTATATACTAGATAAAAATCATTCCTTTATTGTCCTCTACATGTACAATAACTAAAAGATTAGAAAACTTACACCCTTATGAAGTTCTTGTGATGGGGAACAAAGTTCTAACTTCAAAACTTTGAAATGAATGAAGAAGAAAGCTTTGGAGGAAGATTTCTTGGTTTTTCTTTCGTGTCTTGCTGTGAAGGGAAAGGAAAGAACTGATAAAATGGCTTAGAAAATCGATACTTATCTTTTCTCATGCAAGGCGACGCTCAGGCGGTCATTTTCTACCGCTCGGGCGCGGAATGTTCTGTAAATATCCTAGGCTTGAAAAGCATCGGCGCTCGGGCGGTCATTTTCTACCGCTCGAGCGGCACCTGTTCTGCCTCTGCGCACTACTTCATCAAAGATCGCTACAGAAACGTATTTTACGTTCATAATCTGAAAAAGTGGTAAGCATGAAAGTTGTAGCCCTATGTCTTGGCTTGAACCACCAATTGGTTTCAGGTCATTTGGAGGTTTGAGTAAAAAGTTATGCTCATTCTCCCAACATGTGTCATTGTAGGAATGACGATACACACGACACACTTCGGGGCACTTTTGGCTGGTCTTCCACAATGATTTGGACAAAACCCAAAACATGAAAGGTTTAGCATTATATCTTAGCTTTCTAATGGTTATGGCCTCACACAATTTGGATCAATATTCAAATCATTATGCTAAAACTCGTAAAAACTACCACAATTTCATCTCATTTCCTATCAACTTCATAACACTACTTCTACCTACACATCTTACTATAACTATTTAGACATATTTTCATTCTCAATACACCATGAACAATATAAAAGTCATGTTCAATCTCAATATTGATACCTCAATCAATATGTAAAACATAATGAGCTAAATAACTATCTATAATGACATAAACGTATTACTAATCATTTGTACGAGTAACCGGGCATTACACAAACTTTCCGATACAGAAAGAGAAAAAAAGCCTACCAAAAGACTTTTTTTCGATCTCCATTCTCTAACGAATATCTCTTTTCCAGTAGATCTATATTCTCTGGAAGATCCCCCTTATCCATCGGAAGATCATTATGATAAAATGGGTGGAGAAAAATGAGCAATTACCATTTGCATAGACCAATCCTTGACCTCGATCGAATCCCCCAAGCTCACTTGAAAGCCACATCAAGCAACCCTGGAAAAGAACTCGGAAAGCAAAATTGAAAAAAACAAGTGAAAATTATGCCTATATATGAAGCTATGCATAAAGTTCATACTCATCTGTTGACGGAAGAGAGCCTGGGTTGCTAACCTTTGCTTTTTGTTGTGCATGAAGGGAAAGTCAGTCCGGGTATGAAGGCTACGCAAGAGTTTTCTTTTCCGCGGATGACGAGGCTTTGAGTTCCTATTACGGCAGCTAACTGAGACAGAGACCCTTGACCTAGGAGATGACCTTTTTGCCCAACGAATTGAACACCGCCGGAGTCAGCTAAAAGTTCACTCTTACGCTGAAGCTTCTGGTTAAATTGCGGAGTCTGAAACTACAAGGGACGAATCAACTTAAACTAACTCCTAAACTCAAAAAGAATCTAGCCGGAAACGCTAACTTTGAGTTCTTTCAGATTCCTCTTCACTGACTATTTTAGGAGACATTCCTATCTGGCTAGGCTCTAGAAAAAAACCTGAAACTCCTAGTGAGGCTGACTCTTGGCTACTTACTTCAAAATAGTGGAAAGAAGTGACCCGCAGAGGCTAGAGCGTTTCACGATGTTACATATATATTATACCTATAATTTCTATAGTCTTAAAAATCTAATCTAGGTTCGAGTCCTCGCTCATAATTAGGTATAATATATATGTAACATCGTGAAACGCTCTAAGAGCGCATTTTTCCTTCAAAGAGAGCTCTCTTTTGTGCTGGAGAATACATAGCGTCAAACGGTGCTAACATTCCTCTTCCATTGCACAACACATTCTTGGTCTAGTAGCTTCCCCACTTTCCGAAGTCAATCTTATTAGATTCGAAGACCTATACTTTTGAACTTCGCTAATCATACTGCATTCATATATTAGATGCCGTCTTTGTCAAGTAGTTATAAACTCCGATATTGTATTCCCGGATTCATTGCCTCTCAAAGAGCTAGTTCCTGCTCTCCGTGCTTTATCTTTTGCTTCTCATTCGCGGTCTTTCTATTCCCAAACGTCAAGTGCCACCTTACTTGTTTCTTTATAGGCTATGGAATAGTTTCCAGTAATTGTTTTGGCAAGCTAACTGAAGGATCGAGGCAATGAGGATGCGCCTTACTAAGGCTTGAGCTCTTGGAGTTGCTTGTTGGGAGTCTGTCCCATGCTTGTTAGCGATCGAAAGCACTAGGATCCGAATCTGTCTTATTGACCTGCTTTTATACTTTGAATAGTCAAGTGGCAAGGTATGGTTGGACGTGCCCGCGAAACCATATGATAATGTATAGTAGGCTAGGCTTTGCGAGATCTCAGCTATCGGTCAAAGAATATCTCCAACTATTACAAATACGAGATTTGAGGTGACCACAGATTGCTTAGGAGGGTCTATTTCAGTGACACCATCATTCTTGAACTTTTGGATTTGATTTTGTTGAACCCAACAGTTTTCTATCGAATGACTAATAACCCGATTAAATTGGCAGTATTGGGGATCTCCTACTCGTCCCACCTCATCCGGTCTCTTAGGGTCGGGAAGCTCGATCAACCCTTGCTTGCTCTAATAAAGATGTGAAGAAATCTTCAACATCCTCATTTCAGAATCAAAAAGGATTCTCTTTCTTTTTGTTCTCGGCGCTGTCAATAATCGTTTTATCACTAATTATAGCAGCTTGACACGAAATCTCTGCAAAGATGGTCTAACCTAAAGCTGACCCCTAGTTCCATAGCCTCTTTCCTGACTCCTATGTTCGCGAGTCTTTCTTAAACTCTAATTCCTTCCTCAATCTTCTTTATTTAATAAAGAATGCGAGCTTTCTTTCTATTGAATTATGCCAACACTATTGTGCAAACAGAAAGCGCAAGGATGCTGTCGACCAACACCTCCTTTCTCTTCCTTCTTTCTGCTTTTTTTGCTATTTCTATTTTTTATGTGTGTCCTGCTCCGGCAGGACCAACAACTAGGGTTGTTCACAGAGCAGCTGTCTTTCCCTCTCAAGCGGAGAAGACTGCTTACATGTCCAATCCGGTAGGCTGCAAATGCGACATCTATATTTAGATACGCAATTCTGTCATCTTTTCTTGATTTCATCGGTTTATTCAAGCAAGTCACAGTCGCAACGAGACGAAAGGACTTCTGTTGGAACCCACCTATAGTAGTAGGGGAAATGAAATATATCTTTAGTTCATATATAACTAGTCAATATCTAATATCACATATACATGTCTTTCTTCCATAACGTAAACCAGTAAATTCAATCAGATTCGAGAATCAGTCTATTTTTTTAGGAATCCCGTTTTCGTTATCAGCATTCCAATCGAATACAATCTAATCTAATTGGGCAAATTAAATTGAAATTTATTAGGGCTGCATAGAAATTTCATTATTTGATTGATCTAAGTTCATGCAATTTATTATTTTATATATATAATATTTTATTTTGGTCAATTGTTGAATAAAATCAATTGTAAGGTAGAATCGTTTCTCCAATTTTTTATTTACTCACACGTCGTAAACATATATCTTATTGAAATTATGATTTGACGAATTAAGAAGATTGGTCGACCAATCTAATATGAAGTAAATATTCCTTGAGGAAAAATACGATATTAAGTGGACGAAAAGGGAATCTTAGAAAAAAGATTTTTTTCTTTTAGATCTCTTTCCTTTTGTTTACAACTCTATAATATGGAAATGTTCGATTTTTTTATTCCTATTGCTTTCTATCGTATATAGAGTCCTATATATTTCTATTCCATAAATAAATTATCTTAAGCCACACATACATTGCTTTGTGCTAAGCTAAAAAAAGGACTATTTCAATGATGGCCCTCCATGGATTCACCTATATAAGCCGCGGATAAAGTTGCAAAAATAATATCTTGAATACCATTTGTAAATAATCCAAGGAACATGATAGGTATGGGAACCACTGAAGGTACTAAAGAAACAAGAACAACAATTACTAATTCATCCGCTAAGATATTCCTGAAAATTCGAAAACTAAGTGATAAGGGCTTTGTGAAATCTTCTAAGATGTTAATGGGTAAAAGAATTGGAGTTGGTTGAATATATTTCCCGAAATAACTTAATCCCTTTTTGGTAAGACCTGTGCAGAAATGTGCCAATGACGTGAGTAAAGCCAAAGCAACAGTAGTATTTATATCATTCGTGGGTGCGGCTAACTCTCCATGAGGTAATTCTATGATTTTCCAAGGTAAAAGAGCTCCTGACCAATTAGAAACAAAAATAAATAGAAACATAGTTCAAATAAAAGGAACCCAAGGGTCATATTCCTCCCCAATTTTAGTTTGACTCACATCTCGAATGAATTCAAGAACATATTCGAATAAATTCTTACCCCCGGTCGGAGTGGTTTGTGGGTTCCGAACAGCTATAGTAGCTGAACCTAATAAGATAGCAATTACAACCCAAGAAGTAATAAGTACTTGGCCATGGACTTGGAAACCCCCTATTCGCCAATAGAGATGTTGGCCTACTTCCACATCGGATATATCGTATAACCCTTTTAGTGTGTTGATGGAACATGATATCACACTCATATAGCCCTCTGAAAAATAATCGAACTTTAAACAAAATTATTTTGATTCAACCATCTCTTTGCCTACTTTAATCGGATATTTTAATACCACCTAGTATTTTGTTTTGAGTAGTAACTAATTGCATAATATCCACAGTTTTTTTTATCTCTTTTTTTAACTTCAGAAATAATAACTAATAACCGATTCCATAAATCTATCGGATTTTCGAAGTCAAAGTTCTTTTTATTATTAATCAAGGATTTCTTATATAGCTAGAATGGCCTTCATAAATTGCGATTACTTATTTGTTAAGAATTAAGCGGATTGAAGATCTACGTCATCATTCGCTGGAATCGAAATATCTCCAAGATCAGGGTCACAATTTGTATCGATTAAACAAATTGTTGGAATTCCCAAAGTGATACATTCTCGCAAGGCCGTATATTCTTCAAGCTGATCAACGATGATTACAATATCGGGCAACCCTGTCATATATTTAATCCCGCCCAGATATGTTTGCAAGCGAGATAATTGTCTTTTCAACATAGCTGCATCTCTTTTCGAAAGACGGTTGAGTCTTCCCGTTTTTTATTCCATTCTCAAGTGCCTGAACTTATGAAGTCTCGTTTCTGTAGTGGACCAATTTGTTAACATACCGCCGAGCCATTTTTTATTAACACAAGGGCACCGGGCCCTTATTGCAGCCGATGCTACTGAATCAGCTGCTTTATTTTTGGTACCAACAATTAAGAATTGTTTTCCCCTACTTGCTACATCAAGAACAAAATCGCAGGCTTCAGATAAAAAACGCGCAGCTCTAGTAAAATTTGTAATATGAATACCTTTACGCTTTGTAGAGATATAAGGAGCCATCTTAGGATTCCGTTTCTTAGTACTATGGCCAAAATGAACTCCTGCCTACAGCATCTCTTCCAAGGTGATGTTCCAATATCTTTTTATCATTTCTCCCCCCTCCTTCAAAAAAAAAGACGAGGAACTCTGAACTGAAATAAATAATTGTTCTGATGGAACCTTTTCTTCTACTATACATAGATTGGCCGTAGATAGACGAACAAAGCGCTTCTTCCAACGCGCGCCCCATTCGGTTCGCTCGAAACAACCCAATTAGTTCTCCGGGTGAAATAACATTATACTGTCCGTCTTCTGAAACAAACACCTTTGAAATTATTTGACGTACAATAATTTCTATATGCCTATTATGAATTTGCACCCCCTGGTAGCGATAAACCTTTTGTATCTTATTAACCAAAGAGATACGACTTTGCACTATAGTTAGCTCAGAACCAATCAAGAATGCCAACGGCATTCCAAGAATTGTTGTTATACGTTCGTTCCAACTCTCAACTCGCTTTTCTAGATTCATCGATATTGAATCAATCGAACGCACTGCTAACACCTGTTCCACTTTTGGAAGCCCCTGGGTTATATCACCAGATCCCGATTTTTCATATCTAAATGTAATTAAAGTATCTCCTTCGTACAGGATTTCCCCATAATGTCCATGAACAGTTGCGCCTGGAGTGGCCAAATAAGCCTTAGCGGGTCGTATTACTACATAATCGACTTGAACAAGTATAACTTGACCCGATTTTAGGTGTGGTTCACTTTTGGCTATACATATATTTTCACAAATTAACTGCCCAAGACTCATTATTGCAGATATTTCTTGACAAGGATGGAGAAAATACCAATTCAAAGTTAAAGTAATGTTACTGCATGGATCGGGGTCATAAATTTTATCGTTTTCACCATTAAATAAATAATATTTAATTACTTGAAAAGTATGTTTTAAATTTTCAAGTTGCAAATATTTATTTACCAAGATTTGATCATGAGTTAGTAAATGGTAAAATGAATAAACATTCGCAATTAGAATGTTCCTAAAGGCCCCAGCGGATTCTTAATTGGAATTAAAGGATCTTTTGTCATTTTGATTGATTCTTTTATCACACTTTGATATTTTACATCGTTGAATGGACCCATTCGAAAAAAATTGGATGATGACAAAATTATCAATGATTGTAATCCCGTATTTCTATTCAACAACGTATGAATAGTTATTTTATTTTGATTAAGGGGTGATTTCTTGCCTTGGAATAAATGAAAGAAAACGGACTGGCGCAATCTGATCTATTATCAGGGAGCAATCCTGAGCCCGCTAGATCATTCCTATATGAAACAGGGGATTTCACTAAGTCGTTTCGTAGGAAATGTCGAATCAAACCATTTGTCCTTATTTCAACAAAGGAAGCACGGGTTTCTTAACTATAAAAGGTTTTTAGTCTTGGTCCCAATTCAATACTAAACAAGTCCGAACGAATTGAATATTTGTATCAGAAATCCCTCGAATTGGTTTACCATTTCCATAAAGGATATAATTGACAACTCGAAGTTGCACATTATCCCTTTCCTGCAACAGATCCAGGGGAAAAAGCGTTGCTAAATTAATACCGTCCGTTATTTCATATGTGACGACAGGCCGAACTAAAACAAAATACTTCTTTTTACTAGGTGTGATCCGTTGAACATAGACCCAAATTTTCCATTATTTTGATTCCTTTGAATTTTGTTTTCTTGCTCCTGGTGGTATCAAAACGCCACTATGTCGGGATATTTTATCTGTCTCTCCATGAAAATGGATATCTCCAGAAAATATTTTAAGTTATCTTCTTAAAAAAAAGCTAGGAGAATATGGATACTATAGTGCGCATAAGACCTCTATTAGTAAGCTAGGCCGAAGACCAGGAAAAAAGAACTAGCTCCAATCTAAGACTTTCTCGTGAACAAAGCCTTAGACTCTTCCTTCTTAGATGAGATGTCGGCATTTCCCATATTAGCATCTTAGCATAGGGCATGAACTGCCTTCATACACGAAGGGTAAGTGAGATGGGAATTGAGATTGAACTCTACCGACTTAAATCTTACTTTCTCAATAATGTTAAGAATAAGGCTATAATTCTTAGCGGCATCTCAGCTATTTGGGTCTTCGTTGATCACTTCTCTTTCTCGCTTTTCTAGGTTTCGGAATAGAAGAGTCAGTTCTTGTGAACAACTCCGATGCTCTCAATCAATGCATTGTTTTTGTACAAATAGTTGAACTGTCACGAGCAGGACTCGAACCAGCACCTCTGGAACCAAAAGAAAGACCCAGCCTCCTTCGGATCCTTTCATTCTGATCATGACATTGAAAAAAGAAAGAAGAGAAAGAACTGGGAGTTGGCGTAAACGCTGTGCTGTGGACTTATGTTCTCGAATCCCCTGTTTGACACATCTACAAGGCAAGCAACTGCCTTTAATGGACGAGGAGGAATAGAAGAGGACAAGGCGCGTTAGCCTATCTATATAAGAGAAAATGACAAGACATTGGAAGATTGACATGAGAAGCAAAAGCAGAAATCCCACATACATGTACCAGCAATTGAACTGAGAACAACGAATACAGGGATTAACCTGATTGATCCTACTATGCTCATTTTGAAAGAAAGAACTGTACATGAACATGTTAGCATGGTTAGCACTTTGCCTGTTTGACTCTGAGCGGAGAAAGAGCTGTTCTCAGGACAAATGCCAGATGCCCGGAATCTACTCTTATTTCATCTCCTGCCGGCTGTTAGGTGCCTAGAATATTGGAAAAAGTCCATCTTCCGCCTTTTACTTTTTCAAGCAAGGAAGGGCAATTGTCTTAGTATTCTGGGAAGAAAAAAAAGTGGATCCGGCGCTAAGAAGAGAAAGTTCCCTATCTACCAAGCCAAGAGGCTGCTGTCCTGGTCCTGTTAAAAGAGGCTGTTTTCGCGCATTAAGCTCAGGAATATGTTTATTTACTAATATGATGGCCGGTCGTAGTTCTATTTTTCCTTTGAATTTCTCATATATATCCTATGAATTTCATTTCGCACCAGAAACTCTTCTAGGAGAAGCTCGAATCCGTTCCGTTCGAATATTGATTGGTCTTGGTTTGACATGGTTTACGCGTTACTGGTTCCCGGAAGAGTTAATATCTCCATTAGCTAAACCCTTTCTTACCCTGCCTTTTGACTCGTATTTTGTTCATACACAATCAACGGAGGCCTTCTCTACATATGTTACAACGTCTTCAATACCATGCTCTTACTTCGTTTTTCCCTACATAAGTCATCAAATTTTGTGCTTTTTGATCTCCAGTTGCTATAGGGAACAAAAGAGGAAATACAATCGATTCCTTCATTTAAGTGGTTCTCTCTTCTCCTTGTTCTTGTTCCTAACTCTTCCCCGGGTAGTTCTCAATGTTTGGCACTTTCCATACTTCATGGGTGAAACATCAACAAATTCGCTCATGATCAAGTTACAACCTAAGATCTATGACAATATTATGTTAACTGTTAGTATTTCGTTCATTCCATCGGTATGCTCCCAGGTACCTGTAATTGTGATCCGTTTGCTAGAACCAAGGGGTCTTTCTGTAGAAATTTCCACGAACAATCGTCGTTTTTTGATGGTTTTTCCGCTTCTCACAGCTGCTCTTTCCACACCTCCGGATATCTAGTGCCAAATTGTCGCCCGTTTCCTTGTTTCTTTGATAATAGAGTTGTCTATCTTTGTGGCATCGATTGTACAAGTTTGTGAAGAGGGCTGGACGAGTGGAATGAGAGAGAGCAGCTCGATCGACAAAAAAAAAAGAGTAGCCCTCCTAGAACCTGGCAAAGTAATTATCAATGAATTCCAGAGCAATTCTCAACCAACAGATGTGATTCATTCCCGTAAAGATTATAACACACAGAAGACTCCTTACCTTAGGAGCGGGATGAGTGATACATTCGGTGCTCGCCGGTGAAGAACGCAAGCAAAGTTGGAGCTCGGGTATTGATATATTCCATCAAGAGAAAGGAGGCAGACTAGTAAGAAGGCCGACCACATAGGGGGAGCTAACCGAAAAACTCAGCTTTTCGGAGCGGACCAATCTTCCGTCCCCTCCCCCTTTACTCTCTCTATCCTGCTGGAAGAGCGAAGAGCTAAGCCACTAATGTCGTGGCGAAGGTTATACCTCAGAAAGTTAGCGAAGCTAAGATTTCGTTATGTCTTATATCCTTTCGATCGAGTGACAACTTCGTTTCCTTCATTGCCCTTTGTTTTACAAAAATAAAAAAAAAAAAAGAATTCTTGATGTCGATTCATCCACACTTCCATTCCTTGTAGAGGAAGGCTAACTGCTTGCTGGCTGGGAGCATTAACGTCCACGTACGGCTCCGTGAGAAGGGCGGTGGAAAGAAATGGCCTTGTTGTACCTCACTCTCGTCTTCAATGGGGTCTGCTCTTTTTTTTTTGGGAGAGTATGCCAATATGATCTTAATGAGGCGCGGGGCTTTGCATCTGACATTCGTTGGGCTTCCCTTTTCGGGAGCCTGCGTCCCTGTGTTTTTGTGCAATAAACCCCTCCGGCCGAAGACTAGTGGTAGGTGGTCCCGCGGAGCTTTCGGAAAAGGGTAGCCTAGTGTGTAAGCACAGCAATGAACCGCGACGAACCCTCAGACGACCTATCTAAGATTAGGGGGGAGATCCTCAGTAGTGGTGACCCTTTCACTCTTCCACGGACTGATACACATGTACCGAATGCTCATGCGGGAAAGTTTAATCCTGGGTCTGGTTGTTCTGAGAAATCCTTTCTTTCTCGTCCACTCAGGGAGGTGATAACACCTGCGCGGATTACAGGTGACAGTTACAAGAACGGCGGGGAAGTTAAGAGTACCCGGACGACATTCAGGGATTGATGTAGACCCATCGGGCAGGGATAATCATTCCGGTCCTCGGAGGTGGCTGGCGACCATTCTCAAGAACAAAAAAGACTGAGCTGAGGGAAACCCTATGAGTCACTGAAACGACGGCGGGAGGGCCCTTGATCTCTCAATAGAGGGAGAAAAAGGGGGCTTTGCTCCCCTTTACAATATGAAGAAAGAAATAAGGATCGAAGTTTAGACCGCTCACAGGAGTTTTACCTATAGAAAGGATCATGAAAGATGCGATCAGAAAGGTACTCGAATCCATTTACAATCGCGAGTTTCCAGACACATCGCACTTCCGCTCGGGTCGAGGCTGCCACTCGGTCCTACGACGGATCAAAGAAGAGTGGGGAACCTCTCGCTGGTTTTTGGAATTCGACATCAGGAAGTATTTTCACACCATCGACCGACATCGACTCATCTCAATCTTTAAGGAAGAGATCAACGATCCCAAGTTCTTTTACTCCATTCAAAAAGTCTTTTCAGACGGACGACTCGTAGGAGGTCAGAAGGTTCCTTACTCCGTCCCACACAGTGTATTATTATCGGCCCTACCAGGAAACATCTACCTACATAAGCTCGATCATGAGATACGGATGATCCGACAGAAGTACGAAATTCCGATTGTTCAGAGAAAAAGATCGGTTCTATTAAGGACAGGTCGTATTGATGACCAAGAAAACTCTGGAGAAGAAGCAAGCTTCAACGCTCCCCAAGACAACAGAGCCATCATTGTGGGGAGGGTAAAGAGCATCCAACGCCAAGCGGCCTTTCATTCCCTTGTTTTGTCGTGTGACACCCCTCCCCCCTCCCCCCCCCCACAAGCACCCGCCCGACTCATGGGGGACCAGAAAACGCCTTTCACTTTCCCCCCTTCGTCAGCCCTTGCCGCCTTACTTAACAAACCCTCGAGCCTCCTTTGCGCTGCCTTCCTCATAGAAGCCTCTGTGTTGACCCCGAAGGCCGAATTCTATGGTTCAGAACGCTGTAATAATAATTGGGCCATGAGAGATTTTTTTAAGTTTTCCAAAAGAAAGGGCATGTTGATAGAACTGGGCGTGGAGGCGATACTAGTTATCAGGTCAGAGAGAGGCTTGACTCGTAAGCTGGCCCCCTTAAAAACCCATTACAACATAAGGATTTGTTACGCGCGATATGCCGACAACTTAATACTGGGAATCGTGGATGCCGTAGAGCTTCTCATATAAATTCAAAAACGTATCAACCACTTCCTACAATCCGGCCTGAACCTTTGGGTAGACTCTGCAGGATCAACAACAATAGCTGCACGGAGTACGGTAGATGTAACGACCCATTACAGGCCCAGTGGACCGCCCATACGGCCCACTGCCCCGACCGACCCAAGGCTAGCCCGATCTTGGGATCCCTCAAGGGGCCTTTTCCCTCACGGGCTTTCCAAAGGCGTCGTACGGGTTACTCATAGAACTCTCCAGCCCATGGAAAGCCCGTGAGAGAAAAGGCCTATGGAAAGCCCGTGAGGGAAAAGGCCCCTTGAGGGAGCCCAAGTTCGGGATAGCCTTGGGTCGATCGGGGCAGTGGACTGTATGGGCAGTCCACTGGGCCTGTAATGGGTCGTTACAGTAGAATTCCTCGGTACGCTCATTCGGGAAGTCCCTCCGAGGACGACTACCATACAATTCTTGCGAGAGCTGAAGAAGCGTCTACGGGTAAAGCACCGTATCCATATAACTGCTTGCCACCTACGCTCGGCCATCCATTCGAAGTTTAGGAACCTACGTAATAGTATCCCGATCAAACAGCTGACGAAGGGGATAAGCAGAACAGGGAGTCTACTGGACGCGGTTCAACTAGCAGAGTCTCTTGGAACAGTTGGAGTAAGAGGTCCCCAAGTGAGAGTATTATGGGGGACCGTCAAGCACATCCGGCAAGGATCAAAGGGGATCTCGTTGTTGCATAGCTCAGTTCGGAGCAAGGTGCCATCGGACGTTCAATGGGCAGTCTCATGATCGGTCACTCATGCCCGGAAGTTGTCATTGTATACTCCCGCGGGTTGGAAGGCGGCGGGGGAAGGAGGGGGACACTGGGCGAGATCTATCAGCAGCGAATTCCCCATACAAATGGGGGCGCCGATCAAAAAGATACACTGAAGGCTTCGGGATCGAGGTCTCATTAGCCAAAGAAGACCCTGGCCAATCCATGTGGCCTGCTTGACGAACGTCAGCGACGGAGACATCATAAATTGATCCGCGGGCATTGCTATAAGTCCTCTGTCCTACTAAAGGTGCCGTGACAACCTTTACCAAGTCCGAACAATTGTCGACCACCAGATCCGCTGGTCTGCAATATTCACCCAGGCCCACAAGCACAAATTCTCGGCGCGGAATATAATCCCAAAGTACTCCAAAGACTCAAATATAGTCAATCAAAAAGGCAGTAATACCCTTGCAGAATTCCCCAACAGCATAGAGCTTTGGAAGCTCGGATCCGGTCAAGATCCGAACAACAAAGAGCACTCAACTACTAGTCTAGTCTAGTAGTTGTTTTTTTCTATTAGTTGCGATGCGAACAGGCCTTTACTTATGATTATGAAATAAGTTGAGTAGGCTTGCGTTAGTTGTCTGCTATAAGATAGCCAGTTTTGGGGCTTTCAATATAAAAAAGCCTATCCGGCTTGGCTTTGCTTATGCCTTTATGCAGTAAAGAAAGCAAGTGAGGCGGGCTAAGATTCCATTCGAAGTAACAGGATTCGATGTTGCACCATTTTCAACTCTTATCGGGATCCGGAGTTTTTTTAGAAAAGGTCCCATTCTTCAACATCATGATTGGGTCGACGAAGCCAGATCATGAGTGAATAGAAAATCTAAAATGTACATAGCTGTTCCAGCTGAAATACTTGGAATAATTCTACCATTTCTACTAGGAGTAGCCTTTTTAGTGCTAGCTGAACGTAAAGTAATGGCTTTTGTGCAACGTCGAAAGGGTCCTGATGTAGTGGGATCGTTTGGATTATTACAACCTCTAGGAGATGGTTTTAAATTGATTCTAAAAGAACCTATTTCACCAAGTAGTGCTAATTTCTCCCTTTTTAGAATGGCTCCAGTGGATACATTTATGTTAAGTCTGGTCGCTCGGGCCATTTTACCTTTTGATTATGGTTTGGTATTGTCAGATCCGAACATAGGGCTACTCTATTTGTTTGCCATATCTTCGCTAGGTGTTTATGGAATTATTATAGCAGGTCGGTCTAGTAATTAGGGGGCGGCCGTTCGGTCGCCTATGATACTAGGACCAATAGGTCAAAAATAGGTTTGTGCCGCAGGTGTTGAACGATCTACTCTACACAGGTGTGGGCTTAAAGGGCTAGGGCTCATAAACCCTTTCTTTCATTCATCAATAGGGCCCTGGTCGGTCACTTTTCTGGGCCGGGATTTTTAAGTTGAAGTCATAAAAAATAGATCTTTTTCTTCGCACCTCAGATCTAGAGGAAGGGTTTCTTGTCAAGCTGGCCTATAAATATATAAGTAATGTCTTTCTATTATAAATATATTTATAAAAGGATTCGCTGTCTTTTGACTGGCTCTTTTCTTCTTTGTCAATGCTACTAAGGACCTATAGGTTTTCCTACTTGACTTATGAAAGATAATGAGAATGGGTTATTCAAAAAGGAAAGGGTGCCACTTAGTTTCGCAAGACTTTGTCATTGTCAATCAACTAAGTAGGGCCTGAGGGCCCCTGCGAATCCGTAAATCCGAGGAGCATGCCGCAATAAAAGGATGGTCCCCTATGCATTTCATTCCTTCCGGAAGGGAAAAAAAGAGTACCCCCATTATAGTGAACGTCTCCTTGTGATCGGGATGAGGTAGATACCTCCTGGCCGGGAGGCGGATCGAATCGGAGTTTCCTTAGGTAGCCACCGACCTACAGTTATCCTTAAACTTCTGTGCTTGGTGGAGAAGAAGAGAACAAAGGTACGCTCGCTTGCTGTCTTGTTCTCTGTCGCGAACTGGGATCGCTCGCCAGCTAGGTCAGATTGGAGCAAGAATGGTCGAGAACATATTAACCAATATAGGGGACAAGGGGCAGAACGACCTCTCGATCTACTTACTGCTGCCCAGGAATCAAAATGTCGTCTAGGCGTTCCCTCTTGCTCCGATCTCCCCTACGCCTAGGACGTTGTCTGGGCCAAGAGCCATAGTTAGTTGCTTTTTCCATTTGGTTGTTTCTTTCTCGTTGTTGATACCGGCAAGATCCAGCCAGATGATGTCTGCTGGTTGGTAGTGAGAGGACTCTTATTACCTGCATACCCAAAAGGGGGCGCTGGTTAAAAAACAATCATTGGATTTTATTTCTTGCTCGCCCTTAGCTTAGCAATGGGAAAGGAGTCTATCTATCTGCCTAGCTTTGGTAGATTTCCCCCTACGTAATCCACAGAATTTCCACGAATCCCTTGGTGGATAACTCCGACGACTCAGCAGCAGTGCGGAATTTAAGTTTCTCCGTCTTGTGGATCTGATCTATAGTTAGGGGGCAATACATACCAAAAGGTTCAAAGAAGGAAAGTGCTGAACCCTTAACGAAAGAATGGTTACTGGACAAGAATAGGCCGGCCAAGAGAGAGGGACGGGACCCCGCTTAACAGAACTTCGAATGAAGAAAAGAAAGGTGGATACCAAGCGAGTTAACCAATGAGTGTTGAGTTCTGGGAGGAAGGGAATGGATGCATTGGCAGTCTTCTGATGGGAAAGATTAGAAGGGTTTGGACAGGATTTGAACCCAAAAGAGATACCCCTTAGTAAGTAACCGCTTTTTCAGCTGTAGTGGACCTAAGGTAGGATGCGGCGAGGGACCCTGTAAGGGAGTCAAGTAAGGAAAGAAGAAAGGGGTCTCGAATTAAGACCTATGGAATTCTAGCTGTTCAGTAAGGGCCCAGTACGTTCGGGCTCCGTGTGAGTGAAAAGGTAGCTGCTATGTTCGGAATTGACAGTAAGTAGAGCAAGAAAGGGAAACCGCTTGAAAGAAGAGCGAGCAGTCTGCTAATCCGAGTCATGCCGCTTAGAAGTCTTTGCTTAAGAGCTATAGACTATACAGTAAGGGAATGGGACCTCCACGGAAATGTATCCCAGGAGTAAGTTCACACTTTGGTAAGCTTAGGCGCCTAAATGTCTGAGTTCGGAAAGCAGAGTAAGCGGCCAAGTAGGAAGGATCGAAGGGAGAACGGTGACACCTATAACCTATTAGCTCGAACAAGAATGACTAGAGTGCTTTCGTAAGGAAAACCCCAAAGTAACAGCTTTTATCCCCAAACCATACTTCTTCTAGTAGGAAGTGTCCTAGGGAATAGATCCGTCTTTGTTGGGGCCCCTTAAAGGCTTTCTCTTAGTTCTGTAAGGGAGATACCTCAAGTAGCTGTATACCTTTGCGCGGGCCCAAGCACTGTAGTTAGCGATAGAGTAGGCCGCTTTAGTTGGAAAGGTTATATGCTCCATAATTATGCCACCTGCGAAAGAAAGGTAGCGAAAGAAGTTAAGAATGGCATTCCCCCCGATTGAGGAGAAAGAGCCTGTCGTAGTCCACTAATGTAATACGGGCCAAGCTTTCGGGGTAAATGCTCTTAGTGAAGAGTATTCAACATACTTCAAGAAGAGAGTATCCGAGGTTAGAAGGTCAATTAAAGTCCCCTTCGAGATTCTGAGTAGGGCAGGTTTGATTCCATCAGTCCACGGATCCTATCAGGGATTCAAGCCCGATGAAAGTACTCAATAGAATCCGGTTCAGAAGAGGCGGTGTAAGCAACACAACAAGAGAGGTGTCTTCTCAGCAACTCGTGTAATGTCGTCGGTTATCTATGAGGTGATTGATCTCTATGGTTCTCTCCGAAGGTTCAACAAGCTATGCGAGGGTCTTTTAGAGCTCTCTTTTTTCTCTATCGTAGCACCACATGAGTACCCCTCTTCTATCCTGTCTAGGAAGTCTGTAGGGAGCAGAACTTTGTGAGATCAAAGCTCAGCAGGATGAACGGCGGATAGGAGCCATCAACCGACCCGTTTCAGACAAATGTATGTCTGCCTCCAAATATCATGATTCATGTATTCACCCACGTCATAGTGACCAAAATCGATAGTTTGATGTTCGTGTTCGCATATATGTATTATTGTTACATCTTCCCGATTCTCCTTTAAAGAAAAACCATCGTATTTATTATTAGTAAGATCTCCTCTAGATTGAACACCGTTTTTTCAATCTCTTATTTAGAAAAGGGGCTGAACATTCCTCTCTTATTTCCAAGGACAAGCACGAAAAAATCACTCTTGGAGGATAATTCATTCTTCACTCTCTCCCAAGGGAGCGCAGCAACCAAGGTGCATATTATCATATAGAAAGAGGCTAGGAGTAGCGATTCGTACTACCGGAAAAGTTTCGCTAACCGGCAGTGATATAAATCCACGTACGTAAGAAAAGCAAACACGATTATTCTAAAACCGCGACCTCAATTCAATAACGTTAAAAAGGATTTGTGTTGTGTCCCGATCTTTTGAATCAAGTGTGTGCGTGATTTTCACCTCTAAACTATGAAAAGTTTAGCAACAAATAATCACAAAGAAAACAATCGAAACTATAACGAACCTTCAAAGAACACGCCCTTGACAATCCGCATAAGAACGACCGACAAACTCCACAAAGTTAAAAACTTTGATAAGTTTGATTTTTGATTACAAAGCAAAACCCTTGAAAGTTGAGAGACAAATCTCAAAGTTTGATATTCAATCAATAATAATGTGTATTCTCCTCAAAATTTTGTCCAAAATATAGTTGTATAATTAAGAGATAACAATATCTAGTTTCCTAAAGAAATAAAACTCTAAACAAGGAAAAAAATCTTGCAAAACCGCCTGGTACACGGACTCCGTGTAGACGTCCGGATCTAGGTCCGTGTAGGCACTGTGAGGTACACGGACCCCGTGTACAGGTCCGTGTACACTCTGGATTTCTTCATTCTCGGCTGTAATAGACACGGACCCCGTGTACAGGTCCGTGCTCGGGTCCGTGTAGCCCCGGTCGTTCAAAAGTCGCTTGAATCATGTTCTTTGGCCTTCACACGTACACCCATACATCACGAAGCCTTCCGCACTCTGCACCTCACTTGTAAGTCCTTCTCTTTTGCTCATAAGTCCATGCAGCGCTTTCTTGAACTTCTTCAGTCGTCCCCTCGTAATTGGTCCCTCCGGCAATTCTAAAGGATCCCATGCTTTCCTTGGAGCTTGACCATCCGTGTTCGCATCATCCTCCCCTTCTTGAAAAGGATTTGTCCTCAAATGTCGCTCATCACCTACATCAAACAAAGAAAGATCACTAACATTAAAAATAGAACTGACGTTATACTCACCTGGGTTTGTAGGCGTTGTCATTGATCCTCTCGAGGACTTGAAATGGTCCATCAACCCTCGGTAGTAGCTTTGAACGACGTTTCTCAGGGAACCTTTCCTTCCGCAAGTGTAGCCACACCCAATCTCCCTTCTCAAATATCACATTCTTCTTCTCTTTGTTGGCTTGCTTGGCATATTGCTCATTTCTCTTCTCAATGTTGGCCTTGACCTCTTCATGGAACCCCCTAACAAATTCAGCATTCTTTTTGCCGTCCATGTTCAACCTTTCACTCACAGGTAAAGACCTCAAATCCAACGGAGTCAAAGGATTAAAACCATACACAGTCTCAAATGGCGAATAATTAGTAGTAGAATGCATCCAGCGATTATATGCAAACTCAACAAATGGCAAACAATCTTCCCAATTCTTTAAGTTCTTCTTAAGTATAGCACGCAAAAGTGTTCCTAAAGTCCTATTAACAACTTCAGTTTGCCCATCCGTTTGAGGATGACAAGTAGTAGAAAACAACAATTTTGTGCCAAGTTTAGCCCACATCGTTTTCCAAAAGTAACTTAAAAACTTAACATCACGGTCAGAAACAATAGTCCTAGGCATGCCATGCAACCTAACGACTTCTCTAAAGAACAAATCCGCAATGTGAGAGGCATCATCAGTTTTGTGACAAGCAATAAAATGTGCCATCTTAGAAAATCTATCAACAACAACAAATATCGAATCCCTCCCCTTCTTAGTCCTAGGCAACCCCAAGACAAAGTCCATAGAAATATCAATCCAAGGTTCACTAGGGACGGGAAGTGGTGTATAGAATCCATGTGGTTGTGTCCTAGACTTAGCTTGCCTACAAGTTATGCACTTATCAAACACACGCTCAACATCACGTTTCATATGTGGCCAATAAAAATGTTCATGCAAAGCACTCAAGGTTTTGGCCACACCAAAATGTCCCATTAAACCACCCCCATGTGCCTCCCTAACAAGTAATTCGCGAATTGAAGATTTAGGAATGCGCAACCTATCTTCTCTAAATAAGAAACCATGATGCAAATAGAATTTTTCATGTGGTCCTTGCATACAAGTTTCAAACACACTCTTAAAATCCTCATCCAGCACATACAACTCTTTCACATGCTCAAATCCCAAAATTTTTGATTCCAAGGTAGAGATTAGTACGTACCTCCGGGATAGTGCGTCGGCCACTATGTTTTCCTTACCTTGTTTGTACTTGATGATGTATGGGAACGTTTCAATGAATGCCACCCACTTTGCATGCCGCTTGTTCAGCTTTTGTTGACCCTTAAGGTGCTTTAGAGACTCATGATCCATATGAATCACAAACTCCTTAGGCCTCAAGTAGTGTTGCCACGTTTCAAGAGTCCTCACAAGCGCATAGAGCTCCTTGTCATATGTTGGATAGTTCAGCGCTGCTCCATTAAGCTTCTCACTGAAGTACGCCATCGGCCGCCCTACTTGCATCAACACTCCACCAATACCTACACCTGAAGCATCACATTCAATTTCAAAGGTATTAGCAAAATCAGGTAAAACAAGTAAAGGAGCATTAATTAACTTTTGTTTAATAATATTAAAAGACTTCTCTTGCTCTTCGTCCCAATGGAATGGAACGTTCTTCTTGATCACCGTTGTCATTGGTGCTGTCAGTGTGCTAAAATCTTTTACAAACCTCCTATAGAAGCTTGCAAGACCATGAAAACTCCGAACTTGACCAACAGTAGTAGGCGTTGGCCAATCTCGAATGGCACTTACCTTGTCTTCATCCACTTGTATACCCTGTGAGCTTACCACAAAACCAAGGAAGACAAGTTTGCTTGTACAAAAATCACATTTCTGTAAGTTAGCATACAAATTTTCAGCCTTTAGTGTGATTAGTACAAGTCTCAAGTGATTAACATGCTCTTCTAGATTCTTACTATACACAAGGATGTCATCAAAGTAAACCACAACAAATTTTCCTATGTGTACACGCAAGACATGATTCATTAACCTCATAAAGGTACTAGGAGCGTCAGTTAGGCCAAATGGCATTACCATCCACTCATATAACCCATACTTGGTTTTAAAAGCAATTTTCCACTCATCGCCTTCCCTCATCCTAATTTGGTGATAACCACTCTTCAAGTCAATTTTACTAAAGACACTTGCACCATGCAATTCATCTAACATATCATCTAGTCTAGTTATTGGATACCTATACTTAATGGTTATGTTATTGATTGCCCTACAATCTGCACACATACGCCATGATCCATCCTTCTTAGGAACTAGCAAAACAGGTACAACACATAGAGACATGGACTCACGCACAAAACCCCTATCTAACAATTCACTTACCTGCCGTTGAAGCTCCTTGGTCACCTCCGGGTTGCTCTTATAAGCTGGACGATTTGGCAATGCACTCCCAGACACGAAATCGATTTGGTGCTCGATTCCCCTCAATGGTGGTAAGCCTCAAGGTAACTCCTCCGGAAATACATCTTCAAATTCCTGCAAAAGTGAAACAACAATGCTCGGAAGGGTCTCGGCTATATCACTTGTTTTAAAGAGGATCTCTTTATAAAGAATCAACACAAGTGGTTCATGTGTGTGCATCAATTGCTTCAACTCACTTTTTTGGGCCATATATGATTTTTTTTTGGCCTCTTTTCTCTCCTTTTCTTTCCTCTCTTTTTTCTTTTGTATGGCCTTCTCACTCTTTTGATCACTCTTTTTTTTTCAGCCATTTCATTTTTATTCGCCTCATCTCTCTTTTTTTTTTCAAATGGTCCTCCAACACTTGCTCTGCGGACAAAGAAAGTAATACAATGGTTTCTTTCTTCAATACAAAGGAGTACCTATTCTTGAACCCATCATGGGTCACCTTCCTATCATATTGCCAAGGTCTACCCAACAAGATATGACATGCATGCATGGGTACCACATCACACAAGATCTCATCCACATACTTCCCAATAGCAAAAGACACTAGCACTTGTTTTGTAACCTTCACCTCTGCACATTCATTCAACCATTTAAGCTTATATGGTTGAGGATGCTTTAATGTAGGTAAACCCAATTTTTCTACCATTTCAACATTTGCTACATTAGCACAACTCCACCCATCTATGATGAAATTGCAAACCTTTTGATTTACAAAACACCTAGTATGGAACAAGTTCTCTCGTTTGTTAGTCTCCTCCTCCTTGACTTGGGCAATCATGATTCGCCTAGTCACTAGTGCTTCACCTACAACCGCCTCATAACCCTCGTCAGGATCCTCTAATGCAGGCATCTCATCATCATCATCATTACCCTCACTATGAGATTCATACTCACCGTAGTCATTTAAAATCATTACACTTTTATTAGGACATTCACTAGAAACATGACCAAACCCTTGACACCTAAAACATTTAACATCTCTAAATCGATTAGAAGGAGTTTCAGATTTAACTTGCACTCCTTGTTTAGGCGCCTATTGTTTGGTCTCAACCTTGGGCTTTGTCACCACCTTATTCTCCTCACGCTTCACCACATTTGATCGCCACGAAGATGATGAACCCCCGGTTTGATTGATGCGGCCAACTCCTCGCCTCTTGAGTTGTTGCTCCACTTTTATGGCCATTTGCACCATCTAGTCTAGATCCAAGTAGTGCCTAAGCTCCACTTGATCTTGAATTTCCCTGTTCAAACCACAAAGAAAACGAGCCATGGTCGCCTCACTATCCTCCTCAATATTG
Organism: Primulina huaijiensis; assembly: GCF_012295235.1. NCBI lineage: Eukaryota > Viridiplantae > Streptophyta > Magnoliopsida > Lamiales > Gesneriaceae > Primulina > Primulina huaijiensis. The sequence continues at coordinate 10,028,465 of NC_133319.1, read as the reverse complement.
GTTCTAATCATGACTACTTCCATCTCTTTATAGTAGTCCTCAACACTCTTTAACCCTTGCCTCAAATTTTGTAGCCTCTTAAACATCTCCCTATAGTAGTGATTGGGCACAAACCTTTTCCTCATGACACACTTCATCTCATCCTAAGTTTCAATGGGTCTCTCATTATACCTCCTCATAGTGGTCACTAATTGATCCCACCAAATGAGAGCATAGCCTAGAAGTTCAACCACCGCTAACCTAACCTTCTTTGGTTCGGAGTAGTGGTGACATTCAAACATGAACTCTACCCTCTTTTCCCATTCTAAGTATGCCTCCGGGTCAGACTTCCCATGGAACGATGGAATTTTCATCTTAATGCTACCCATGTTACCATCTTTAGGCTTAGGTTTATCTCCACTAGTACTAACTTCAAGCCTATCCAACTGCTCATGTAATGGCTCCAACTCTACCTTTATCATCCTACTAAAATGTTCAAACAACGCCTCCATTTGGACCTTAGACAACCCCGGGTTCGAACTATCTCCTATCTCCCTTTCCATTTAAATTCTTAGATTTGTACCTACAAGAAAACGTTAGTAGAAAACAATAATATTCCTCACCCAAATCCTCACGGTCACTCGAAAGAAAAGTCGCTCGTCACTCCTCTCTAGTTTTTTTTTTTTGCTAACAACAAATACTCTCCGTTCACTCCAAAGAAAATTCACTCGCACTCAAGTATTTTCACTCAAATTTGATAGTATTCTCGAAGGTGTGCTCAAGCTTTGTATTTGTATATCAAACTTTCATGTTCAACTTGTGAACAAATGTGATCGACTCACTTAGACCGCGTAGACAAGCAATTTGAAGTTAAATATTTTTTTTTGACTGTGTGAGGCACTTGTATATAACTAAAAAAAAAATAAAACAAAAGACCAAAAGAAATAATGGTGAATTTTTGGAATTTTTGTAATTTTTTTTCCTCCTTCCTCTACTAGGAATTCCGAAAATTCAAGGATAAATAAAAAAAATAGTGCACAAAATTTCGTATATCACTGATTTACGAACGACGAAGAATGATTGAACAAAACAGATATGAAAGCGGAACGAAAGAATAATTAGATCTGATAATAGAACTGTAACGTACCGTACTTTTAGTACTTAAAATTTACGGAAAATTTTAAAATTTTCTTAAACAAATCGTGAACCTTCAAAGTTTGATAAAGTAAACTGTACGTCTCAAAAATAGTTGCAACGAAAGATCTCAAAACAATGTTTGCCAAAAGTATTTGCAAGGCCATCAAAACAGTAACATAAATCGGAGTATTTAAAAAGTTCAAATGTCATTAAAACTTGCGCGGTCCTCGTGTAATGCCCGGTTACTCGTACAAATGATAATAAAGCGTTTATGTCGTTTATTATGTAGTTATTAGCTCAGTAGATTTCACGTGATGATTGAGGTATCAATATTGAGATTGAACATGATTTTTTTTTATATTTTCCATGATGTATTGAGAATGAATATGTGTTAAAATGGTGATAGTAAGATGTGTAGATAAAGTAGGGTAATGAAAGTTGGTATAGGACTGCAAGAAATGAGATGAAATTGTGGTAGTTGTTACGGGTTGTAGCATAATGATTGGAATATTGATCCAAATTGTTTGAGGACATAACCATTAAAAAGCAAAGATATAATGCTACAACTTTCATGTTTTGAGTTTTGTTCAAATCATTAGGGAAGACGAGCCAAAAGTGGCCCGAAGTGTGTCGTGTGTATCGTTGTTCTTGAACTGACACATGTTGGGAGAATGGGCATAACTTTTTACTCAGATCTCCAAATGACCTGAAATAGTTGGAGATTCAAGCCAAGACATAGGACTACAACTTTTATGTTTACCACATTTCCAGATTATGAACGGAAGATACGTTTCTGAAGCAAAATCTTTGAGGTGGCTGTGCGCAGAGTGGCGCCCGAGCGGTAAGAAATGATTGCCCGAGCGCCACTTGTTCTGCATTTTTGGTTGCGGAAAGAAAGTTCCGCGCTCGAGCGGTAATTTATGACCGCCCGAGCGCCGCCTTGTATATATGAAGATAAGTTTCGACTTTCTAAGCCATTGTATCAGTTTCCTTCACTTCCTTACATTATAAGCTCGAGAGAAATAAGTTCCTCCCAAAAAGTCCTTTTCTTCTTCTCCTTCATCATTTTGAGGTTAGAAGTTTATTCTCCATCACAAGAACATCATATAGGTGTAAGTTTTCTTCTCTTTTAGTTGTTCTACATGTAGAAGAGTGATTTTCACCTAGTATATACATAGTGATGAATTATTGATATGTTTGACAGCATAAGAACGAGAAACATCGTCTCAAACCAGTGTTCCTAAGCTTGGACAGTAGGTTGGCATGTTCTTGAAGTAATACTTGAGTAATATTATGATTTCAAATACTTCCCATTGATTATTGCTATATGTACATTGTTAGTATCTTATTGATGAAAATATAGCGCCATATTCCATTGTTATGTATTAAATATGTAAGAAACTAATGAATATTGATGATGTGTGCTATGTTATGAACATGAACATGAATATGAAAAGAAAAGGATTGATTTTTACATGATATAGAGCTTGTTGACATCATGGGTGGTTTTAAGTCCACCAAACCTATTGGCCAATATATGTTCATGGGGCGTGGGGCTGCCAAAGGTTGCTCCCTGACGTCCAACACTGTAGTAGCTATATAATAAAGCAAGCACGGTAGTACAGGTCAACAAATGAGGCTCAAGTACAAAAATGAACATGAATATATGTTATGATATGACATGGTTTAAAGATTCATTGTTGATCACGACTTGTTATGTATACTCCTTCTACGCATATTGATACGTACAAGTGCCAACTTATTGAGTTTTATAAACTCACGTAGCTCATGTATTACAGGATCAGGTAGTGGAGAGACGTAGGATGCCGGTTCGCCAATGGATGCTTGTGACGTGCCTTACCTCGACAAGAACCGAGACTTCTTATTGTATAGCTTCCGCATATGTATTGTACGAAAATATGTCAAGGTTTGAAACAAGTTTTACAATGTTTATATCTAGGTGTATGATGATACAGAATATGTTTGTATGTAAGAATACGATTATATATATGTGTTGATGTTGATGCTTGAGTTGAGTTTTTTTGGTTTTTACAAGAATGTAGGGACATCATGCCAAAATTTTTATAAACCGTCAAAGTGATGCCTCTTGTTTGATTTGCTTCATACTACAGTTATATCAGCAAACCCTATTTTGATTATGCTAATTATGCTAAATATAGAGTAAGGGTGTGACATTTTAGTTGGTATCAGAGCCCACGGTTCTTCGACAGGGAAGACACTGCACTTCATCCATACATGGGGAACTCGGCAAGTAAGTATCTTTGTAACCCGTAGTTTATGCTAAGTTGTGTTTCTATGTGACCTGTATGTTGGTTAAGATAAAAGACGATGCCACCTAAACGTAAGGTACAGGAGGGAGAGTCATCTAAGGGCAAGGCCCCAGCAGTTGAAGGTGAGGGCAGTGCACCACGACCTATAGATGATTTTGCTCAGATGCTCCAACAACAAGCAAAAGTCCGTGGGGAGCAGATACAGCAATTACATGAGATGCAATAGACTACTCATGAGCAGGCACACGCACAAGTCATGCTACGCAGACGAGGACCTGTTCAAACAGATGTGTACGATCGTTTTCGACGTCTAAATCCTCCGGAATTTATGGGAAGCACTGATCCGGCAGTAGCAGAAGAATGGATTAAATCATTGGAGTCCATCTTCTCCTACCTTCATATGGATGATGGTGACAAAGTAACTTGTGCCATCTTTATGTTAACTAAACATGCAAGAATATGGTGGGAGAGTGCAAAGGTTGCATTACCGGTTGGACCATTGACATGGGAAACTTTTAAAACCGTATTTTACAACAAATACTTCAGTAAAGATGTACGATCCAAGAAAGCCAGCGATTTCCTTAACTTGAAGCAAGGAACTATGTCAATGACTGAATACATACAACAATTCGAGGCTAGAGTCCAATATGGACCATATATTGCACAGGATGACACAAGTAAGGGCCAACACTTCATGCGGGGACTTCGCTCTGAAATTAAACGAGATGTACGAATGTCAAAAGTTGTTACCTATGGGGAGATAGTGGAAAGAGCACTGATGGCAGAACAGGATGAGCAAGACTTTGACAGAGACAGACAACAACGAAGACAACAGAACTTTCAGAAGAGCCAAGGAACGGGACAAGGCAAAAAAACTGATAGCAAGGGTACTAGACCAGAGGAACCCCGTGGCAAGGGTCCCCCTCCGCGTAAAGAACAGGACATACCACCTTGTCTTAAATGTGGCAAACTTCATGGCGGGGAATGTATGCAAGGTTCCAATGTGTGTTATCGTTGCAAAAAGTCAGGGCATCTCGCCAGGAATTGACCAGGGAGTTCTGAGAAAGTACAGGGACGCCTTTTCTCCATGACTAAAGAGGAAGTGGATGCGGATACATCGATGATCACTGGTATGCTCTTGATTTCTGGTATTACTGCTATTGTTTTACTAGATTCAGGAGCCACGCATTCCTTTATTTCGGAATCGTTTGTAAGGAGACTGGTCATTACAGCAAGTACAACAGGGGCACAACTTGCCATAGCCTTACCTTCCGCGCAAGAATTGCAGACAGATCAGATTGTGAGAGGGTGTCCAATATATGTCCAAGGCCATCAGATGTATTCTGATTTGATAGTTCTGAGGATGACGGATTTTGATGTGATATTGGGAAAGAATTGGCTCTCGAAGTACAGAGTTACTATTGACTGTGGCATAAAGATGATGAAATTTGCGCCGATAGGAGCTGAACCATTCACAGTAGCAAGTGCAGGTATATCCTTACCTCTTCGGATAATCTCTTGTATGATGGCTTGTAAATTACTACAGAAGGGGTGTCAAGGATATTTAGCATCTGTGTTAACTATTGACCCACCTGTTCGTGAATTAAAATATACAGATGTTGTTTGTGAGTTTCCAGAGGTATTTCCTGATGATGTAACAGGCTTACCCCCAGATAGAGAGATCGAATTTGTAATTGATGTTGTGGCAGGAACTCATCCGATCCCAAAAGCTCCTTATCGATTAGCTCCTACAGAAATAAAAGAATTGAAAGAACAGATACAGGAGTTGCTTGATAAAGGGTTTATTAGACCGAGCTTTTCACCGTGGGGTGCACCAGTTTTATTTGTGAAAAAGAAAGACGGTACCCTCCATCTATGTATTGATTATGTAATGCCCGAGATTTTTATCCTGTTAATCTGAGACGATTTATTAATTCCTTGATATGGTTATAGACAGAGCATGTCGAGATGGGCTTGGAATTGTTGAGTTGAGAATATGTGCAAGAATTATGTGTGAGACCCGAAGGTCTCGCGCATATGCGCGGCTGGTGGGCGCGCATATGCGCGAGCTGAGTGAGTCCAAGAGATGCTGAGACGTAGGTCTCGCGCATATGCGCCTGTTGAGGTCGCGCATATGCGCGAGACGTGTAGAATGAAAAATAAGCCATGTGTCCGTGCCATGCATAGATAGGGGTACACCTCTCCATTCCTCTATCAATTCTCAGCTGAAGAACGAAAATCTCTGCAAGAAACATCCTCAACTCCAAAGTACATGAGAAACTTGATAGTGCAAGATCTAACCAACCGAATTTCGATCCGAATTCATTTCCGTGCTCCTCTCATCAAAGGCTTCAAGGGGATGTAAGTTTCATTCATTTCCTGCATGATTTGAGATAGTGAGGTTGAGGAAATTGTGAGTTACACTAGATTATGTGTTCTTGTGATATCATAGAGAGTATAATTGCAACCGGATCGAAGAAATGATACCGTATGCATTTGTTATGAATTTCAGCATATATTGATTGAATTGAATAGTTTTTTCGACATACTGGAATTAGAATTGTGATGATATGGTATTGGTTATACATTGTTGAGATTTGGTTAGTGTTGAGTTGACGGAGACATCGAGTTTACGCCGTTATGCCGTCGATTGGTACCGAGATTGAATATGATTTGTATATGAGTGGCTTTGAGTTGTGTCTTGATAGAATGCATCTATACATTGCCATTTCAGATTTGTATTGGCCACTTTGAACTTGAGACTTCGGCTACGAAAGATTGTTCGACACGAAAGGTATAATTCATGTGAACACGGGAAGACATGACTCGATTCAGACTGGATACGAGTTTCCCAAAATCACATACTAGATTCTTAATTATGTTTGATTATGATTATGTCTTGTTTATAGATTTATATTCAAGCATTTGAGATAGGAGTCATTGACAGATTGTCAAACTAGACGTTCGGTGTATCGACGCAGAGGAGCAGATCATCTCCGATTGTAGACATTCGATACAGATATGACCGAAGTCTAGGAATAAGACGTACCGCCACCCCGATTGGAAGAGTAGGTGGGAGACTTGTTACGTCTTATTCACACCGGGATCCCTAGACTTAGATTTGAGTCGAGTCAAAGAATAAGAGTCGCTGAGTTATATCTGTATTCACTAATGTGTCGTAAACATTGATTTATGTTTTATTCCATTGTATTTAATTGCATGAGATGCATGTATACATGTTTTATACTGGGATTTGTTCTCACCGGAGTATCCGGCTGTTGTTGTGTCTGTATGTGTGCGTAACAACAGGTGGGACAGGATCAGGGTCACGCAGAGGATGAGAGATCGAGATAGCGTGGAGATTACGGGCGTAGAAGATTACTAGTGGTTTCTTACTAGACATGTACTGAAATTATAAACACTAGTATGTTAAATGTAGACGAACATGTGAATGTTATTTAGAGTTGAATAAGATGACAATATTTTATATAATGTTTTGTGCTTGTTTATATACATTTGAATAAATGTTAAAAGCAAAATTTTGACCCACATTTTCTAGCAAAGATCCAACTAATCCCAAAGATAATAGAGTTAGAGCCCGGGTCCCCACAGATTATCAGGAGTTGAATAAAGTGACAATCAAAAATACTATCCACTCCCCAGAATTGATGATTTGTTTGATCAATTACAAAGAGCTGCCATCTTTTCGAAGATTGATTTACGATCAGGCTATCATCAATTAAAAGTTAAATCAGATGATATCTCAAAGACTGCCTTCCGAACCCCGGTACGGGCATTATGAATTTCTTGTAATGCCATTTGGACTAACAAATGCACCAACTGCTTTTTATAGATTTAATGAACAGAATTTTCAAGCCATTTCTAGACAAGTTCGTGATTGTATTTATAGATGATATTCTCGTCTACTCACGAACTACAGAGGAGCATCAAGAACATCTGCAATTAGTTTTGCAAACTTTGAAAGATAAACAGTTATATGCCAAATGGATGAAATGCGAATTTTGGCTTGAACAAGTATCATTCTTGGGTCATATCATTTCAAAAGAAAGCATATCCGTGGATCTAAGCAAGATTGAAGCTGTTAATAACTGGCTACGACCAACTACTGTTACTGAGGTACGTAGTTTTCTTGGGTTAGCTGGTTATTACCGTCGGTTTATAGCGGGATTTTCTAAGATAGCATTGCCTTTAACTGCTTTAACTCGAAAGAATGTGAAATTTGTATGGGACGAAGCATGTGATCGAAGTTTCCAAGAGTTAAATGCAAAACTGACATCAGCCCCAGTCCTTGCTATTCCAGAAGGATCAGGAGATTTTGTAGTATACAGTGATGCTTCAAAATAAGGTTTAGGAGCAGTCTTGATGCAACACGGAAAGGTCATTGCTTATACCTCAGGACAATTGAAAGAATATGAAAAGAATTATCCCACACATGATTTAGAACTGGAGGCAGTGGTATTTGCGTTGAAAATATGGCGCCATTATCTGTATGGTGAACGGTGTGAAATTTACACGGACCCACAAGAGTTTGAAATATTTATTCACGCAAAAAGAATTGAATATGCGTCCACGACGTTGGTTGGAATTAGTGAAAGATTATAATTGTGTTATTAACTATCATCCAGGTAAAGCCAATGTTGTTGCAGATGCATTAAGTCGAAAGTCCAGTTCTATGGCTACAATGCAAGTACAAGAACAAATTTTATTGGTTTACAGAATATGAAGATTGATGTTATGTCAAAGGGAACTGCAATCCAATTATCATCTCTCATGGTTCGACCAACACTTGCAGATAGAATCAGGGCCGAACAAAGTGTAGACAATGAATTACAACAACTGAGGCAGCGAGATGAAGAAAAAGGCAATTTGAACTTTGAATTGAATGGAGAAGGAATGTGGACATATCGAGGTAGATTGTGTGCCAAAACAAGGAACAATCAGAAATGACATTCTTATTGATGCACATGCTACACCCTACTCGATCCATCCAGGAGGCACGAAAATGTACAAGGATTTGAAACCATTATTTTGGTGGCCAGGTATGAAAAAAGACATTGCTCAATTTGTTGCACAATGTCTAACTTGTCAACAGGTCAAGATTGAACATCAAAGACCAGCAGGGCTCTTGAAACCGCTACCCATTCCTGAGTTGAAATGGGAACATATCACAATGGATTTCATCCTTGGTTTGCCAAGAACACAAAGAGGATTCAATGCTATATGGGTTATTGTGGATCGACTTACAAAATCAGCTCACTTTCTTCCGGTGAAGACCACATACACGATGAATAAATATGCTGAAGAATACATCAAGGAGATAGTGAGGCTTCATGGCATCCCAGTGTCCATTGTATCTGATAGAAATCCCAAATTTACGTCTGCATTTTGGAAGAGTTTACATCATGCTATGGGAACTCGATTGGCATTCAGTATAGCATTTCACCCTCAAACTGATGGACAATCAGAACGAGTAAATCAGATCTTAGAAGATATGTTGAGGGCCTATACTATTGATTTTCCAGGCAGTTGGGACAGTACACTACTGTTGGCTGAATTTACCTACAACAATAGCTATCAGTCAAGCATTGGAATGGCACCATATACTGCATTATATAGTAGAAAATGTTGATCTCCAGTACATTTGGATGAAGTAAGAGAAAGAAAGTTATTAGGCCCTGAATTGGTACAACAGACAGCCGAATTGGTGACCAAGATCAGAGAAAGAATGCACACTGCCCAGAGTCGACAGAAAAGCTATGCTGATGTGCGACGTCGACGATTGGAATTTCAGGTTGGTGACCATGTATTTGTAAAAATATCACCATTGAAGGGAATATTACGTTTTGGTAAGAAAGGAAAAGTGAGTCCAAGATATATTTGTCCATTTGAAATCTTGGAAAGAATAGGAGACAGAGCCTACCGAGTTGCTTTACAACCAAACTTGTCAAACGTTCATAATGTTTTTCACGTTTCTATGCTACGCAAGTATTTAGCTAATCCTTCTCATGTTCTTCATTATGAACCGTTGGATCTTGCACCGAATCTCTCATATGAAGAACGACCGGTACAAATCCTCGATAGGAAATCAAAAGTATTACGAGGCAAGGAAATACCCTTGGTGAAACTGTTATGGCGCAATCATGTAATTGAATAAGCAACTTGGGAGCGAGAAGACGAGATTCAACAAAGATATCCTGAACTTTATGGTACGTCAAATTTCGAGGACGAAATTCTTTGAAGGAGGGGAGAATTGTAATGCCCGGTTACTCGTACAAATGATAATAAAGCGTTTATGTCGTTTATTATGTAGTTATTTAGCTCATTAGATTTCACGTGATGATTGAGGTATCAATATTGAGATTGAACATGATTTTTTTTATATTTTACATGATGTATTGAGAATGAATATGTGTTAAAATAGTGATAGTAAGATGTGTAGATAAAGTAGTGTAATGGAAGTTGGTATAGGACTGCAAGAAATGAGATGAAATTGTGGTAGTTGTTACGGGTTTTAGCATAATGATTGGAATATTGATCCAAATTGTTTGAGGACATAACCATTAGAAAGCTAAGATATAATGCTACAACTTTCATGTTTTGAGTTTTGTTCAAATCGTTAGGGAAGACGAGCCAAAAGTGGCCCGATGTGTATCGTGTGTATCGTTGTTCCTGCACTGACACATGTTGGGAGAATGGGCATAACTTTTTACGCAGACCTCAAAATGACCTGAAACTAGTTGGAGATTCAAGCCAAGACATAGGACTACAACTTTTATGTTTACCACATTTCCAGATTATGAACGGAAGATACGTTTCTGAAGCAATCTTTGAGGTGGCTGTGCGCAGAGTGGCGCCCGAGCGGTAAGAAATGACCGCCCGAGCGCCACTTGTTCTGCATTTTTGGTTGCGGACAGAAAGTTCCGCGCTCGAGCGGTAATTTATGACCGCCCGAGCGCCGCCCTATATATATGAAGATAAGTTTCGACTTTCTAAGCCATTGTATCAGTTTCCTTCACTTCCTTACAGTATAAGCTCGAGAGAAATAAGAAAACTTCCTCCCAAAAAGTCATTTTCTTCTTCTCCTTCATCATTTTGAGGTTAGAAGTTTATTCTCCATCACAAAAACATCATATAGGTGTAAGTTTTCTTTTCTTTTAGTTGTTCTACATGTAGAAGAGTGATTTTCACCTAGTATATACATAGTGATGAATTATTGATATGTTTGACAGCATAAGAACGAGAAACATCGTCTCAAACCAGTGTTCCTAAGCTTGGACAGTAAGTTGGCATGTTTTTGAAGTAATACATGAGTAATATTATGATTTCAAATATTTCCCATTTATTATTGCTATATGTACATTGTTAGTATCTTATTTATGAAAATATAGCGCCATATTCCATTGTTATGTATTAAATATGTAAGAAACTCATGAATATTGATGATAGGTGCTTTGTTATGAACNAGTACGGTGTGGTTCGGGGACGAACCAAGCGGAAGCTGGTGGGCATGTGAGGCCAGGGGCCGAAGAGGGCGGGGGGTGATCGCCGGTGCCATCAGTTGCACGGACAATGAGCGGCTCCTGGCAGGCTTCTAGGTGGAGGGAACATGAATGAACCGATCCCACACGGGAATGAGAGGGATTCCGAGACTGTTCAATGTAATGGACTGTACAGTTGAAGAGGGCTTAAAAGATTTGATATGTACTACTCATACCACGAAGGTGCATCTTCTTTTCGGTAGCTCATCACATAAGAACTCCAAAGTTAAGCGTGCTTGACTTGGGGCAATTTTGGGATGGGTGACCTCCTGGGAAGTTTCCCAGGGTGCGTGTGAGTGAGGACATAAGCACGCTGGAAAGACTCGTCATGGTACAGTGAGGACAGTCGTCGAATCTGGGGCGTTACACCTCGGGTCTAGCCTCCCGCTCAGTCCAAGCCTGCTCCTTGGTCCCCACCTCCAGCCTCCTCATAAAATCCTCGCCTGCATCGATCAAGTCTAGTGAGTCTAAAGACTCAACACGCATAAACTGGTAGTAACAAATAATACGTAATAAAACCAAATGCAACTTCAAAATAGGACATACATACTTGAACTTGAAATGAACTAGAAAATGCTTACACAGCATAGACGTGCCATAACGTGAAAACTTTTCTTAAACATGCTGCATACTAGGACGTACTTGAACATACATAATCTCATCATTTTTTGTAGAGGCATGTTTCAAAACAAGTGACCCATAACATAATCGCCTGATCAGACTAACCACAATACTGGGATGACAGGGACGTATCCACTGCCACATACATGAGATCCCCGTTCATAATTTAACGGGCTGATTGGTCCACGTTCATAATTTAACGCTTTCCAATCTCGATCTAAACCCGTTCATAATTTAACGGGTGGATTTGTCCCCGTTCATAGTTTAACGCTTTCCAATCCTAAACATAATTTTGTTACAAGACATTTAGCATACCTCAAAAACTTGAAAATATTTTCTTTGCACGTCGAACATACATACTTGGCGTTGAGGGATTCGTTGGAGCTCGCTTTGGGGCCGCTGCTGCACAGACTAACATGATTTTAATATACTTAACTTACATAACTTAGACTTAGGTAATCAAGCTCACCACCAAAGTGAATAAGTAGCTTAGGACATTCTAGTTCATTCGGGACTTGACCTCGCTTAATCATACTAACCATGACATCGAACCCCGAACAATACTTAAAGTGGTGTGTGAACATTTCCCAACAATAAAAGATATGAACTCACTATTTAAACTTGAAAGGAAGCGGAAACCAAGTATTCGGACAGAAAGAGTGGCGCTCGGGCGGTAAGAAATTACCGCTCGGGCGCCGAGCTTTAAAAAATTTATTTCTCGACAGTGAGGGTGGCGCTCGGGCGGTAAGAAATTACCGCTCGGGCGCCGAGTCTACTGGATTCCGCGACTTGCATCTTAATACTCCCAACTCAATAATACGATTCCTTAACCAATCCATCGAGACTCATCCTAGGACACTATGACACTGACTCGACTCCATAAAAACGTCCCAAACGTTCTCAAAGAAACAACGCACCTCACGCGATACAATAAAACCCATAACCTCACATTTTGACACCAAAATAGTTTTTACGACTACTCGTTCTCCCAAGTGCCTAACGACACAAAACAAAACGTCAATAACCATCCCAACATCATTAAAACTATACCTATATGTAGCAGCGATCACCCGTCGATCCCCAACGAAGCCTGCAACAATAAAACTTAAAGAACACATCAATACATAATTTTCTGAAAAATGCAGTTTGAGCAGTATCACAAAAAACGCCATAACTCACTCAATTTGTATCCAAAATTTTTGAATTTTATATCAAATCGAAGGATCAAAAAGTTCTACGATTTTTGTGTTGAAAGTTTTCTCAAAAACACGACCAAAAATTCGCAGTATTTAAAAAGACAGAAAAAACGTGATTTTAGATCCAAAAACGGTTTCAAAAGTTATCTAAACATAATTGCTCAAACTTCTACACAACATTCACATGATGTTCATACAAAATACATTGCAACGCATACTATGACATGATCGACGCGGAAAAAAACAGTATATACGTGCTTTTTTGATATTAAAACTCACGATACGGTGATACCAAAGCGGAGATGATGCGAGAGACGATCCCGGACGACTTGGCTCGATTTTCTTTGAAAAAAACCAACGAAATTCTTGCTGGAAAAATATAAGGGAGAGGGGCGGCTGCACTTGGTGCTTAGAACCCTAAAATTTTGTTCCAAAAAGATATATGAGATGAAATGTGTATGTGTGTTGTGTGAAACGTATATAGGTGTGTGTAAAACGTGTACTCTGTGTGTGTGGCGTGAGTTGGGTAGTGGGGAGGGGATTAGGGATGTTAATTAAGAAAATAAATTGCTTAATTAGTAATTAACAACTAATTAAAAGACTAATCCACCTCTATCTTTAACAAAACATTTAATTAAAAATATAGTGCACATGAAATAAATCTTTAAAAGTTTTAAACTCTAAAATCACTAAATAATTAATCAAGCTTTTAAAATGCTAAAACTAAATAAATTATTTAAAATGTTCCATCCTTAACCTTAAAATAAAATACCATGCTTAAAATTGCCAAAAATCGTCGCCTGTCTCTTCCTCGATCCTGCCTCGAATAATCGCCTGAAACATGAAATCCGAGAAAATATTTTAACGTGCATCACATAAACATAAATAATTTAAAATTATACTTTTAAATAAGTCATGCATGGCTAAAGCTCATTTTTAAATTTAAATAAATGATTTAACAATTTAAAAAATGCATGGGATTTACGTGTACTGATTTTGGGCACTACAATTCCTCCCCCACATATAAATTTTGTCCTCGAAATAAAATCTTACCGAAAAACTCCGGGTAGCGAATTCTCATATCTGCCTCGGACTTCCAAGTGGCCTCTTCCACTTATTGATTAGGCCACCGGGCTTTGACCAGCTTAGTCGTCTTGTTCCGAAGTCTACGCTCCTGTCTGTCTAGGATTTGGATAGGTCTCTCCTCGTAAGACAGGTCTAGAGACAACTGCAACGGCTCATAACTCAGAACATGCGAAGGATTCGCTGGATACTTCCTCAGCATCGAAACGTGGAACACATTGTGTACCCCGGCCAAATTCGACGGAAGGGCAACACGATACGCTAGTGTCTCAACTCTGTCAAGAATCTCGAAAGGTCCAATAAATCTCGGACTCAGCTTGCCTCTTTTCCCAAATCTCATAACACCTTTCATGGGTGCTAACTTTATAAAAACGTGGTCACCTACGGCAAACTCGAGATCTCTCCTCCTTTTATCAGCATAACTCTTCTGACGACTCTGGGCGGTCTTAATTCTCTCTCGAATCTTGACAACCACATCTGCAGTCTGCTAAACTATCTCTGGCCCAAGTTCTGCTCTCTCTCCGACTTCATCCCAATAAATCGGTGATCTACACTTCCGTCCATACAATGCCTCATAAGGAGCCATACCTGATATGAATCCACGAACGTAAGAAAAACAAACACGATTATTCTAGAACCGCGCCCTCAATTCAATAACGTTAAAAAGGATTCGTGTTGTGTCCCGATCTTTTGAATCAAGTGTGTGCGTGATTTTCACATCTAAACTATGAAAAGTTTAGCAACAAATAATCACAAAGAAAACAATCGAAACTATAACGAACCTTCAAAGAACACGCCCTTGACAATCAGCGTAAGAACGATCGACAAACGCCACAAAGTTAAAAACTTTGATAAGTTTTGATGTGAATCCACGTACGAATAAAAGCAAACACGATTAAATATGAATCGCGCCCTCAATTTAATATCGAACAAGGAATTCGTGTTGTCCCGATCTTTTGAATCAAGTGTGTGTGTTGTGATTTTCACCTCTAAACTATGAAGAGTTTAGCAACAAATAATCACGAAATAAACAATCGAAAATTATGACGAACCTTCAAAGAACAAGTCTAAGACAATCCGCACAAGCACGATCGACAAACGCCACAAAGTTAAAACTTTGATAAGTTTGATTTTTGTTTACAAAGCTAAAGCTTTGAAAAAGTTGAGAGAAAACTCAAAAAGTTTTATAAAATATCAATGATAATCTTAAAAGTGTTCAATTTTTCGTCCATATATTGACTACAAATCAAAAGATATGATAAATCTAGTTACCTAACTAATTAAAACTCTAAAATAGGAAAAGATAATGTTTCTCGGAACAAGGCGCGCTCGAGCGCGAGATTCAACCGCTCGGGCGCGGAGTCTTCTGGACAGGTCGCGCTCGGGCGGTAATATTTTACCGCTCGGGCGCCGCTGCTTCTGGAGTTCACGTCCTGGACAGTATATTTGGCGCTCGGGCGGTAAGATTTGGCCGCTCGGGCGCCGTTGTATCTGGACTCCTCTTGATTTAGCACTTGAATAACGTTCCTTTGGCTCCCAAACTTATTTCCATGCATCTCGAACCTTTCAGCACTTTGCACCTTGCTTGTAAGTCCTTCTTCCTTGCTCATAAGCCCCTGCAACGCCTCTTTAAACTTCTTCAGTCGTCCCCTCGTGATTGGTCCCGCTAGTCACTCTAAGGGATCCCATGCTTTCCTTGGGACGTGCACATCCGTGTTCGCATCAAGTTTGATTTTTTAGTACAAAGCAAAAGCCTTGAAAGTTGAGAGAAAAATCTCAAAGTTTGATATTCAATCAATAATAATGTCAATAATGTGTTGTTTTTCGTCCATATCATGTTTTAATATCAAAAAGATAACAATATCTAGTTTCCCAAAAAAATAAAACTATAAAGAAGGAATAAAATCTCGCAAAACCGCAAAGTACACGAACCTCGTGTAGACGTCCGGAGCTAGGTCCGTGTAGGCACTGTGAGGTACACGGACCCCGTGTACATGTCCGTGCTCGGGTCCGTGTACACTCTGGATTTCTTCATTCTCGGCTATAATGTACACGGACCCCGTGTACAGGTCCGTGCTCGGGTCCGTGTCGGATCTGGACTGCTTGAATAACGTTCTTTTGGTTCCCGAACTCACTCCCATGCATCACGTACCCTTCGGCACTTTGCTCCTTGCACGTAAGCCCTCATTGATTGCTCATGTAATGCCCGAGATTTTATATCATGTTAAGCTGAGATTATTGATTTTGAATTGATGTAATTATAGACGGACCATTCCGAGACTAGATTGGGCAAAGCATATGATTATGCAATTGTTTGACAGAACTATTGGCGCCAGAGCGGTAGAAAATGACCGCCCGAGCGCCAATGTTCAATAAGAGGATCATTTGGACAGAACATCTGGCGCCCGAGCGGTAGAAAATGATCGCCCGAGCGCCAGTGTACAACACGTTAAGGTACCGTACAGAGTGTTCGGCGCCCGAGCGGTAATTTGTGACCGCCCGAGCGCCGCCTGATTTGTATGAAAATGAGCCACGTTTCACTTACATGCAACTTGATATATATACACAAGCTTCTCCATTCAGATTCATTTGGAAAGAAGGAAACGAGAAAGCTACGGAAATCCTTACGCCTTTTCATATTTTAGATTTGTGATTGTGCAAGATCCGCCCGTCAGAATTTCGACCCGACTTCAGTACTGTGTTCCTATCGACGCAGGCTTCAACTGGACGTAAGTTTTACTACGATTTGAGATGATTTGAAATTATGGTATTGCCAGAATCTGATATGATTCCTATATAATGTTCTTGATATGTTAGACATCATATAATCGAAACCGGATTGAAGAACGGATACCGTATAGAATTGTTATGCATTTCAGAGTTGAATTGTTTGGGATTTTGGAGATGTTGGAACATATTATGATGGCTATGAGTTATGGTTGTTGATTTTTGATATTTGAATCAACTGGTATCGTGAGATTTCGCCGTTATGCCGTCGAAATATACCGAGAGTGAATATTGATCTGTATGTGTACTCCTTTGAGTTAGAGGCTGATATGATACATTGTATATATATGTCTTTTCAGATTGGTATTGACAGATTGGATATCGAGATTTCAAGATTTCGACTTGGTAAAACCGAGACTACAACAAGAAAGGTATAATTCATGTTGATTCGGGAAGATACAACTCGAGTTAGATTTGATTCGAGTTTCCCAAAATCACATTCTAGATTTCTATACCTTCCTATGCTTGTGCTTTATCTTGATTTATATACAAGCATTAAGATAGGAGAGTCATTGGCAGATTTGCCAAGTTCTAGACGTTCGGTGATATCGAAGCATAGGAGAAGATCAACTCCGATTGTAGATATTCGATATAGACAGGGCCGAAGTCTAGGAATAAGACGTACCGCCACCATGATCAAGAGAGTATGTGGGAGACTTGTTACGTCTTATTCACACCGGGATCCCTAGACTTAGATATGAGTCGAGTCAAAGAATAAGAGTCGAAGAATTTTATCTGTATTCACTAATGAGTCATAATTACTGAGTCATGTGTTATGATTTTGTATTTAATTGCATGACATGCATGTATACATGTTTTATACTGGGATTTGTTCGCACCGGAGTTTCCGGCTGTTGTTGTGTCTGTATGTGTGCATGACAACAGGTGGAACAGGATCACGGTCACGTAGAGGATGAGAGATCGAGGTTAGAGTGGTGATTACGGGCATAGCAGAGGAACTAGTAGTGTTTACATTTGAGAAATAATGTGTAATAAACTCTAGTTGGTACGATTTGAATGGAACCAGACGTGTATATACTTTTGTTAAAATAAAATAAAGATGTCGTTTGTGTATGCTTTATATACAATTGTTTTTTATATTAAAAGCAAAATTTGGGCCCACATTTTCTAGCAAAGATCCACTTAATCCCAAAGATAATTGAGGTAGAGCCCGGGTCCCCACAGCTCATGACTCCCTGCAGTGCCTCTTTAAACTTCTTCAGCCGTCCTCTCGTGATCGGACCCTCCGGCAACTCCAAAGGATCCCATGCTTTCTTTGGCGCTCAATCACCCGTGTTTGCATCATCATCCCCTTCTTGAAAAAGATTTGTCCTCAAATCTTGTTCATCACCTACATCAAACAATGACAAATCACTAACATTGAAGGTGGAACTCACATTGTACTCACATGGTAGATCGAGTTTGTAGGCGTTGTAATTGATCTTTTCTAGAATTTGAAATGGTCCATCGCCCCTAGGTAGTAGCTTTGAACGACGCTTCTCGGGGAACCTTTCCTTCCGCAAGTGGAGCCACACCCAATCACCTTTCTCAAAGATCACATTCTTCTTCCCTTTGTTGACTTGCTTGGCATATTGCTCATTTCTCTTCTCACTGTTGGCCTTGACCTTTTCATGCAACCCCTGACAAATCCAGCCTTCTTTTTGCCGTCCATGTTCAACCTTTCACTCACAGGTAAAGACATCAAATCAAACGGAGTCAAAAGATTAAAACCCTATAAAATTTCAAATGGCGAATAATTTGTAGTAGAATGCACACAACGATTATAAGCAAACTCAACAAATGGTAAACAATCTTCCCAATTCTTTAAGTTCTTCTTAAGAATAGAACACAAAAGTGTCCCTAAAGTTCTATTAACAACTTTAGTCTGTCCATCCGTTTTAGGATGACATGTAGTAGAAAACAACAATTTTGTGCCAAGTTTAGCCCACAACGTTTTCCAAAAGTAACTCAAAAACTTAACATCACGGTCAGAAACAATAGTCCTAGACATGCCATGCAACCTAACGACTTCTCTAAAGATAAAATCCGCAATGTGAGAGGCATCATCAGTTTTGTGACAAGCAATAAAATGTGTCATCTTAGAAAATATATCAACAACAACAAATATCCAATCCATCCCCTTCTTAGTCCTAGGCAACCCCAAAACAAAGTCCATAGAAATGTCAATCCAAGGTTCATTAGGAACAGGAAGTCGTGTATACAATTCATGTGGTTGTGTCCTAGACTTAGCTTGCCTACAAGTTATGCACTTATCACAAACTCACTCAACATCACGCTTCATATGTGGCCAATAAAAATGTTCATGCAAAGCATTCAAGGTTTTTGCCACACCAAAGTGTCCCATCAAACCATCCCCATCTGCCTCCCTAACAAGTAATTCACGAATGGATGATTTAGGGATGCACAACCTATCTTCTCTAAACAAGAAACCATTATGCAAATAGAATTTTTCATGTGAACCATGCATACAAGTTTCAAATACTTCCTTAAAATCCTCATCTAGTACATATAATTCTTTCACATGCTCAAACCCCAAAATTTTAGACTCCAAAGTAGAGATTAGAACGTACCTCCGTGATAGTGCGTCGGCCACTACATTTTCTTTACCTTGTTTGTACTTGATGATGTATGGGAACGTTTCAATGAATGCCACCCACTTAGCATGCCGCTTGTTCAGCGTTTGTTGCCCCTTAAGGTGCTTTAGGGATTCATGATCCGTATGAATCACAAACTCCTTAGGCCTCAAGTAGTTCTGCCACGTCTCTAGAGTCCTCACAAGAGCGTAGAACTCCTTATCATACGTGGGATAGTTCAGGGCGGCTCCATTTATTTTCTCGCTAAAGTACTGAAATGGATCGTTTTTAGGTGTTCAAAATCGCAACGGAAGCTCAAGAATGTTTTCTAAACATGAAAACCGAAAATTTTATGAAAATCTTGAAAAATTCGAACACCAAGTACTAGTGTGCAACATATACAAAAACACAAACTATGACATTCATATGGTGTTTAGAAGTTTTACCTATCAACCTCTTGAGGTTGATGATGGCTCCAACTAAAGTGTAAACACTTTAGCTCTTGTATGGCAAGAAAAATCTACAAGCTTTCTCCTACCTTCAAAATCAAGCCCACCACCAACTAGGTAGATCCCCTCATATTTTGCACTAGAAAAATATGAGGATTTTTCTTTGAGAAGAGATTTGTTTCTCCAACAATTGAAGAACAAAAATGAGAGAAAAATGAGAGTGAATTTTCGGCCACTTAGGTGTAATTGGGAGAGTGAAGTGTGTTGTCTAGGTTGTGGGAAAAGGGAAAAGTAGTCTTGCATGCCATGCAATATTTTAATCAAAAGTAATCCACACCCCTTCATCTCCCAAGCATGCAAAACCTAGTGGGCTTGTAACATTTACAAAGGGCCCATAGACTTTTAATTTAATTGTCTCAAACATATTTGAGCCCAATTAGACTTTACTTGATTTTACTCAAGCCCACTAGTTAAATAATCATTTCCAATTTGGCTCTACAAGGCCCAATGTTATTTAATTAATACAACACTTGAATTAATTTAATTATTTGGACTCTACTAGGCCCACTAGTGTTTAATTAATTAAACACTTGAATTAATTTAATTTAGTCCATAATAATGTTTATTAAAATCACAATTTTCAAATACATTATTCACTTGGCCTACTTTTAATTTAGGAACAAATTCATAAATTAAAAATTACATTTCTCTCATAGAAGTCTTACTTCTATTTTTCTTTACGCTTATAAACTCATTTATAAGCCGTTCAACACATTGAACTATTTTAACTTCTCAACGGGATCTAGAAAGCTAGCACTTGTGTGGCCCTCAATGGTTCATTGATACAACTAGCCGTGGGTTCACATCTCCATGTGATTCGGACTAAACATGTCCTTATA
>NC_133319.1:9997788-10000810 GCF_012295235.1 Primulina huaijiensis | reverse complement strand
AAAAAAAAATTGAGAGGAGTGACGAGCGACTTTCTTTGGAGTGACCGTGAGCATTTGGGTGAGGAACATATTGTTTTCTACTAACGTTTTCTTGCAGGTACAAACTGAAATTAAATGGAGAGGGAGGTAGGAGATAGTTCGAACCCGGGGTTATCTAAAGTACAAATGGAAGCGTTATTTGGGCATTTTAGTAGGATGATGAGAACCGAGTTAGAGCCATTACATGAGCGGTTGGATAGGCTTGAAGTTAGTACTAGTGGAGATAAATCTAAGCCTAAAAATATGGGTAGGGGAGAAGAAGAGGAAGAGTATGATTTGGGAGGAGATGAGGAGAGCCAAAACAAAAATTGGGGTTGGATTGGAAGAGGTAGAGGATTTGGTAGAGGGAAAAGAGAGGCCGTAAGGGGTATATATGATGGGAATAGGGAGGATGGAAACATGGGTAGTATTAAGATGAAAATTCATCGTTCCATGGGAAATCTGACCCGGAGGCATACTTAGAGTGGGAAAAGAGGGTAGAGTTTGTGTTTGAATGTCACCACTACTCCGAGCAAAAGAAGGTTAGGGTGGCGGTGGTGGAATTTCTAGACTATGCTCTCATTTGGTGGGATCAACTAGTAACCACTAGGAGGAGGTATAATGAGAATCACATTGAAACTTGGGATGAGATGAAGAGGGTCATGAGGAAAAGGTTTGTGCAAAACCACTACTATAGGGAAATGTTTAAGAGACTACAAACTTTGAGGCAAGGGGTGAAGAGTGTTGAGGACTACTATAAGGAGATGCAAGTAGTCATGATTAGGGCCAATATTGAGGAAGATAATGAGGCGACCATGGCACGTTTTCTTTGTGGTTTGAACAAGGAAATCCAAGATCAAGTTGAGCTTCGGCACTACTTGGATCTAGACGAGATGGTGCAAATGGCCATAAAAGTGGAGCAACAACTCAAAAGGCGTGGAGTTGGCCGCACCAATCCAGCTGGGGGTTCATCATCTTCATGGCGATCAAATGTGGAGAAACGTGAGGAGAACAAGGTGGTGACCAAGCCCAAATTTGAAACCAAACAAGAGGCGCCTAAACAAAGAGTGCAAGGTAAATCTGAAACTCTTTCTAATCGATCAAGAGATGTTGAATGTTTTAGGTGTCAAGGGTTGGATCATATTTCTAGTGAATTTTCTAATAAGAGGGTGATGATTTTGAATGACTATGGTGAGTATGAATCTCATAGTGAGGGTGATGATGATGATGAGATGCCTGCATTAGAGGACCCTGACGAGGGGTATGAGGCGATTATAGGCGAGGCACTAGTGACTAGGCGTATCATGAGTGCCCAAGTCAAGAAGGAGGAGACTAACCAAAGAGAGAACTTGTTCCACACTAGGTGTTTTGTGAATCAAAAGGTTTGCAATTTAATCATAGATGGGGGGAGTTGTACTAATGTGGCTAGTGTTGAGATGGTAGAAAAAATGAGCTTGCCTACACTAAAGCACCCTCAACCATATAGACTTCAATGGTTGGATGATTGTGCGGAGGTGAAGGTGACAATACAGGTGTTGGTGTCTTTTTCGATTGGGAAGTACATTGATGAGGTTTTATGTGATGTAGTGCCAATGCATGCTTGTCATATCTTGTTGGGTAGGCCTTGGCAATACGATAGGGAGGTGACTCATGATGGTTTCAAGAATAGGTATTCCTTTTTGTTAAAAAAGGATTCCATTGTATTACTTCCCTTGTCCCCAAAACAAATATTTGAGGATCAATTAAAGAAAAGAAAAAGAGATGAGGCCGAAAAATTGAGTGTTCAAAAAAGTGAGATGGCCTTAGAAAAAGAAAGAGATATGGTCGAAAGAAAGAGTAAACAAAAAGGTGAGATAACCATAGAAAAGAAAAAAGAGAGAGAAAAAGTGGCCAAAGAAAAAGAAAAAGAAAAGAAAAATAATTTGAAGGCCCAAAAGAGTGAAAAGAGCGAGTTTGAGAGTTGTTTATTCTTGCATAAACCATTTCCTGTACATTTGTACAAAGTGGTTTATCCATATTGTGAAGATATAGCCGGTTCAATCCCGAGCGGTGTTAATTCTTCTTTGCAGGACTCTCGTAGTGTCATGATGAGGAGGCGAGCAAAAGTTGACGGTGTGAGAAAGCAATGGAACAACACATATGAAGTTAAGAGCAATCAACATGAGGTAAGGGTAGTTACCACTACAACGACTGAGAGGTATGATTTGCATCCTTACCTTAATTTTGTGTTGTTTTGCTTTCAAAAAGTTGTAGAGAGAGTTATGAATTTGATGGTTAAGGGACTGTGTGTCAATTCATCCTTATTCTTTGATTGTTATGGATTTGAGACTATTGATGAAATGCATGTACCTATTATGAACTTTGATTTTCCACGAGTTATTAAGTTAGTGGTATCACGTGAGTTCTACTTTCAATGTTAGTGACTTGTCGTTGTTTGATGTAGGTGACGAGCTGGATTTGAGGACAAATCCTTTTCAAGAAGGGGAGGATGATGCGAACACGGATGTGCACGTCCCAAGGAAAGCATGGGATCCCTTAGAGTTACCAGTGGGACCAATCACGAGGGCACGACTGAAGAAGTTTAAAGAGGCGTTACATGGGCTTATGAGCAAGGAAGAAGGACTTACAAGCAAGGTGCGAAGTGCTGAAGGGTTCATGATGCATGGGAATAAGTTTGGGAGCCAAAGGAACATTATTCAAGTGATAAATGAAGAGGAGGCCAGCAGCTTCGGCGCCCGAGCGGCCAGACATTACCGCCCGAGCGCCACACTCACTGTCGAGAACGTGAACTCCAGAAGCATCGGCGCCCGAGCGGTAACATTTTACCGCCCGAGCGCGACCTGTCCAGAAGAGCCCGCACTCGAGCGGTTGAAACCCGCGCCCGAGCGCCGCCCTATCGCGAGAAAATCTTTATTTCCTATTTTAGAGTCCTAATTGTTTAGGTAATTAGATTTTCATCTCTCTTTGGTTTGTTGTCAATATATGGACAAATTTTGGGATTGTA
>NC_133319.1:9989595-9997688 GCF_012295235.1 Primulina huaijiensis | reverse complement strand
ACATTTTGACCCATTTAAAATTCACAAATATGTTAGCCATCCAATACCCCAACAACTCAAGGTCCATGACACTTTGATATTTCAAAACACCTTTTGAAAACCCTAGTCGTCATCGCCATCGCCGGATTCCGGCCAACCAAATTTTTTTTTTTTTCAATGGAGGGATTCGGGCAGCCCCTCGGGCAGCCCTAGATGCGCGAAATGGGCAGCCCGAGCTGCCCGAAATGGGCAGCAACTTGCTGCCCGAAATTACCCCAAAAATGGCCTTGATTTTTGTTGCAAAAACTCACCTCATGCGGTTAGAAATCGATATCAACATAATATCATGTATATGCTACACAAAAACTAGTACCCTTAGCTCTGATACCACTTGAAAAGGATCGATTTTAGGTGTTCGAAATCGCAACGGAAGCACAAAATTGTTTTCTAAACATGAAAAACCAAAATTTTTTGAGAAAAATTTGAACACCATTGTACTAGTGTGTAACATATACTAAACACCTTTGTCATACATAGGGTGTTAAGAAATTTTACCTATCAACAACTTGAGGTTGATGATGGCTCCAAGTAAAGTGTAAACACTTTAGCTCTTGTATAGTAGACAATTTTCAAGCCTCCCTTTGAACACTCCTTGTTCAAAATCAAGCCCACCACTTGCAAGCTAGAACCTCCTTACACTTGCACTAGAAAATGTAAGGATTTTTCTTTGAGAAGTATTTTGTTTTCAACAACTTGAAGAACAAAATGAGAGAAGAATTTTTGGAGAGAAATTAGTGTGAATTTTAGGCCAAGAGGAGGAAAGAATGGGAGTGAATGAGTTGTCTTGGTGCTTGAAAAAGTTGAGACTACTTTTTGCATGCCATGCAATATTTTAATCAAAAGTATTCCCCATCTCTTCACCTCCCTAGCATGCATAACCTAGTGGGCTTGTAACATTTACAAAGGGCCCAGGGACTTTTAATTTAATTGTCTCAAACATATTTGAGCCCAATTAGACTTTACTTGATTTTACTCAAGCCCAGTAGTTAAATAATTATTTTCAATTGGGCTGTACAAGGCCCAATGTTATTTAATTAATTCAACACTTGAATTAATTTAATTTAGTCCATAATGATGTTTATGAAAATCACAATTTTCAAATACAATATTCACTTGGCTTACTTTTAATTTAGTAACACATTCAAAAATTAAAAATTACATTTCTCTCATAGACATCGTACTTCTATTTTTCTTTACGCTTATAAACTTATTTATAAGCCGTTCAACACATTGAACTATTTTAACTTCTCAACGGGATCTATAAAGCTAGCACTTGTATGGCCCTCAATGATTCACTGATACAACTAGCTGTGGGTTCACATCTCCATGTGATTCGGACTAAACATGTCCTTATACGAGCATACCCCAATTGCTTCATTCTTAATTATCAACTCCTTGATAACAAGAATGTCAGAACTCAAGTCTGATAGTACCCAACCAATCATGTTAAACTCCTAGCAGCATCGCTCACCTGCTTACCTAGGTATCAAATGATATTGCCTGCAAGAACCATTCAATTATGGTTAGCGTACAATACGGTCCCTTCAACTCATATATCCCGACCGATTTGACAACCATTGGTTTATCGAGAGTTGTCAATGAATCGATACTATGTGTCATGTCGTAGTTGCATCGATGGTGTAATCTAAGAAACCCCTTTCTTAATTACCACCATACTCTGATCAGATATTTAAAACTACACATACATGAGAACACATAGGATATCCATACCTGAAGGTAAGCGGTGAATCCTCAACTACAATGCATCGACTCCTATATGTTTCGACAGAACACCCAACCTTGCCACCTGATGACCCCTTGAGAGTCAGTAAAGAAGTCAAAGTGTAATTCTAGCACATAGAGTCTCAATGTTGTCCCGGGTCATAAGGACTAATGGTGTACAACCATAAACTAGGACTTTTCCACTCGATAAGTGAGAACCACTTGGAAAGTCCTTTATGGAGGGTTGTTCAGTGCACTCTACAAGGAGCACCTATCTGCATGCTCGGACATCACAATGTCCCCTACCAATGAAACATGGTACTCACATCGCAGATACTAGTCTCGAACTCGAGCGGCCTATATCCTTCTTAGCGGCGGCTGAATCGACTAGGAACTGTTTAGAATATACAGTATTCCAAATATGAGTTTCATGATACTCATCATATGAGCATCTCATACTCTTTCTACTATTTGTATATTCAAGGGCTTTATCTATGCACCTAGCATGGGTATACAGATAAAGATGTGCCAAAATAATAATTTCAAATATTATTAAAATAAAGACTGTTCATACATAGAGTTTAAACATGAACCCTCGGCCAACACTTGGCTCGACGGGCACCTACTCTAACATACATGTCCGTGCTTGGGTCCGTGTAGGCTCTGGACTGCTTGAATAACGTTCTTTTGGTTCCCGAACTCACTCCCATGCATCACGAACCCTTCGGCACCTTGCTCCTCGCACGTAAGCCCTCCTTGATTGCTCATGACTCCCTGCAGTGCCTCCTTAAACTTCTTCAGTCGTCCTCTCGTGATCGGTCCCTCCGGCAACTCCAAAGGATCCAATGCTTTCCTTTGCGCTCGATCACCCGTGTTTGCATCATCCTCCCCGTCTTTAAAAGGATTTTTCCTCAAATCTTGTTCATCACCTACATCAAACAATGACAAATCGCTAACATTGAAAGTGGAACTCACATTGTACTCACCTGGTAGATCGAGGTTGTAGGCGTTGTCATTGACCCTTTCTAGAATTTGAAATGGTCCATCGCCCTTAGGTAGTAGCTTGGAACGACGCTTCTCGAGAAACCTTTCCTTCCGAAGTGTAGCCACACCCAATCTCCTTTGTCAAATATCACCTTCTTCTTCCTTTTGTTGGCTTGCTTGGCATATTGCTCATTTCTCTTCTCAATGTTGGCCTTGACCTTTTCATGCAACCTCCTAACAAATTCAGCCTTCTTTTTGCCGTCCATGTCCAACCTTTCACTCACAGGTAAATACATCAAATCCACCGGAGTCAAAGGATTAAAACCATACACTATTTCTAAGGGCGAATAATTTGTAGTAGAATGCACGCTACGATTATAAGCAAACTCAACAAATGGCAAACAATTTTTCCAATTCTTCAAGTTCTTTTTAAGAATAGCACGCAACAGTGTTCCTAATGTCCTATTGACAACTTAAGTTTGTCCATCCGTTTGAGGATGACATGTAGTAGAAAACAACAATTTTGTGCCAAGTTTAGCCCACAGCGTTTTCCAAAAGTAACTCAAAAACTTAACATCACGGTCATAAACAATAGTCCTAGGCATGCCATGCAACCTAACGACTTCTCTAAAGAAAAATACGCAATGTGAGAGGCATCATAAGTTTTGTGACAAGCAATAAAATGTGCCATCTTAGAAAATCTATCAACAACAACAAATATCGAATCCCTCCCCTTCTTAGTCCTAGGCAACCCCAAAACAAAGTCCATAGAAATGTCAATCCAAGGTTCACTAAGAACAGGGAGTGGTGTATACAATCCATGTGGTTGTGTCCTAGACTTAGCTTGCCTACAAGTTATGCACTTTTCACAAACACGCTCAACATCACGTTTCATATGTGGCCAATAGAAATGTTCATGCAATGCACTTATAGTTTTAGCCACACCAAAATGTCCCATTAAACAACCCCCATGTGCCTCCCTAACAAGTAATTCACGAATTGAAGATTTAGGGATGCACAACTTATCTTCTCTAAATAAGAAACCATGATGCAAATAAAATTTATCATGTGGACCATGCATACATGTTTCAAACACACCTTTAAAGTCCTCATCTAGTACATATAATTCTTTCACATACTCAAATCCCAAAACTTTGATTCCAAGGTAGAGATTAGTACGTACCTCCGTGATAGTGCGTCGGCCACTACATTTTTCTTACCTTGTTTGTACTTGATGATGTAGGGGAATGTCTCTATAAATGCCACCCACTTTGCATGCCGCTTGTTCAGCTTTTGTTGCCCCTTGAGGTGCTTTAGTGACTCATGATCAGTATGAATCACAAACTCCTTAGGCCTCAAGTAGTGCTGCCACGTCTCTAGAGTCCTCACAAATGCGTAGAACTCTTTATCATACGTAGGATAGTTCAGCGCTGCTCCATTGAGCTTCTCACTAAAGTACGCCACCGGCCGCCCTCCTTGCGTCAACACTTCACCAATACCTACACCTGAAGCATCACATTCAATTTCAAAGGTATTAGCAAAATCAGGTAACACAAGTAAAGGAGCATTAATCAACTTTTGTTTAATAATATTAAAAGTCTTCTCTTGCTCCTCGCCCCAATGGAATGGAACGTTCTTCTTGATCACCGCCGTCATTGGTGCTGCCAGTGTGCTAAAATCTCTTACAAACCTCCTATAGAAACTTGCAAGACCATGAAAACTCTGAACTTGACCAACAGTAGTAGGCGTTGGCCAATCTCGAATGGCACTTACCTTGTCTTCATCCACTTGTATACCCTGTGAACTTACCACAAAACCAAGAAAGACAAGTTTGCTTGTATAAAAATCACATTTCTTTAAGTTAGCATACAAATTTTCAGCCCTTAGTGTGATTAGCACAAGCCTCAAGTGATTAACATGCTCATCCAAGTTTTGGTTATACAATAGGATATCATCAAAATAAACAACAACAAACTTTCCTATGTTTGCACGCAAAACATGATTCATTAACCTCATAAAGGTGCTAGGAGCGTTAGTTAAGCCAAATGGCATTACCATCCACTCATATAACCCGTATTTGGTTTTAAAAGCAGTCTTCCACTCATCACCTTCCCTCATCCTAATTTGGTGATAACCACTCTTCAGGTCCATTTTACTAAAGACACATGCACCATGCAATTCATCTAACATATCATCTAGTCTAGGTATGGGATGCCT
Source organism: Primulina huaijiensis (assembly GCF_012295235.1). Lineage (NCBI taxonomy): Eukaryota > Viridiplantae > Streptophyta > Magnoliopsida > Lamiales > Gesneriaceae > Primulina > Primulina huaijiensis. Next base: position 9,992,726 of record NC_133319.1, on the reverse strand, counting down.
ATACTTAATGGTTATGTTATTGATTGCCCTACAATCCACACACATACGCCATGAACCATCTTTCTTAGAACTAATAAAACAGGGACAGCACAAGGGGACATAGACTCACGCACAAAACCCCTATCTAACAACTCACTTACCTGCCGTTGAATCTCCTTAGTCTCCTCCGAATTGCTCCTATAGCGGGATGATTTGGCAATGCACTCCCAGGCACGAAGTCGATTTGGTGCTCGATTCCCCTCAATGGTGGTAAGCCTTGAGGTAACCTCTCCAGAAATACATCTTCAAATTCCTGCAAAAGTGAAACAACGACGCTCGGAAGAGACCCGGCTATATCACTTGTGTTAAGGAGGATCTCCTTATAAACAATCAACACAAGTGGTTCATGTGTGTGCATCAATTGTTTCAACTCAACTTTTTGGGCCATATATGATTTCTTTTTGGCCTCTTTGGTCTCATTTTCTTTCCTCTCATTTTCTTTCTTCTCATTTTTCTCTTGTATGGCCGTCTCACTCCTTTGATCACTCTTTTTTTCAGCCATTTCATTTTTATTCTCAAAGGCCATCTCACTTTTTAGTTCACTCTTTTTTTGGGCCTTATCTCTCTTTTTTTTTTTCAAATGGTCCTCCAATACTTTCTTTGGGGACAAAGGAAGTAATACAATAGATTCCATCTTCAATACAAATGAATACCTATTCTTGTACCCATCATGTGTCACTCGCCTATCATATTGCCACGGTCTACCCAACAAGATATGACAAGCATGCATCTGTACCACATCACACAAGACCTCATCCACCTATTTCCCAATAGAAAAAGGCACTAGCACTTGTTTGTTAACCTTCACTTCCGCACAATCAATCAACCATTGAAGCCTATATGGTTGAGGGTGCTTTAATGTAGGTAACCCCAATTTCTCCACCATTTCAACTCTAGCCACATTAGTACGACTCCCCCCATCTATGATTAAGTTGCAAACCTTTTTATTCACAAAACACCTAGTATGGAACAAGTTCTCTCTTTGGTTAGTCTCCTCTTCCTTGACTTGGGCACTCATAATTCGCCTAGTCACTAATGCTTCACCTACAACTGCCTCATAACCCTTGTCAGGATCCTCTAATGCAGGCATCTCATCATCATCACCCTCACTATGAGACTCATACTCACCATAGTCATTTAGAATCATTACCCTTTTTTTAGGGCATTCACTAGCAATATGTCCTAACCCTTGACACCTAAAACATTTAACATCTCTAGATCGATTAGAAGGAGTTTCAGATTTACCTTGAACTCCTTGTTTAGGCGCCTCCTGTTTGGTCTCAAATTTGGGCTTGGTCACCGCCTTGTTCTCCTCACGTTTCACCACATTTGATCGCCATGAAGATGATGAACCCCCAGTTGGATTGGTGCGGCCAACTCCACGCCTTTTGAGTTGTTGCTCCACTTTTATGGCCATTTGCACCATCTCGTCTAGATCCAAGTAGTGCCGAAACTCAACTTGATCTTGGACTTCCCTGTTCAAACCACAAAGAAAACGTGCCATGGTCGCCTAATTATCTTCCTCAATATTGGCCCTAATCATGACTTGATATGAATCTGGCAGGGCATGGCGTTCAAATGATTGGAAGGATCGTTGTACGAGTGTTAGACGAAGTGGGAAACCGAAGCCTCAGCGCCCGAGCGCCAAAGTCACTGTCCAGAACGTGAACTCCAGAAGCATCGGCGCCCGAGCGGTAACATTTTACCGCCCGAGCGCGACCTGTCCAGAAGAGCTCGCGCTCGAGCGGTAGAAACCCGCGCCCGAGCGCCGCCCAATCGCGAGAAAATCTTTAGTTCCTATTTTAGAGTCTTAATTGTTTAAGTAATTAGATTGTCATATCTTGTTGATTTTGTATCAATATATAGACGAATTTTATTGTTTGAAAAGAAAACAAATTGAATTATTGAGTTTATAAAACTTTTCTTTGAGAATTCTCTCAAAAACAAGCTTCAGTTTCGTTATAACTTTTGCGTCGTATCAAATCAAACTTATCAAAAGATTTATCTTTTGTGGCGTTTGTCAATCGAATATCACAAGGGTTGTCAAGGACGGGTTCTTTGGAGGTTCTCTTGAAAGAATCACTATTCATTGCCGGAAATTAGTGTTCACCATATCGGAGTTACTATTCACGATACTGTTCCTATTCGGAATTACTTTTTACGTTACTGTTCACCCGAAAAAAATTAAAAAAAAAGGTTTGAATCGGGTTTTTGTTGAATTTTAGCACTTATATTTCAGCGTTAAGTTTGTCCTTGTCATTTAGTCGCATTTTAGTCAATTTCAAAGTTGCTTATTCTTGTGTGGTCTAAGTGAGTCGAATTTCAAGCGTCACATGATTGATCTCATAAGTGTGATACGTGGAAGCCACGAGACTTAAGCGCCCCCTTGAGAATTCTCACTTAGAGTGAATGTGGGGACCCAGGCTCTAACTTGATTATCTTTGGGATTTAGTGGGATCTTTGCTATAAATGTGGGTCAAAATTTTGTTTTTAACATTAAATCAAATGTATACATGAAGCATGAAACTATTCTTTATTCGATTAAACAAACATAATGTACATACAACTCTGTTTTAGTACAATCATATACTAGTGTTCAGAAAATCCAGTACACGTTTAGTACAAAACAACTAGTAATCTGCTATGCCCGAAATCACCACAATATCTTGATCTCTCATCTTGCTCGCGACCCTGATCCTGCCCCACCTGTTGTTATGTACACATACAGACACAACAACAGCCGGAAACTCCGGTGAGAATAAATCCCAGTACAAAACATGGTATACATGCATATCATGCAATTAAATACAAAATCATAATACATGACTCAGTAATCATGACACATTAGTGAATACAGATAAAACAATACGACTCTTATTCTTTGACTCGACTCATATCTAAGTCTAGGGATCCCGGTGTGAATAAGACGTAACAAGTCTCCCACCTACTCTCCCAATCGGGGTGGCGGTACGTCTTATTCCTAGACTTCGGTCATATCCGTATCGAATGTCTACAATCGGAGATGATCTGCTCCTATGCGTCGATACACCGAACGTCTAGTTTGACAATCTGTCAATGACTCCTATCTCAAA
>NC_133319.1:9985539-9987162 GCF_012295235.1 Primulina huaijiensis | reverse complement strand
GTCATGTATCCCAGATAGAGAAGGAGGAAGAGCAAGTCTATACGCACGATCGCCAATCTTTTCAAGAATCTCGTACGGACCGACGTATCGAGGAGACAACTTCCCACGCTTGCCAAATCTGACCACGCCTCTGAAAGGAGAAATCTTCAAAAATACTCTGTCTCCCTGCTCAAACACTAACGGTCTACGTCTGATGTTCGCGTACTTCGCCTGTCTATCTTGTGCCGTCTTCATTCGCTTCTGAATTATCTTTACTTTCTCAGTCATCTCACGAATCATTTCAGGCCCAAGTTCTGGTACCTCTGAGACGTCATCCCATTACAACGGAGATCTGCACTTCTTTCCGTATAACACTTCGAACGGTGCCATCTCGATGCTAGTCTGGTAGCTGTTGTTGTAGGAGAATTCACAAAGAGCTAGTGAATCTTGCCAACTAGTACCAAAATCTAGTACTACAGCTCTCAGCATATCTTCTAAAGTCTGGATAGTCCGCTCTGACTGTCCGTCTGTCTGGGGATGGTAAGCAGTACTCAAGTGTAAAGTCGTACCTAGAGCCTGCTGTAGACTGTGCCAAAAGTGTGAAGTGAATCGTGGATCATGATCTGATACGATCGACTTCGGCACACTATGTAATCTGACAACTTCTCCAACATATATATCTGTCATCTGATCATGTCGGTATGTCATCTTGTAAGGAATGAAGCATGCTGATTTGGTCAATCTGTCTATCACAACCCAAATCGCATCACAACCCCGAGATGATCGTGGTAACTTCGTAATGAAATCCATGGAAATGTGATCCCATTTCCATTCAGGAATAGCTAAACTCTGAAGTAACCCTCCGGGCTTCTTTCTCTTGGCCTTTACCTGTTGGCAATTCAAGCATTTAGACACAAACTCTGCAATATCTGTCTTCATTTGTTTCCACTAGAATTGTGTCTTCAGATCATTGTACATCTTCCTGCCACCAGGATGAATACTGAACCGACTACAGTGCGCTACTGACAGTATCTGTTGTTTCAGATCTGAAACATCTGGCACTATAAGACGGTTATTTACATACAAAGCACGATCACGTACCTGGTACTCAGAAATATGTCCTGATCGGACCATATCAATCGACTTCTGAACACTCTGATCTGTTCTTTGTGCCTCTTTGATGCGAACAATCAATTCTGGTTCACACTGAATAGTGGCAAGTCGCAACGGCCTACTATCTGTATCAAATGCTAATCCAGAAATGCAACAATCTTCTATCATATTTGAAACACCTATCGTCGACAAGGATAAGGAACATACCTTTCGACTCAAAGCATCCGCTGCTGCATTCGACTTCCCTGGATAGTACTTGATCTCGCAATCAAAGTCTTTCAGTAGATCAAGCCATCTACGCTGTCTCATATTCAATTCTGACTGAGAAAACAGATATTTCAAGCTCTTGTGATCAGAATAGATCTCAAATTTCTCGCCATACAGATAGTGTCGCCATATCTTCAGTGCAAACACGATAGCCGCCAATTCAAGATCATGAATTGGGTATCGAGTCTCGTGTGGCTTCAACTGTCTCGAAGCATAGGCAATAACATGTTGTCGCTGCATAAGAACACATCCTAACCCTCTGTG
>NC_133319.1:9984128-9984727 GCF_012295235.1 Primulina huaijiensis | reverse complement strand
ACAAGGAACCCCTCTGCTCCTTTCTGTAACAATCTACTCATAGTCAGAGCAGATACTAAGGGAATCCGAGATCTGGAACCCTTACCGTAGAATTTCCATTCGTTAGCCATCTCTGGTCTGAATCTAACAATCTTCTGGAAACAATCTACAGTGGCTCTGTACTTGGTTAACATATCGATACCGATAATACAATCAAAATCAGCTAAACCAAGCACAATGCAATCTGAATCAATCTCGTGACCCTCAAACTGTAGTATACAATGTCTAACTGAAGTCACAGATACAAGACCACTTCCCAACGGAGAAGAAATAGACACTACAGCAGACAAGGACTCGACAGGTAAAGCATGCATCAACGAAAAACGCTCAGCTATAAAAGTATGAGATGCAACGGTGTCTATCAACACATAAGCAGGATAACCGCAAAGAAAACAGTTACCTGCAATCACATCATCTGGCGCATCTTGGGCCTGCTCTTCTGTCAGTGCAAATACTCGAGCCTGCTGTCTGGGAGGTTGGCTCACTGTCTGGCCACCTCTGGCTCGGGATTGGGTCTGTGCAGGTGGCGGCTGAAAGGAGTGAACAGATGAAGCTTGCCT
>NC_133319.1:9903688-9980467 GCF_012295235.1 Primulina huaijiensis | reverse complement strand
CCGCGGGTGCGCTCAGCTCACGGCATCCCCATCTAAAAATTCAGAAACAGCGACCGCGAGTGCGGTCCCTTTTTCACCGCGGGTGCGCTCAGGCTACGGCAACCCATCCAAAATTCTAGACTCGACGACCGCGGGTGCGCTCACTTCTGACCGCGGGTGCGGTGACCCTACTGTAATTCTTCATATTTTATGAGTTACAACCGCGGGTGCGGTCTGTCTTGGACCGCGGGTGCGGTCTCTCTTTTAGTCAAAAGTCTACTTTCTGCCCTTACACCGCGGGTGCGGTAGAAACTGGGGCGCGGGGGCGGTGTCTTTTCATGCAAACTTCATAATCGCATCTTATCAACTTACAATTCTTGGGCATTACAGTGAAAATATTTGAGTGGAGTGAATTTTCATTGGAGTGATTTGTGAGGTTTTGTGGTGAGAAAAAAAAAAAAACGAGGGGGGGGGGATTTTTAGTGGAGTGGTTTGTGAGGTTTTGTGGTGAGGAAAAAAAAAACGAGGGCGAGGGAATTTTCATTGGAGTGACTAGTGAGAATTTGTGGAGAGGAAACTTTATTCTTTTATTGTTTTATACTATCTTTTCTTGCAGGTACAATGGTTGACGATTGTCAATTTCAAACAATGTTAAGGGGGTTGGATAAAATGTGGGAGAAAGAGTTTAAGCCCCTTCGTGAGAAATATAGGCGGTGCGGAATGGATGATCCACGTGAAGTTGATTGGGCTAGGAGAGTCAAGGAGAGTGGAGCACCACGCTTGGTATCGGGTAATGATAGGAGGAGCAAATCGAGTGGTAGGCAGGGAAGTGACTCGTGGAAGGAGTTTTTGACATCGGCACGAAGGTCGAGTGAAGAGAAGAAGATCAAGACTAGACCGAAGTTGGTTTTGAAGCATGGGTATCAAGGTACATCTAAAATTTCAAATGTTAGTACTTATGATATTCAATGTATTTGGTGTCTAGAGTTTGGACATGATATTAGCCAATGTCCAAATGAGGAGGTGAATGTACTGGATTCCAGTGTTGATTGTGAATCTAAGGTTGCAGTCGAGTGTGGAGTTGAAGTGAGCATTGATGTTGAACCTAAAGTGGTGGTTGAGAGAATTGAGGAGGTTGGTATTCCACTGATTTCTGACTTGATCATAGAACTTTGTGCTGTGGAGGGTGAATCCTTAGATGGTGAATTTGCTTCTAATGTGAGTGCTAAGGAGGAGGAGAAAGAAGAAAGTAGTAATAATTTGTTGCACGCATGTTATGATTCATCATGTACCTTTCTTGATCAACCTATTTCAATTGTAATTACTGATGATCAATTGCAATTTAATTGTGAGAGTGAAAAGGAATTTAAAATGGCCGGAAGAATGAGTGATCAAAAGAGTGAGGTGGCCATAGAAAGAAAAGAAAAAGAAAATGCAAAAGAGGCCAAAAGAAGAGAAAAAGAAAACAAATTAAAGGCCCAAAAGAGTGAATATGAGCGTTATTTAATTTTGTATAAATCTCTCCAAGTACCTTTGTACAAAGATGAGCTTTATATATCTAGTGATGATATAGCCGGTTCAATCCCGAGCAGTATTAATTCTTCTTTGCAGGACTTTGGCGCCCCATGATGAGGAGAAGAGCAAGTGTTGATGATTTTGTTAAGCCATGGGATGATCCATATGACTTCGAGACAAATCAAAGTGAGGTAAGGTTAGTTGCCAACGCAACAACCATGAGGTATGACTTCCGTCCTTATCTTAATTCTTTGTTGTATCGTTTCCCAAAACTTAGAGAATATCTTGCAAATGTGGTGGTTAAGGGATCGGAGGTAACTTTACCCTTATTCCTTGATTGTTATGAATTTGAGACCATGGATGAATTGCATATACCTACTATGAATTTTGATGTCTCACTATTTACAAAGTTGGTGGAGTTTGCTTGCTACAATGGTTTTTATACCTTAGACTTAGATTTTTGTGATGAGATGAGATATTACATGGATAGTACATTTAGTGTGTTCTATTTGCATGATTTATGTGGGTTTGATGATGGTTTTGAGAGGTGCAAGGATGAACATGATTATTTCTTTGCTCATGATGAATACCTGTTTAAAGAGAATAAGCTTTTCATCCTACACCCATTGCATGAGTTGTTGTTTAATATTGAGGCACGTGACATTTGTTTGATTGGTAGCCATGAAGTAACTAGAGCCATAGGTAGGATGCATGAATTTTTACTATGGTTGCATATGAGAAGGCATATTGAGTGGTATTGTGAAACATGCATTACACATAAGAATTTTTATGATCATAATAAATACAATTTTAAGGAGGATAAGTTGTTTGTTCTAAATTCATTGCATGAGTTACATGCTAGTGAGGACTATTGTGGTGGTTTTAACTTTGATAAAACGCATCATTATATGTGTTGGTTACATATGCATGGTATGATAAGTGGTATAGTTAAAGGTGCATTGCCTATAGGGAGAGGGCACCTGAGCTAGATTCTTATATCGTGCATGAACTTCGTCTTACTCCTAGTGAGCTATGGTCGTATATGTGTATGAAATTTGTTGTGGTGTTGACTAGGTCTAAGAAGGGGAGAAATCTGATCTTTGTGATACATAATGCTATATTATTGTCCTCATTTGGTGTTACATTTTATCTATCGTCCGGAGTAATAGGGGAATACATAGACAGGGCAACCGTTAAGTTGGGATTTCCAGTGCTGATGGAGCGAGCAAATGATAGCGCCTACAAACTTGAGCTTAAAGGTAAGTATGTTGATAATATCATCCTTGTTATTACTAACTTGCTTCGTTTTTGTGTAGGAGGACAAGATTTGAAGACAAATCTTTTTGAAGAAGGGGAGTATGACATGAATCTGGCCGGGCGTGGCATTCAAATGATTGGAAGGATCGTTGTGCGAGTGTTAGATGAAGTGGGAAACAGAAGCCTTCGCGCCCGAGCGGTCAAATTCTACCGCCTGAGCGCCAAAGTCGATGTCCAGAACGTGAACTCCAGAAGCATCGGCGCCCGAGCGGTAACATTTTATTGATGTTAGAAACAGTCCAGAACGTGAACTCCAGAAGAGCTCGCACTCGAGCGGTAGAAACCCGCGCCCGAGCGCCGCCCAATCGCGAGAAAATCCTTAGTTCCTATTTTAGAGTCTTAATTGTTTAGGTAATTAGATTGTCATATCTTGTTGATTTTGTATCAATATATAGACGAATTTTATTGTTTGAAAACACACCAATTGAATTATTGAGTTTAAAAAAACTTTTCTTTGAGAATTCTCTCAAAAACAAGCTTAAGTTTCGTTATAACTTTTGCGTCGTATCAAATCAAACTTATCAAAAGATTTATCTTTTGTGGCGTTTGTCAATCGAATATCACGAGGGTTGCCAAGGACGAGTTCTTTGGATGTTCTCTTGAACGCGATTGTTCCTATCGTTGATTAATTGTTTCTAGGCCGCGTGATCTAGAGGCGATTATCACACCTATCAATTACTTGTTTCAAAGATCGGGACAAAATCAAAGATCTCGTGGGCGGGATCGTATCATCCATCCTTCTTAGGTACTAGCAAAACAGTTACAGCACAAGGAGACATGGACTCACGCACAAAACCCCTATCTAACAACTCTCTTACCTGCCAGTGAAGCTCCTTGGTCTCCTCCGGGTTGCTCCTATAAGCTGGACGATTTGGCAATGCACTCCTAGGCACGAAATCGATTTGGTGCTCGATTCCCCTCAATGGTGGTAAGCATTGAGGTAACTCTTCCGGAAATATATTTTCAAATTCCTGCAAAAGTGAAACAACAATGCTCGGAAGGGCCCCGGCTATATCACTTGTGTTAAAGAGGATCTCTTTATAAAGAATCAAAACAAGTGGTTCATGTGTGTGCATCAATTGCTTCAACTCACTTTTTTGGGCGATATATGATTTCTTTTTGGCCTCTTCCTCTCATTTTCTTTCTCTCATTTTTCTTTTGTATGGCCGTCTCACTCTTTTGATCACTCTTTTTTTCAGCCATTTCATTTTTATTCTCAAAGGTCATCTCACTTTTTAGTTCACTCTTTTTTTCGACCTCATCTCTCTTCATTTTTTTCAAATGGTCCTCCAACACTTGCTTCGGGGACAAAGGAAGTAATACAATGGTTTCTTTCTTCAATACAAAGGAGTACCTATTCTTGAACCCATCATGTGTCACCCGCCTATCATATTGCCATGGTCTACCCAACAAGATATGACATGCTGGCATGGGTACCACATCACACAAGATCTCATCCACATACTTCCCAATAGCAAAAGGCACTAGCACTTGTTTTGTAACCTTCACCTCCGCACAATCATTCAACCATTGAAGCCTATATGGTTGAGGATGCTTTAATGTAGGTAAACCCAATTTTTCTACCATCTCAACACTTGCCACATTAGTACAACTCCCCCCATCTATGATGAGATTGCAAACCTTTTGATTTACAAAACACCTAGTATGGAACAAGTTCTCTCGTTGGTTAGTCTCCTCCTCCTTGACTTGGGCACTCATGATTCGCCTAGTCACTAGTGCTTCACCTACAACCGTGATATGAATCTACGCACGTAAGAAAAGAAAAATTTTAGAGCCGCGCCCTCAATTCAATAATGTTAAAAGGGATTTGTGTTGTGTCCCGATCTTTTGAATCAAGTATATGCGTGATTTTCACCTCTAAACTATGAAAAAATTTAGCAACAAATAATCACAAAGAAAACAATCAACACTATAACAAACCTTCAAAGAACACGCCCTTGACAATCCGAGCAAGAACGATCGACAAACGCCACAAAGTTAAAAACTTTGATAAGTTTGATTTTTTATTACCAAGCAAAAAGCCTTGAAAGTTGAGAGAAAAATCTCACAGTTTGATATTCAATAAATAATAACGTGAATAATGTGTTGATTTTCGTCCATATCATGTTTTAATATCAAAAGATAACAATATCTAGTCTCCCAAAAAAATAAAACTCTAAAGAAGGAATAAAATCTCGCAAAACCGCAAAGTACACGGACCCCGCGTAGACGTCCGTGGCTAGGTACGTGTAGGCACTGTGAGGTACACGGACCCCGTGTACAGGTCCGTGCTCGGGTCCGTGTAGGCTCTGGACTGCGTGAATAACGTTCTTTTGGTTCCTGAACTCACTCCCATGCATCACGAACCCTTCGCCACTTTGATCCTTGCATGTAAGCCCTTCTTGATTGCTCATGACTCCCTGCAGTGCCTCCTTAAACTTCTTCAGTCGTCTTCTCGTGATCGGTCCCTCCGGCAACTCCAAAGGATCCCATGCTTTCCTTGGCGCTCGATCACCCGTGTTTGCATCATCCTTCTCTTCTTGAAAAGGATTTGTCCTCAAATCTTGTTCATCAGCTACATCAAACAATGACAAATCACTAACATTGAAAGTGGAACTCACGTTGTACTTACCTGGTAGATCGAGTTTGTAGGCGTTGTCATTGATCCTTTCTAGAATTTGAAATGGTCCATCGCCCCTAGGTAGTAGCTTTGAACGACGCTTATCGGGGAACCTTTCCTTCCGCAAGTGGAGCCACACCCAATCACCTTTCTCAAAGATCACCTTCTTCTTCCTTTTGTTGACTTGCTTGGCATATTGCTCATTTCTCTTCTCAATGTTGGCCTTGACCTTTTCATGCAACCTTCTAACAAATTCAGCGTTCTTTTTCCGTCCATGTTCAACCTTTCACTCACAGGTAAAGACATCAAATCCAACGAAGTCAAAGGATTAAAACCATATACAATTTCAAATGGCGAATAATTTGTAGTAGAATGCACACAACGATTATAAGCAAATTCAACAAATGGCAAACAATCTTCCCAATTCTTTAAGTTCTTCTTAAGAATAGCACGTAAAAGTGTCCCTAAAGTTCTATTAACAACTTCAGTCTGTCCATCCGTTTGAGGATGACATGTAGTAGAAAACAACAATTTTGTGCCAAGTTTAGCCCACAACGTTTTCAGAAAGTAACTCAAAAACTTAACATCACGGTCAGAAACAATAGTCCTAGGCATGCCATGCAACCTAACGACTTCTCTAAAGATAAAATCCGCAATGTGAGAGGCATCATCAGTTTTGTGACAAGCAATAAAATGTGTCATCTTAGAAAATATATCAACAACAACAATTATCGAATCCCTCCCCTTCTTAGTCCTAGGCAACCTCAAAACAAAGTCCATAGAAATGTCAATCCAAGGTTCATTAGAAACAGGAAGTGGTGTATACAATCCATGTGGTTGTGTCCTAGGCTTAGCTTGCCTACAAGTTATGCACTTATCACAAACTCGCTCAACATCACGCTTCATATGTGGCCAATAAAAATGTTCATGCAAAGCATTCAAGGTTTTTGCCACACCAAAGTGTCCCATCAAACCACCCCCATGTGCCTCCCTAACAAGTAATTCACGAATGGATGATTTAGGGATGCACAACCTATCTTCTCTAAACATGAATCCATTATGCAAATAGAATTTTTCATGTGGACCATGCATACAAGTTTCAAATACTTCCTTAAAATCCTCATCCAGTACATATAATTCTTTCACATGCTCAAACCCCAAAATTTTAGACTCCAAGGTAGAGATTAGTACGTACCTCCGGGATAGTGCGTCGGCCACTATGTTTTCCTTACCCTGTTTGTACTTGATGATGTATGGGAACGTTTCAATGAATGCCACCCATTTAGCATGCCGCTTGTTCAGCTTTTGTTGACCCTTAAGGTGCTTTAGAGACTCATGATCTGTATGAATCACAAACTCCTTAGGCCTCAAGTAGTGTTGCCACGTTTCAAGAGTCTTCACAAGCGCATAGAGCTCCTTGTCATATGTTGGATGGTTCAGCGCTGCTCCATTAAGCTTCTCACTGAAGTACGCCACCGACCGCCCTCCTTGTATCAACACTCCACCAATACCTACACCTGAAGCATCACATTCAATTTCAAAGGTATTAGCAAAATAAGGTAAAACAAGTAAAGGAGCATTCATTAACTTTTGTTTAATAATATTAAAGGACTTCTGTTGCTCCTCGCCCCAATGGAATGAACGTTCTTCTTGATCACCACCGTCATTGGTGCTGCAAGTGTGCTAAAATGTGGGGACCCGAACTTAATTCAACACTTAATTGTTATTAGGATCAAATATAACAACTAAGTAATGTGGGACATAAAATTTTTTTTTTCTTTTAATATACAAGATATACAAGTACGGAAACGTAAGGAAATCAATTCTAATACACATATACATCTAATGGTACAAATCCTGTACACCATTTATTTATTTCAGCTTAAGTTTAGTTACTAGATCAAGTACTAAACCACTCTACTCTAAGTCCGGATCTCCACGCTAATCCTGAATCTCTCATCCTCTTCCTGCTCCAGGTCCTGCTCCACCTGTTGTCATGCACACATACAAAACAAGACAACAGCCGGATAACTCCGGTGAGAAATACATCCCAGTATAAACAATGTAGACATGCAATCATATAAAAACATATATCAAAGCATATAACAACTATAATTAACATGTAGCAAATCAACAAACATGAATGATATAAAACTGTAAATCAACTAGTCATTTCAGACTCAACTCAATCGACGCGTCATCTCAGACTCGACTCATTCCTAATCTAGGGATTCCGGGGTCTGGATATTGACAATTATATCGAATCTCAGTCGATAGGAATGAATCAACCCTAAACGGCATCGATATAATGCATATATCCAGTATCTGGGCGAATCAGCAAACAGAATAAGCGAATAAGCCAATAGAATAAGCGAATCAGCCCAAGGACTCAGCGAATCAGCCGAAGAATAGGCTAATCAGCCAAAGACTAGGCGAATCAGCCTATAACTCAATACATACATAGTCTATGAATCAATAGATCACACATCAATTCTCATAAATTGCAAATATCAATGCAATAAACTAAAGTATGTGATTTAGAGAAACTCGAGTCAAACCTCACTCGAGTTGTGCAATCCCAACTCAAAATTAGTTTATACCTTTCACTCTGTTACTCTGACTAAGTCGAAGTCTCTGATTCAAAGCCTGTCAATATCAATCTGGCCATCACAATATATAGTATCAATACACCACTCAATCAATACTGGATATAATCAGAATTCAATCAAATTCCGTTTTAACAGCATAACGTCAGAATCTCAATGTACCCAGCAATACCATATCAATCAGATATCAATCCCAACCCTCATAATCAATAACAAGTCAATTCTGATATCAAATCAACTCCAAATTCATAACAATTTCATATGGTATCTGTTCTTCACTCCGGTTTCGATTATACGATGTCTGACATGCCAAGAACATCATATATGAATCATATCAGATTCTGACAATACCATAATTTCAAATCATATCAAAACGTAGCAAAACTTACGTCCAGTTGTAGTCCACTGGCGCTCGGGTTGTAATATTCTACCGCTCGGGCGCCAGACGTTCTGCCCGAGTAATAAACGTATGGTGCACTGGCGCTCGGGCGGTTCTTTTCTAACGCTTGGGCGCCAGATGTTCTGTCCAACATCTTAACTTATAATGTACCGACGCCCGGCTTCTCCACTTAAGTTCCTACTTTGGCTCCTGGCTTGCAAGACCATGAAAACTCCGAACTTGACCAACAGTAGTAGGCGTTGGCCAATCTTGAATGGCACTTACCTTGTCTTCATCCACTTGTATACCCTGTGAGCTTACCACAAAACCAAGGAAGACAAGTTTGCTTGTACAAAAATCACGTTTCTGTAAGTTAGCATATAAATTTTCAGCCCTTAGTGTGACTAGTACAAGTCTCAAGTGATTAACATGCTCATCCAAGTTTTTGCTATACACTAGGATATCATGAAAATAAACAACAACAAACTTTCCTATGTGTGCACGTAAAACATGATTCATTAACCTCATAAAAGTGCTAGGGGCGTTAGTTAAGCCAAATGGCATTACCATCCACTCATATAACCCATACTTTGTTTTAAAAGCAGTTTTCACTCATCACCTTCGCTCATCCAAATTTGGTGATAACCACTCTTCAAGTCAATTTTACTAAAGACACATGCACCATGCAATTCATCTAACATATCATCTAGTCTAGGTATGGGATGCCCATACTTAATGGTTATGTTATTGATTGCCCTACAATCTACACACATACGCCATGATCCATCCTTCTTATGTACTAGCAAAACAGGTACAGCACAAGGGACATGGACTCACGCACAAAACCCCTATCTAACAACTCACTTACCTGCCGTTGAAGCTCCTTAGTCTCCTCCGGATTGCTCCTATAAGCTAGACGACTTGGCAATGCACTCCCAGGCACGAAATCGATTTGGTGCTCGATTCCCCTCAATGGTGGTAAGCCTTGAGGTAACTCTTCCGGAAATACATCTTCAAATTCCTGCAAAAGTGAAACAACAATGCTCGGAAGGGTCCCGGCTAGATCACTTGTGTTAAAAAGGATCTCTTTATAAAGAATCAACACAAGTGGTTCAGGTGTGTGAATCAATTGCTTCAACTCACTTTTTTGGGCCATATATGATTTCTTTTTGGCCTCTTTCCTCTCAATTTCTTTCTTTTTATTTTCTTTCCTCTCATTTTTCTTTTGTAAGGCTGTTTCACTCTTTTGACCACTCTTTTTTTCAGCCATTTCATTTTTATTTTCAAAGGCCATCTCACTTTTTAGTTCACTCTTTTTTTCGGCCTCATCTCTTTTCTTTTCTTTCAAATGGTCCTCCAACACTTGCTTTGCGGACAAAGAAAGTAATACAATGGTTTCTTTCTTCAATACAAAGGAGTACCTATTCTTGAACCCATCATGTGTCACCCGCCTATCATATTGCCAAGGTCTACCCAACAAGAGATGACATGCATGCATGGGTACAACATCACACAAGATCTCATCCACATACTTCCTAAAAGCAAAAGGCACTAGCACTTGTTTTTTAACCTTCACCTCTGCACAATCATTCAACCATTGAAGCCTATATGGTTGAGGATTCTTTAATGCAGGTAAACCCAATTTTTCTACCATCTCAACACTTGCCACATTAGANTCATCATCATCCTCACTATGAGATTCATACTCACCATAGTCATTTAAAATCATTACCCTTTTATTAGGACATTCGCTAGCAATATCACCTAACCCTTGACACCTAAAGCATTTAACATCTCTTGATCGATTAGAAGGAGTTTCAGGTTTACCTTGCACTCCTTGTTTAGGCGCATCTTGTTTGGTCTCTACCTTGGGTTTGATCACCACCTTATTTTCATTNTATTTTCATCACGTTTTGCCACATTTGGTCGCCAAGAAGATGATGATCCCCCGGTTTGATTGGTGCGGCCAACTCCACGCCTCTTGAGTTGTTGCTCCACCTTTATGGCCATTTGCACCATTTCTTCTAGATCCAAGTAGTGCCGAAGCTCCACTTGATCTTGAATCTCCCTGTTCAAACCACAAAGAAAACGTGCCATGGTCGCCTCATTATCTTCCTCAATATTGGCCCTAATCATGACTACTTCCATCTCCTTATAGTAGTCCTCAACACTCCTTACCCCTTGCCTCAAAGTTTGTAGCCTCTTAAACATCTCCCTATAGTAGTGGTTGGGCACAAACCACTTCCTCATGACTCTCTTCATCTCATCCCAAGATTCAATGGGTCTCTCATTATACCTCCTCCTAGTGGTCACTAATTGATCCCACCAAATGAGAGCATAATCTTCATCTTAATGCTACCCATATTACCATTCATTCCTATTCCCGTCATTGTATCTACCCCGTGTGGCTTCCCTCCTTCCTCTACCAAATCCTCTACCTGTTCCATTCCTACCCCAATTATCACTTTGGCTCTCCTCTTCTCCTGCTAAATTATACTCTTCATCTTCTTCTCTTTTTGTGCACTATTTTTTTTGTCCTCTAATAGGAATTCCGAAAATTCAAGGGAAAATAAAAAAAATAGTGCACAAAATTTCGTGTATCACAGATTTACGAACGACGAAGAATGATAGAACAAAACAGATATGAAAGCGGAACGAAAGAATAATTAGATCTGATAATAGAACGAAGGATAAACTTACTCGAATTCAATGAACCTAAGCTCTGATACCAAATGATATGAATCCACGCACGTAAGAAAAGCAAACACGATTATTCTAGAACCGCTCCCTCAATTCAATAACGTTAAAAGGGATTCGTGTTGTGTCCCGATCTTTTGAATCAAGTATGTGCGTGATTTTCACCTCTAAACTATGAAAAAGTTTAGCAACAAATAATCACAAAGAAAACAATCGACACTATAACGAACCTTCAAAGAACACGCCCTTGACAATCCGCGCAAGAACGATCGACAAACGCCACAAAGTTAAAAACTCTGATAAGTTTGATTTTTGATTACAAAGCAAAAAACCTTGAAAGTTGAGAGAAAAATCTCACAGTTTGATATTCAATCAATAATAACGTGAATAATGTGTTGATTTTCGTCCATATCATGTTTTAATATCAAAAGATAACAATTTCTAGTTTCCCAAAAAAATAAAAATCTAAAGAAGGAATAAAATCTCGCAAAACCGCAAAGTACACGGACCCCGTGTAGACGTCCGGGGCAAGGTCCGTGTAGGCACTGTGAGGTACACGGACCCCGTGTACAGGTCCGTGCTCGGGTCCATGTACACTCTGGATTTCTTCATTCTCGGCTGTGATGGACACGGACCCCATGTACAGGTCCGTGCTCGGGTCCGTGTAGGCTCTAGACTGCTTGAATAACGTTCTTTTGGTTCCCGAACTCACTCTCATGCATCACGAACCTTTCGTCACTTTGATCCTTGCACGTAAGCCCTCCTTGATTGCTTATGACTCCCTGCAGTGCCTCCTTAAACTTCTTCAGTCGTCCTCTCGTGATCGGTCCCTCCGGCAACTCCAAAGGATTTCATGCTTTCCTTGGCGCTCGATCACCCGTATTTGCATCAAACCGCCTCATAACCCTCGTCAGGATCCTCTAATGCAGGCATCTCATCATGATCATCATCACCCTCACTATGAGATTCATACCCACCATAGTCGTTTAAAATCATTATCCTTTTATTAGGACATTCACTAGAAATATGACCTAACCCTTGACACCTAAAACATTTAACATCTCTAGATCGATTAGAAGGAGTTTCAGATTTACCTTGCACTCCTGGTTTAGGTGCCTCTTGTTTTGTCTCAACCTTGGGCTTGATCACCACCTTATTTTCATCACGTTTTGCCACATTTGGTCGCCAAGAAGATGATGAACCCCCGGTTTGATTGGTGCAGCCAACTCCACGCCTCTTGAGTTATTGCTCCACTTTTATAGCCATTTGCACCATTTCGTCTAGATCCAAGTAGTGCCGAAGCTCCACTTGATCTTGAATCTCCCTTTTCAAACCACAAAGAAAACGAGCCATCGTCGCCTCACTATCTTCCTAAATATTTGCCCTAATCATGACTACCTCCATCTCCTTATAGTAGTCCTCAACACTCCTTACCCCTTGCCTCAAAGTTTGTAGCCTCTTAAACATCTCCCTATAGTAGTGGTTGGGCACAAACGTCTTCCTCATGAGCCTCTTCATCTCATCCCAAGTTTCAATGGGTCTCTCATATGAGGTTCCTAGTGGTCACTAATTGATCCCACCAAATGAGAGCATAGTCTAGAAATTCCACCACCGCCAACCTAACCTTCTTTTGTTCGGAGTAGTGGTGACATTCAAACACAAACTCTACCCTCTTTTCCCATTCTAAGTATGCCTCTGGGTCAGATTTCCCATGGAACGAAGGAATGTTCATCTTAATACTACCCATATTACCATCCTCACTATTCCCGTCATTGTATCTACCCCGTGTGGCTTCTCTTCCTCCTCTACCAAATCCTCTACCTCTTCCATTCCTACCCCAATTTTCATTTTGGCTCTCCTCATCTCCTCCCAAATCATAATCTTCCTCTTCTTCTATCCTACCCAAATCTTTAGGCTTAGGTTTATCTCCACTAGTACTAACTTCAAGCCTATCCAACCGCTCATGTAATAGCTCCAACTCTACCTTCATCATCCTACTAAAATGGCCAAACAACGCCTCCATTTAGACCTTAGACAACCCCGGGTTCGAACTATCTCCTACCTCCTTTTCCATTTAATTTCAGATTTGTACCTGCAAGAAAACGTTAGTAGAAAACAAAATATTTCTCACCCAAATCCTCACGGTCACTCCAAAGAAAAGTCGCTCGTCACTTCTCTCTAGTTTTTTTTTTTTGCTCACAACAAATACTCACCGTTCACTCCAAAGAAAATTCACTCGCACTCAAGTATTTTCACTCAAATTTGATAATATTCTCGAAAGTGTGCTCAAGCTTTGTACTTGTATATCAAACAATCAAGTTCAACTTGTGAACAATTGTGATCGACTCACTTAGACTGCGTAGACAAGCAATTTGAAGGTAAATATAATTTTTTTTTAGACTCTGTGAGGCATTTGTATATGACTCACAAAAAGGAATAGAACAAAATACCAAAAAGAAATAATGGTGAATTTTCGGATTTTAAGTATTTTTTTCTGAGTACTTACTCGAAAATCCCAACAAAAAAATCACCAAAAGTTTCAGAAACTGACAAAGAACGATATACTAAATATATAGATCTGAAAAAGGAACGAAAGGATAACAGATCTTATAATAGACGAGAGAATAACGTGATAAACTTACTTGAATTCAATGAACCTAAGCTCTGATACCAAATGATATGAATCCACGTACGTAAGAAAAGCGAACACGATTATTCTAGAACCACGCCCTCAATTCAATAATGTTAAAAAGGATTCGTGTTGTGTCCCGATCTTTTGAATCAAGTGTGTGCGTGATTTTCACCTCTAAACTGTGAAAAGTTTAGCAACAAATAATCACAAAGAAAACAATCGAAACTATAACGAACCTTCAAAGAACACGCCCTTGACAATCCGCGTAAGAACGATCGACAAACGCCACAAAGTTAAAAACTTTGATAAGTTTGATTTTTGATTACAAAGCAAAAAACCTTGAAAGTTGAGAGAAAAATCTTAAAGTTTGATATTCAATCAATAATAATGTCAATAATGTGTTGTTTTTTTGTCCATATCATGTTTTAATATAAAAAAGATAACAATATCTAGTTTCCCAAAAAAATAAAACTCTAAAGAAGGAATCAAATCTTGCAAAACCGCAAAGTACACGGACCCCGTGTAGACGTCCGGAGCTAGGTCCGTGTAGGCACTGTGAGGTACACGGACCCCATGTACAGGTCCGTGCTCGGGTCCGTGTACACTCTGGATTTCTTCATTCTCGGCTGTAATGGACACGGACCCAGTGTACAGGTCCGTGCTCGGGTCCGTGTAGGCTCTGGACTGCTTGAATAACGTTTTTTTTGTTCCCGAACTCACTCCAATGCATCAAGAACCCTTCAGCACTTTGCTCCTTGCACGTAAGCCCTCCTTGATTGCTCATTACTTCCTGCAGGGCCTCCTTAAACTTCTTCAGCCGTCCTCTTGTTATCGGTCCCTCCGGTAACTCCAAAGGATCTCATGCTTTCCTTGGCGCTCGATCACCCGTGTTTGCATCAATACCTATAGATGCTTGGTAACTGTTGTTGTATGTAAACTCCACTAAAGGTAGCTTAGCTTCCCAAGTCCCTTGGAAATCGATCATACAGGCTCGCAATAAGTCTTCCAAAATCTGAATCACTCGCTCAGACTGACCATCTGTCTGCGGGTGAAAAGCTGTACTGAATAGCAACTTTGACCCCATGGCTGCATGCAAACTCTTTCAAAAGGATGAAGTAAACCTCGGGTCACTGTCAGACACAATAGTAACTGGGATTCCATGCAATCGAATGATCTCCTTGATGTAAAGCTCCGCATACTGTGTCATGGAGAAAGTCGTCTTCACTAGCAAGAAATGTTTCGACTTAGTGAGTCGATCCACTATCACCCAAATAGAATTCAATCCTCTGACTGACCTCAGCAAACCAACCACAAAGTCCATTGTAACATTCTCCCATTTCCACTCTGGGATGGGGAGTGGCTTAACCAATCCTGCTGCTCTCTGGTGCTCTGCCTTCACCTGCTGACAATTGAGGCATTCAGACACAAATCTACGGATGTCTCTCTTCATCCCTGGCCACCAATACAAGATCTGCAGGTCCTTGTACATTTTCGTACCTCCTGGGTGGATTGAATACGGAGATGCATGTGCCTCTGTCAGAATATCCTTTCTGATTTTATTAACACTAGGCACCCACATTTTACCTCTGTATTTCACAATGCCATCTGAAACTGTGTAAAGTACACTGCCCTTGGCTTAATCTTTCAGTTTCCACTTCTGTAACTATTCATCTGAAGACTGTCCTTGACGGATATGGTCTAGCGAATCAGGCTTGACTATCAGATTAGATAGTCTGGGAGCTCTACCCTGACGATAAATCTCTAGACCAAATTTCTGAATCTCGGACTAAAGAGGTCTCTGCACTGACAACTGTGCTATGACTGAGACTTTTCTGCTCAGGGCATCTGGGACAACGTTAGCCTTTCCCGGATGGTAGCTAATTTCGCAGTCGTAGTCTTTCACTAACTCCAACCATCGCCTCTGCCTTATATTCAGTTCTTTCTGCGTGAAGAAGTACTTGAGACTCTTGTGATCTGTGAAAATCTGACGTTTCTCGCCGTACAAGTAGTGTCTCCAAATCTTCAACGAAAGACTACAGCGGCTAACTCAAGATCGTGAGTCGGGTAGTTCTTCTCATGCACTTTCAACTGCTTGGAAGCATAAGCTATAACCCGACCAGGCTGCATCAATACTGCGCCTAAACCGAGCTTAGATGCATCGGTGTACAACACAAAGTCGCCTTGCCCTGCTGGCATGACTAATACCGGCGCTGAAATAAGAGCTTGCTTCAACGTATCAAAGCTCTTCTGACATTCATCGCTCCACACGAATTTAGCATTCTTCTTTGTCAGTGAAGTGAGTGGCACTGCTATCGAAAAAAATCCCTGAATAAATTTCCTGTAGTAGCCTGCTAGACCTAGGAAACTGCGGATCTCTGAAGCATTCTTCGGCTCGACCCATTCCTTAACGGCTACTACCTTAGCTCGATCTACCTCAATACCGCCCCAAAAACGCTACCTTCTCCAACCAAAACTCACACTTACTGAACTTCACAAATAACTTGTGACTCTGCAAGGTCTGTAAAACCGTCCTCAAATGTTGACTGCGCTACTCATGGCTCTTCGAGTAAATAAGGATATCGTCAATAAACACTATGACGAATTTATCAAGATAAGGTTGGAATACTCGGTTCATGAGGTCCACGAAAATTGCTGGGGCATTCGTCAGTGCAAATGGCATCACTGAGAACTCGTAATGCCCATACCTGGTCCTGAAGGCTGTTTTGTGAACATCTGCATCTTTCACCTTCAGCTGGTGATACCCTGATCGAAGATCTATTTTTGAGAACACTGTAGCTCCGTGCAGCTGATCAAATAAGTCTTCGATTCTAGGAAGTGGGTATTTGTTCTTGATCGTTACCTTGTTCAACTCTCGGTAATCGATGCACGGTCTCATGCTCCCATCCTTTTTCTTTACGAACAGCACTGGTACGCCCCATGGAGAGAAACTAGAGCGAATAAATTCCTTGTCAAGAAGTTCATGAATCTGTTGTTTAAGTTCTAGCATCTCAGCTGGAGCTAATCGGTACGGTGCCTTGGAGATTGGCACTGTGCCTGGCATAAGATCAATGGAAAACTCCACCTCTCTATCTGGTGGAAGACCTGTGACGTCATCGGGAAAGACGTCTGTGAAGTCTCTGACTACTGGCACGTCTGATAACGATTGAGTAGTCATGTCAGGTGTGGATACGATGCTGGCCAAGAAAGCCTGACATCCCTTAGAAATAAGTCTCCTAGCCTGCATGCAGGAGATCATACGAGGGAAACTTCTCCATCTGGCTGGTTCAAACCGAAACTGCTCCATGCCCAATGGTCTAACCAAAACTGATCTCTTCTCAAAGTCGATCAAGACTCTGTTCTTTGTCAACCAGTCCATACCCAAGATAATATCGAATTCCAGCATTTGCAAGACGATCAAGTCGGCATACACTAGGTGGCCTTGCAATTCCGGATCAATGTCCCTAACCACACTATTAGCTTATAATTCTTCCCTTAATGGGACTGTCACTAAGTAATTCACGTCGAGACCAATCATCTTGATATCCAAGTGACTGGCGAACGTCTCTGATATGAAAGAATGGGTGACTCCTGAGTCTATCAGGGCCTGAGTGGCTATTATCTTAATAAAAATATTTCCTGACGGACGTTAGCACAACACAAACTTATATCCCCAAAAATTCTAACATTAACCTCAAGCATAGTAGAATATTACTATCTCAAATCACTCAAAAATATTACTAGCACCTTAACAATCCCAAATAAAATTCAAAATATGCAAGGCAAAAATAATACTGAGCTTAGGTAGAAAAGTTTACCGGTCAGCAAAGTCGTGTCTGGGTTTGCTTCTTGTGCATGCATGGCGAACACTCTTCCTTGGGTTGGCTGCTTCCACTGTGGGCACTCCTTCAGCATGTGGTCACTGGCTCCACATTTGAAACACTTGCCAGATCCATATAAACAATGCCCCGGGTGCTGGCTGTTGCACTTAGGACACACTGGGAAAACAACGGGCTTCTGAGGCGCCCCCTACTGTTGAATCGGACCCTTGCCCTTAGGCGGTCCTTGATAAAGTTTCTTCCCTGGCGGCCCCTGGTAAGGCCTCTTATGCTGCTGCTGCTGATGCGGTGGTGCCTGGTAAGGCCTCTTGCCCTGCCTGTCAGCCTCAATATCCCTCTGATCTTGTTCTGCCGCCAAAGCCCTAGACACGGTAGCTGCATATGTAGTAGGACCAGCTACTCGAACATCTCGGCGCAAGATCGGCCGCAACCCATCCATAAAATGCCTCAGCTTTTCTCTAGCATCATTAGCTATTAGGGGTACAAAGTAACACCCCCTCTCAAACTTTCTCACAAATTCTGCTACGCTGCTGTCTCCCTGTCGCAGCGCCATGAACTCCTTAGTCAATCGGGAGCGTACTTCCTCAATGAAGTACTTGGAGCAGAAAACCTCCTTAAAACCATCCCAAGTCAGTGTTCGCAAATTCACTGACACTGACGCACGCTCCCACCACCGTCTGGAATCCCCTGCTAGAAGGAATATGGCACACATGATTCGGTCTGCATCTGCCAGCTCTATAAAATCAAAGATTACTTTGATGGACTTAATCCATCCCTCAGCTATCATCGGGTCAGTAGTCCCCGAGAACTCCTTAGGATCCATCCTCTTAAACCTTTCGTACACAGCCTCTGGTCGGGGCCTCGCCTCTACATTAACCGCAGTCTGGTTCTCCGCAAACTGCGGGAAAAACTGAGTCATACCTGCAAGCATCTGCGCCTGCATATCTGGAGGTGGGCGAGGAGGAGTGACCCTCTCCTCACCTCGATGCTCTCTGTTCTCGTCCCTAACTCCCGGTTAATCACACGTCTGGGAGGCATACTGTTCCAACGATTTACCCAACACGTAAACCCAATATGCATGAATATAATAGCAATATCATAAGATGCACGAAATCTAAATTTAAAACATGGACATGCTGAAATCATGATTCAATGCTTATTATATACATAATGCAAAACTTTAAAACTTAGAGACTTGAGGTGTGACTTCGTGAGCTTCTTGCGACTGACAGTAGGCGAAACCCTTTACAAGAACACCGCTCTGATACCAACTGTAACGTACCGTACTTTTACTACTTAAAATTTGAGGAAAAATTTAAAATTTTCTTAAATAAATCGTGAACCTTCAAAGTTTGATAAAGTAAACTGTACGTCTAAAAAATAGTTGCAACGGAAGATCTCAAAACAATGTTTGCCAAAAGTATTTGCAAGGTCATCAAAACAGTAACATAAATCGGAGTATTTAAACAGTTCAAATGTCATTAAAACTTGGGCGGTCCTCGGGTCTAGCCTCCCGCTCAGACCAAGCCTGCTCCTTGGTACCCACCTCCAGCCTCCTCATGAACATTCTCGCCTGCATCGATCAAGTCTAGTGAGTCTAAAGACTCAACACGCATAAACTGGTAGTAACAAATAATACGTAATAAAACCACATGCAACTTCAAAATAGGAATACATACTTGAAGTTGAAATGAACTGGAACATGCTTACACAACATAGACATGCCATAACGTGAAAACTTTTCTTAAACATGCTGCATACTAGAACGTAGTTGAACATACATAATCTCATCATTTTTCGTAGAGGCATGTTTCAAAGCAAGTGACCCGTAACATAATCGTCTGATCAGAATAACCACAGTACTGGGATGACATGGACGAATCCACTGCCACATACTTGAGATCACCATTCATAATTTAACGGGCTGATTGGTCCACGTTCATAATTTAACGCTTTCCAATCTCGATCTAAACCCGTTCATAATTTAACGGGTGGATTGGTCCCCGTTCATAGTTTAACGCTTTCCACTCCTAAACATAATTTGGCCACAAGACATTTGGAATATTTTCTTTGCACGTCGAACATACTTAATTGGCATTGAGGGATTCGTTGGAGCTCGCTTTGGGGCCGCTGCTGTACAGACTAACATGATTTTAAGATACTTAACTTGCATAACTTAGACTTAGGTACTCAAGCTCACCACCAAAGTGAATAAGTATCTTTGGACATTCTAGTTCATTCGGGACTTGACCTCGCTTAATCATACTAACCATGACATCGAACCCTGAACAATACTTAAAGTGCTGTGTGAACATTTCCCAACAATAAAAGACATGACTCACTATTTGAACTTGAAAGGAAGGGGAAACCAAGTATTCGGACAGAAAGAGTGGCGCTCGGGCGGTAAGAAATTACCGCTCGGACGCAGAGCTTTAAAAAATTTATTTCTCGACAGTGAGGGTGGCGCTCGGGCGGTAAGAAATTACCGCTCGGGCGCCGAGTCTACTGGACTCCGCGACTTGCATCTTAATACTCCCAACTCAATAATACGATTCCTTGACCAATCCATCGAGACTCATCCTAGGACATTATGACACTGACTCGACTCCATAAAAACGTCCCAAACGTTCCCAAAGAAACGACACACCTCACGCGATACAATAAAACCCATAACCTTAAATTTTGACACCAAAATAATTTTTACGACTACTCGTTCTCCCAAGTTCCTAACGACACGAAACGAAACGTCAATAACTATCCCAACATCATTAACAATATACCTATACGCAGCAGCGATCACCCGTCAATCCCCAACGAAGCCCGCAACAATAAAACTTCAAGAACACATCAATACATAATTTTCTAAAAAACGCAGTTTGAGCAGTCCCACAAAAAACGCCATAACTCACTCAATTTTTATCCAAATTTTTTGAATTTTATATCAAATCGAAGGTATCAAAAAGTTCTATGATTTTTGTGTTGAAATGTTTCTCAAAAACATGACTGAAAATTCGCAGTATTTAAAATGACAGAAAAAAACGTGATTTTAGATCCAAAAACGGTTTCAAAAGTGATCTAAACATAATTGCTCAAACGCCTACACGACATTCACATGATTTTCATACAAAATACATTGCAACGCATACTATGACATGATCGACGCAGAAAGAAACATTATATACGTGCCTTTTTGATATTAAAAATCACGATACGGAGATACCGAAGGGGAGATGATGCGAGAGACGATCCCAGACGACTTGGCTCAGTTTTATTCAATGAAATTCCTGCTGGAAAAATATAGGGGAGAGGGGCGGCTGCACTTGGTGTTTAGAACCCTAAAATTTTCTTCTAAAAAGAGATATGAGATGAAATGTGTATGTGTGTGTTGTGTGAAACGTATATAGGTGTGTGTAAAACGTGTAGTGTATGTGTGTGGCGTGAGTTGGGTAGTGGGGAGGGGATTAGGGATGTTAATAAGGAAAATAAATTGCTTAATTAGTAATTAACAACTAATTAAAAGACTAATCCACCTCTATCTTTAACAAAACATTTAATTAAAAATATAGTGCACATGAAATAAATCTTTAAAAGTTTTAAACTCTAAAATCACTAAATAATTAATCAAGCTTTTAAAATGCTGAAATTAATAAATTATTTATAATGTTCCATCCTTAACCTTAAAATAAAATACCATCCTTAAAATTGCCAAAAATCGTCGCCGGTCTCTTCCTCGATCCCGCCTCGAATAATCGTCTGAAACATGAAATCGAGAAAATATTTTAACGTGCATCACATAAAAATAAATAATTTAAAATAATACTTTTAAATAAGTCATGCATGGCTAAAGCTCATTTTTAAATTTAAATAAATGATTTAACAATTTAAACAATGCATGGGATTTACGTGTACTGATTTTGGGCACTACAAGAACGAAGGATAAACTTACTCGAATTCAATGAACCTAAGCTCTAATACCAAATGATATGAATCTACGCACGTAAGAAAAGCAAACACGATTATTCTAGAACCGCTCCCTCAATTCAATAACGTTAAAAAGGATTCGTGTTGTGTCCCGATCTTTTGAATCAAGTGTGTGCGTGATTTTCACCTCTAAACTATGAAAAGTTTAGCAACAAATAATCACAAAGAAAAAAATCAAAACTATAACGAACCGTCAAAGAACACGCCGTTGACAATCCGCGTAAGAACGATCGACAAACGCCACAAAGTTAAAAACTTTGATAAGTTTGATTTTTTATTACAAAGCAAAAGCCTTGAAAGTTGGTAGAAAAATCTCAAAGTTTGATATTCAATCAATAATAATGTGTATTCTCCTCAAAATTTCGTCCAAAATATATTTTATAATTAAGAGATAACAATATCTAGTTTCCTAAAGAAATAAAACTCTAAAGAAGGAAAAAAATCTCGCAAAACCGCCTGGTACACGGACCCCGTGTAGACGTCCGGAGCTAGGTCCCCGTGTACCTGTCCGTGCTCGGGTCCGTGTACACTCTGGATTTCTTCATTCTCGGCTGTAATGGACATGGACCCAGTGTACAGGTCCGTGCTCGGGTTCGTGTAGCCTCGGTCATTCAAAAGTCGCTTGAATCATGTTCTTTTGGTTCTCACACGTACACCCATGCATCACGAAGCCTTCCGCACTCTGCACCTCACTTGTAAGTCCTTCTCTTTTGCTCATAAGTCCACGCAGCGCTTCCTTGAACTTCTTCAGTCGTCCCCTCGTAATTGCTTCCTCCGGCAATTCTAAAGGATCCCATGCTTTCCTTGGAGCTTGACCATCCGTGTTCGCATCAGGCAGGCAATAGAATCAGCCGATAGGGGCAAGCAAGCGTAGTGAAATTCATAGATAAGCCCCTACCCGCCAGCGCGCGGATAGATAGGGCGTGCGAAGGGGATGGATGTCTGAGCGGTTGAAAGAGTCGGTCTTGAAAACCGAAGTATTGATAGGAATACCGGGGGTTCGAATCACTCTCCATCCGCGAGGTCATAAGTTATCTCTTGCCTTATCTATGGAATGGTAGTTTGTGTTATGTTTTAGTTAGGACCTTGTCTCCCTTTCGTTATCTTTTGCTCCCCTTGTATAGGTTGGGAAAGGGCCGGGTGGATTACCTTTGGGAGCCAAGTCAAAGATCTTGGTGATCTTGTGAGTGGTTGATAAACTGCGATTGCACTTTTCTTTAGGAAGTCCCATAGCTGTGAGGCTTAAGAGACAAAGAAAACGGTGGATAGTTTTCTGGGTGGAAGGTGACGACGATAATGAATCGACTATGAAGTGGGCTGTTAGCTACATCAGCACTAAAATTCCTTCCCCTGAAGCAAGCAGGCAATCTCACATCAAGAAGAGCCTTTCTCTACTGTACCCTTCTGTGATCACTAAACGTTCTGGACTTTTCCTGACTAGCCTATTCACTTTCATTTTTCCGTGTGGAGCTTTGCCTTTAAATTAAATAAATAAATAAGGTGCGTCAAGGGATGCTTCTTTTCTAAGATAAGAATAAAAAGGGTTCCACGGCACCTATTACCGGATTGGTTCGACAGTCAACAAAAAGAGTTCAACCCCAGGGCCCGTCTTCCCTCTGACAGAGGCTTAATCAACTACTTCTAGCTACTCTGGCAGTCCCCTTTCCGGGAGAACTTTACTGACTTGTCTGTCGATGATTGCAAAAGTACCAACCCTTTTTGACTTTTATGTCTTTGCTTTGGTGACAATGAGCTTTTAAGGGAAGCGTTGGAGCTATACTAGTTAAATAAAGGGAAGTCACGAAAATCTCATAACAATCAGACAGGCGGGATCATGCATTTTTCGGCCACCACGCAAATCGGGAGAAGATGGCCGGGCTCTGTAAGCTCAACCTTATCGTGTCCTATGGAGTAAGGGATGTTGTTCCATGCCAGAGCCATCCTATAATGCTGCGGTCGGGCGCTAGTCATTCAATATTTTCTATAAGAAATGCTTTCAATCTCATATTTCGGTATATTCAGTTTCCGCTCTTTAAGTTCAGTGGGATAGCACGGGTATGGGGGCTGGTCGTCTTTTCTTAGCTGGTATTGCTGGTCCAGTCGTAGTTCAATGAGCTCAGCTATGAACTTCGAAATGGAGAACAATTTGAAGAAATTATCTTCAATCTTTGTGTACTGACCCCTAATCGAATTGTTTGGGATTCAGAAGTGAAAGAAAGAATTTTATCTACTAATAGCGGTCAAATTGGCTTATACCCAACATGCTCTTTGCTGTAGATATAGGGATTTTGAGAATACAATACACCTTAATAACCAATGGTTAACTATATTTCTAGATGTCCCTACCTCGCTGCAAACGCTTCCCCAAGATCAAAGATGAAGAAGGGATAGGAATGCTGGTTCACCTCGTCCAGCCTTACCCGGTAACTATAGAGTTCCCCCACTAACACAACATCCTGTTGTGACACCTTGACAGAGGGAGTTCCCACTCCTCACTCTACTACTTTGAGTACATGTATCATTTCATGTAGTGAGCTCTATTCGGAGACCTCTACGCGGTGGTGAACAGATTAGCTTAGGGATATACTCATTTTGGACGGAGGCTACTTACCCATAGAGTAAAGAGGGTAATCTAAGGTAGAGTACATTCACAAACTCACGGGGTAAAGGGCTTACTTTCAAACTGCTATTGGAGAACTAATAGTTCTCTCACGGAGAGCCACCATATGAAGGCCTTAAGGGTAGTATATATATAAAATATTGATATGCGCCGATCGGAGTTGCGCTGTTCGCTACAAACAAGTTATCTAGTTTCCCTTTTTTTTCTCTCCCTACTATAATATGCTAAAAGAATAGACTGTTTTCATCACTAGTATTGTTAAAACACACTGCCTTTCTCCGAAGATAGATCAATGTTGAAGCAAGCGCGCATCCGGGGCTAATAAGCTTAAGTAAGGCCTCAGTTACGATAATTTCCATCTGCATTCGATCCAGTAGAAGTTGGAATTGCAGTGAAAGATGTAGCTTCTTTTCAGCCATTTAAAGTACTTATTTCAGGCCCTGGGCTTTGACTGTCCCAGCCTTCTAGTTATACATCCTGTATATTTTTAGTAAGCACTTTCAAAAGCTAGCATGTAGCAAGTAAAATCAAAGGAAAGGAGGAAATAAAGGTGCTTGGGAAAGGGGATTTGTGCTCTTCATTAGCTGTTCTGTCGCTAAGGCCTAAAGCTTCCCGCCTGGGGAATATGTTCGAAAGAACTCAACTGGCATACCGTTCTTCTATCTAAATCTAAGTGAGCGCTTTCAGGCATATGCTCCTACTGGGATATGGAATGAAACCAGTGAAACTATCAGGCTGAGGAAAATTCCTACTAGTGCATATCCGTCTGCTCTGAGCGAGAAAACAGACACATATTGATCATTGACCTCCGCCAAGCATTAGTGGAGCGGTAAACTTGGCATCATAAGATGTTTGAAAGGTTGGAGGAATGAATGCCAATCTCATGTCATTTTCATTTTCTGCGAGATCATCTTTGGGAAGACAGGGCACCAATATCAAGTATGGAAAATGCACTCTTCCACCAATTTAATGCCAGGGTGTTTCAACTCACGGTAGGCTCGTCTCTCTGGCTAGAAGGAAATGTTTGGAATGTTATCTTAGTCCCTTGCTGCCGCCTTGCTCAAGCAATAAAAAGATGAACTCACCTGGGCTGATGAGACCGGTTGTAGAGAGATTTTTGAAGCCCGCCCATTAAGATTAAGGGAGGCAATCAAGGAAAGGCAGGCGACCAAAGCGAGACTGTCAGAGTCCAGAAAGGAGAGCGAAAGTGGGCGTGGTTCAGGTTTTGAGTTTAGGCAATGTACAATTGTAGGCGTTCACGTTTTCCAATGAAATGATTAAGATAAGCTAGCTCATTCATCTACGCATTAAGAAGAACTACCCGGTGGTGGAGAACTCTTTGACCCGGTCAGTACCAGATGAGAGGCATTTATCTCACCTCCACTCCTTCTGTACAATGAATGGTCGATTGTGTACCTTTCTTATTATCCCGATCTGATCACCCTCCTGGAAAAAGAAACTCTTATTCACATCGATCGCTCACATATAGCATGGCAGCACTTGCGCCTTTAGTTGCAAGTGGCTAGTACGCATAAGTTATTTCCAAGGGCGGGATAATAAGGTGTGTAAGGCTGGGCCTAAGACTGTACATCTAGGTGATTGTCTAGTTACCGGTGATACCGTTTACTTTGCAAGGGCCCCGCCTTCTTTGCTTGAAGCTCAGGTATTCTTTTTTCGCCCACTTATTAAATTAAAGCATGCCCCGAGAGCAAACTCTTGCTCTTTTTTTACCATAGGAAGAATCAATTACCAATTAAAGTCTCCAATTAGGATGGGTTAAGGCATGGCGATAGGTAGACAATTGAGGTCCAAAATGTTGATTAATCGGTATTTCGACAAGCAAGCCTAATAGAACCTGTAGTAAGAATGAATTGTTTGATGTTTTTCCGCTGTTGGATGAAAAATATATGTTGACATCTTTAAATAACAACTAATAAAGGAGTACCCAACGGGGCATGCTCTCCAATTCGCATGATGAGTATCAATTCAAGTACCACCAAATCCGCATTCTCCCTATATCTTTATTCTATTTTTTTCTTTTTTGCATTACTGCCAATCAGTATAGTTCCAAGCCTTCTCATTCCATTGTGACCTAGGATTCGTTCGTATCTTACTTGGAATTCGCCAAAGCGATAGTTCTTCGAAAGACGTGAACCACGAGTGGTGATGGTCGCTGGTTCATCCTCAAGGCAGGCGAGAAGGCATAAAGAATCGGCCCACCTTTCCATATCGAGGACCAGCTCTTCCACACCGATATACCATCATGTTAGTCATCATATTCTTTGTTCCTCAAGCGTTGATAGGTGGTGTAATGCTTCTAGCTCAGGTGCTTCTTATGACCTGGTTGTTCTTTACCAACGATGACTTGGTCAGTCACCGGGGCCATGACGAAGTCATTTCCCTTTGCCCCTCCCAATATCCAGCCTGGAAAAGAAATAACGGTATCTGTCCCCAATACTGGAGGACAATACCCTTCACTCCATTTTCCAGCTCCCTTATCATAGCACTTCCAGATGAGACCATACCAAGTGAACTCAATGTCATCGGCAGGTTTCTTCCAAGAAGTTGCACAGATTGGGGCTTCAAAGAAACTGGATAATTGAGGATCTGGTGTTAGTAGGATGGAGTTATACCAGGACAACAACTTGAGGCACATTTTAACCCCCTTTTTTATTAATGTTTGCTCAAGTATCTCCCGTTCTCCATCAAACAGAAGTTCTTCAGGAACCAGCCTAATCTCTTTTCTTTTGTCTTAAGTTCCTTCTGAAGCAAATCGACTATTAGTCCCTTTAGATAGGGATTTATGGGTTTACCCCTACCAATCCACCACTCTAAAGGTAATCGACTGCTATGGGGCGGTTTTGTAGAAACGACCCATAATCTCTTCCACCTCTTTGAACGGCGAGAGGAATAGAGCCGTGACTGAGCTCTAAAACCAGCTCCAGCTAGATGGAATAACGTGTTAGGATATTCCACACGATATAACTGTGCAAGCTGGACCAGTCCTAAAGTTGATCGCACTGTTAGGAGAGCCTTTAAATAAATTGGAGTGAACGAAACCTATTTATCCAAATACTTTTGAGTTTGCAAACTCAAGACAACCAGTCTCAGAGATAAGAGACTTGTCTTTAGAGATGGAAACTCCTAGTTTTCCTAACAGTTCCTCATACTTTGCCGCAACTTGGGGATGAGCTATAACAACATCATCACCCAAGACCGCATACTCCTTAAAACACCACTTTTAAGGCCCATTGTTCTGCCGCTAACCAGACTATATAGTGATGGAATAAGGCAAATAGGGCCCAGGAGGAATAATAACCAAGTGGTTTCCTGGCAATGAACGACACTAGGCGTGGTTTTCGAACCAACGGTTTCCACAACCAAAATTAGTTCAAGCCCAAAGAACTATTTACAACTACAGATGCGAAAGACGGTCCAAATAAAAACTAAAAAAGAGTATATATAACGGACAACGGCCATCAATCTGTAGCCGATTTCAGATCAAATGAATAAACATTATTTGGTCTGTATAAGGCTTCTAGCTGGTATTATCCATGATTCTTTAGTTCCGATAGAACTAACGTCTTGGCATACCTTACCTTAGAGGATCATTCAAGAATAAATTAGGGTATAAATACCTCAGACATAATCTAATAAGCCCTTCTTCCTTATAAACAATCCTCCTTGGAAGAATACATAGATTCCTTGTATGGCTATGTCCAGAAACAACAGGCATTAGTCAGTCACCCTACAAAAATACTTCCCCGAGGAGATTAGGAGGGTTCTTCAGAAACCAAACTATGAAGAAGTCATTTTGTCCACCTTAAGACACATTGAAGCATCACTTCTGCGAAAGTACTTTCAGCTAAGGGTCCTAGCGTAAAAAGTAGACGTTCTGACGGAAATTCCCTTATTATGGAACAACGATTCGAAACATTCGGAATGAAGCTGTCAACCATAAACCAGAAGATTATCAAAAACATTCCAAAGAATCTCCTAAAACCAAGCTCCGATGAGAAAGGCAAAACCTGTTCCCAACAGGCTTGCAAGTTAGATGACCAAACCAAGATCAAAGGAAAAGCTCTCCTTTCTTCAGAAATCTGAACCATCTGGCATGATAAGACTAGACTCTACCTTCAAAAAATTCATCAAGTTCAGAGGTCCTGCCGTCAGGTTCTGCACTCCCCATATCCCCTGAGACTGAATATGAGAACCATCGGTGTTGTTCAGATTGGAAGTCCCAATCATCATCGGAGTCATTCCATTCATGATTTGGAATATTCCATCCTTTAGGGGGCTTTCTTGCTCCGAACTCTTGGAGAAAACCTACCACCATAGCTCCCTATGTCGGTATGGATCTTGAACCTTTTCTAAATTAAATAGCCTTCAATCTGTTTTGTACGGGAAATAACCCCTATAATAGGATAACGAAAGAGATCTGTAAATGCTAAACTCTACTCTTTGTATAGGTCTACTTGTCATAGGTTGATATAAAATGAACTCTACAGGAGCTAGGTATTTGAAGAACTTTCCTTTTCTTGTTTACTTTCGTCTGCCTTTTCAGTAAAATCCGTATATTAAACCGGACACCCGAAAGCCTTACCAACTACGTTTACGTTACTTACTGGCTAGCCTTACAAGAGAAGTACTGGCCAATGGAAGTACTTACTTAGCATACCGAGCCTATCAATAAAGGAGAAGCGGACAGAGAGCCAGCTAAGCCATATTTACCGAGTAGAATGAATGTATGTAGATTGGACGGCAGATCAGGGCATTAAAATTTTAGGACTCCTACAACTTCAATCTTGGAGAAAGTTGAGTGGGCTATTGGATCGAGCAATGGCTGGCTCGGTGCTCCCCCCAATTCATTTTGTTCAGAAGGGATTTCTAGAGCCAGGGGAACGCTCGAACTTGATGCGCTAGAAGCTCCTGCGGGGAACATCATATTTGCGATGGGGTATTACTTCGGCATTGATGAGCGCATGTAGTCATGTTTTTTCTTTCTTATCAATGAAGAAGAGAGCATAATGGGTACAGGAGACTTCATTACGAGAGTGCTTGCTGGGATCAAGTCGCGTAGCCGCTTTCCTTGCAGATTTTAGGGATTCAAAGTTTATTATCTAGGCTTCGATTAGCATGTGTTAAGAATATGATCCTTCCTTGCTCGGTTGAGCAAGCCTAAAATCCCTGCTTCAAAAGTTATAATAAAACAAGCATGAAGCATAACATAATTATTCAAATGGAGTTACTGCTGACTCACTGCTTAAAGAGAATAAAAAAGGCGTTACAGTTCCTAATAAATAGAGTGCTTAATGAACAAAAGAAGGGATTGTTCGAAAGCCTTAGCTGTGGATGCTCAAAAAAGAACGAATAGAAGAAAGACTTGGACGAAAGAAAGCTATTTACTTACCTACTGATCTTGCATGGTCTTACTCAGCACGAGTCTTGCTCTTATAGAGAGAGTCTGCCGCACAGTTTCAACATGAAAGACTATTCAACAAGAAGGGGCAGTAAGAGACCAGTCTTGACTCTTTAGTCTCTGTCCCGTTGTAAGGAATCCTCAAGAAGTCCTCAACTTGATGGCAACATGAGCTTCGGTGCTACTGCTTATCATGATAGGAAGGTCCACTCAAAGTAAATATACAGATTCCATTTCAATCTATTTTGCCCTCTCACTCTTGTGTTCCTATAAAACGAATAGAAAATTCGGATCAGGCTATTCTCGCCTTCTTGTCTAACCTAATAAGAACTAAAATAAATGAGTTTATCTTACTTTCTGGAACGAAGCCTATTCAGGCGGATAGAATCATTTCGTATTGTGTGACAAAGAGACTTCCTTTTAAAATAAAGCAATAAAAGGCAACGTTTGAGTTCTGACTATAGCTGCAACCTATCTCATATTCGGGAGGAAGATCAGAATTAGAGAGTAATAAAAAAGCAAGAATATGGGCTCGCGTGAGTAGGAAACAAAAAATATCTATTATAGTTCTATCATCAGCTATGGGTTCGAATCTAAGAGAAATTCTAGACAATGTTTATTATGCTGAAATCTTTTTGTCTTTTCTGAATGATAAGGAGAGAAAAAACATTGGATCAAAATAGAATGGAATGCCATTTTAGAGTTTTATCAACAATTTGCTTGTGTAGGTGGGGATCCGGTATTTTCTGAATCCTTATGTAAGGAATTACAAAAGAAGTTCTTTCAACAAAGATGTGAATAGGGAAGGATTGGTCGACGAAATAAAAACCAAAGATTGAACCCGCCAGAACAATACATTTTTGTTACCACGAGACATATTGGCAGCCGCTGATCATTTGAATGGACTAAAATTTTGAATGGGTGCACTTGACGATATGAACCATTTTAAAAATAAACGTATTCTTTCTGTAGCGGATCTTTTACAAGATCAATTCGGATTGTCTCTGGTTCGTTTTGAAAATGTGGTTCGCGGAACTATATGTGGAGCGATTCGGCATAAATTGATACCGACTCCTCAGAATTTGTTAACTTCAACTCCATTAACAACTACTTATGAATCTTTTTTTGGTCTACACCCATTATCTCAAGTTTTAGATCGAACTAATCAATTGACACAAATAGTTCATGGGCGAAAATTGAGTTATTTAGGTCCTAGAGGACTAACAGGGCGAACTGCTAGTTTTCGGATACGAGATATCCACCCTAGTCACTATGGTCGTATTTTCCCAATTGACACATCTAAGGGAATCAATGTTGCGCTTATTGAATCCTTAGCAATTTATGCGAGGATGGGTCACTGGGGATCTCTATAAAGTCCGTTTTATGAAATTTTGGAGAAGGGTTACGATTGCTTTATTTATCACAAGGTAGAGATGAATACTATATGTTAGCGGCAGTAAATTCTTTAGCGTTGAATCGGGATATTCAGGAAGAACAGTGAAAGGGGATTGAATAAGGTGTTCAAATGCGCAACGGAAGTTTCAAAATTTGTTTTTCAACAAGAAATTCGAACACCTCATGCCTAGAATGTGTAGCAAATACAAAAACACAAAAACGACATTCATAGTGTGTTTAGAAATATACCTATCAATCCCAAAGATTGATGTAATGGCTCCAACCAAGTTGTAAACAACTTGGCTCTTGAAATTGCACTTGAAAAATAAGAGGATTTTTCAAGGAGAAGTGAGGGTTTTTCTCAACACAAATGAAGAGAAAATTTTTAAAAATTTCGGCCAAGGTAGATGCAAAATGAAAGAGTGAATGAGTTGTCTTGGTTGTGGGAAAAGCTAAAACACTTTAAGCATGCCAAGCCTTGGAGATTGAAAAAGTAGTCTCCAACCCTTCACCTCCCATGCATTCAAATCTATTTGGGTAATTTAACAATTAAAAAACCAATGGACTTAAATTTAAATGTCTCAAACAAATTTGAGCCCAATTAAACTTTACTTGATTATACTCAAGCCCACTAGTGTAATAATTATTTCTAATTGGGCTCTACAAGGCCCAATGTTATTTAATTAATTCAACACTTGAATTAATATAATTATTTGGACTCTACTAGGTCCACTAGTGTTTAATTAATTCAACACTTTGAATTAATTTAATTTAGTACATAATAATGTTAATGAAAATCACAATTTTCAAATACATTGCTTGTTTGGCCAAATTTTAATTTAGGAACACTTCCTCAAATTAAAAGTTACATTCTCTCATAGAAGTCATACTTCTATTTTTCCTTACGCATATAAACTCCTTTATAAGCCGTTCAACACATTGAACTATTTTACTTCTCAACAAGATCTAGAAAGCTAGCACTTGTAGGGCCCTCAATGGTTCATTGATACAACTAGCCGTGGGTTCACATCTCCATGTGATTTGGACTAAACATGTCCTTATACGAGCATACCCCAATTGCTCAATTCTTACTTGGCTCGACGTGCACCTCTTCTAACAATCTCCCACTTTGACTAGAGCCAACTACCCATATGCTTCAAAGCCATCGATTCGCGATGCTTCTCGAATAATGGTCCAGGTAAAGGCTTAGTTAGCGGATCGGCAACATTATCTGCGGAGCCGAGTTTGTCAATCGACACTTCTCCTCTTTCCACAATCTCTCAGAGGATGTAGTACTTTCTCAATACATGTTTGGACTTCTGATGAGACCTGGGCTCCTTTGCTTGAGCCATAGCTCCCGTGTTGTCACAAAACACCGGGACAGGAGCAACTCCATTAGGAATTACGCCCAACTCTTGGAAGAAATTCCTTATCCAAACAGCCTCCTTTGCTGCAGCTGATGCAGCAATGTATTCGGCCTCAGTGGTGGAATCCGCTGTACTGTCTAGCTTGGAACTATTCCAAAAGACAGCAGCACCATTGAGCATGAATACGAACCCAGAGGTTGACTTCGAGTCATCGATATCACTTTGGAAGCTAGAGTCGGTATAGCCTTCAAATTTCAGTTCTCCACCCACATAGACCAAGAACAACTTATTGGTCCTTCTCAAATAATTGAGGATGTCTTTCACAGCTTTCCAGCGTGGAAGACCAAGGTTCGATTGATATCTACTCACTACACTTAGTGTGAAAGCCACGTTAGGACGTGTAGATATCATCCATACATGATGCTACCAATCGGAGATGCATAAGGAATGCTTGTCATCGCCGCTATCTCTGTATCAGTCTTGGGAGACATAGACTTGGATAGGGACACGCCATGACACATTGGTAGATGTCCTCTCTTGAACTCATCCATCGGGAACCGCTTCACAATGGTATCAATGTATGTGGACTGGGTGAGACCAAGCAATCTTCTTGATCTATCTCTATAGATCTGTATTCCTAATACAAAAGATGCTTCACCCAAGTCCTGCATCGAGAACTTACTTGCTAACCATATTTTAGTTGATTGAAACATTCCTACATCATTCCCAATGAGTAGAATGTAATCAACATAAAGCACCGTGAATGTCACAACACTCCCACTCACCTTCTTATACACACAGGGTTCCTCAGGATTCTTAGTAAAACCAAACTCTTTGATTGTACTATCGAATCTGAGGTTCCAACTCCTAGATGCCTGCTTTAGACCATAAATAGATCTCTGATGTTTGCATACCATATGCTCACTTCCGACAGATGTAAACCCTTCAGGTTGAGACATGTAAATCTCTTCCTTAATATCCCCATTAAGAAAAGCTATCTTCACATCCATCTGCCATATATCATAGTCATACCATGCAGCTATGGCTAGCAATCTCCTTATCAACTTGCACATTGCAACTGGAGAACAGGTTTCCTCAAAGTCAACTTCTTGTCTTTGAGTATATGTCTTTGCCACCAATCGCGCTTTGAAGGTCAATACCT
Organism: Primulina huaijiensis; assembly: GCF_012295235.1. Taxonomy (NCBI): domain Eukaryota; kingdom Viridiplantae; phylum Streptophyta; class Magnoliopsida; order Lamiales; family Gesneriaceae; genus Primulina; species Primulina huaijiensis. The sequence continues at coordinate 9,946,942 of NC_133319.1, read as the reverse complement.
TCCCATCCGCCCCAAGTTTCCTCTTGTAAATCTATTTACACCCTATAGGAACAATTCCCTCAAGTGGATCCACGAGATTCCACACTTGGTTCGAATGCATGGAATTCATCTCAAATTCCATTGCTTCAAGCCACTTGGATTAATCGGCATCAGATAACGCTTTCTTTGTGGGGACCAAGGCTCTGACTCAATTTTCTTTGGGATTAATGGGATCTTTGCTAGAAAATTTGGGTCAAAACTTTTCTTTTAATATCAAAAACGATTGTATATAAATCATACACAAACGACATCTTTATTTTATGATATACGTCTTGTTCCATTCAAATCGTACAAACTAGAGTTTATTACACATGACATATCAAATGTAAACACTACTAGTTCCTCTGGTATGCACGTAATCACCACTCTAACTTCGATCTCTTATCCTCTGCGTGACCCTGATCCTGTCCCACCTGTTGTCATGCACACATACAGACACAACAACAGCTGGATACTCCGGTTTGAACAAATCCCTGTATAAAACATGTATACATGCATGTCATGCAATGAAATACAAAATCATGATACATGAATCAGTAATCGTAACACATTAATGAATACAGATAACACATCTACGACTCTTATTCTTGACTCGATTCATATCTAAATCTAGGGATCCCGGTTTGAATAAGACGTAACAAGTCTCCCACCTACCCTCCCAATCGTGGTGGCAGTACGTCTTATTCCTAGACTTCGGCCCTGTCTGTATCGAATATCTACAACCGGAGTCGATCTTCTCCTATGCTTCGATACCACCGAACGTCTAGAACTTGGCAATTCTGCCAATGACTCTCCTATCTCAATGCTTATACATAAATCAAAATAAAGCACAAGCATAGCAAGGTATAGAAATCTAGTAGGTGATTTTGGGAAACTCGAATCAAATCTAACTCGAGTTGTATCTTCTCGAACCAACATGAATTATACCTTTCTTGTCGTAGTCTCGGTTAAATAAGTCGAAGTCTTGAAATCTCGATATCAAATATGTCAACACAAATCTGCAATGACATGTATAAATGTACCATATCAACCTCTAACTCAAAGGAACACACATATGGATCAATATTCAATCTCGGTATATTTTGACGGCATAACGGCGTAATCTCGCGATACCGGTCAACTCAAACATCAATAATCAATAACCATAATTCATCCTCATCAACCAATATCATATAAAAGTCACAAAATCTGTATAATCCCACCCACAAATATGCTGAAATGCATAACAATCTCATACGATCTCATTTCTTCGATCCGGTTTCGATTCTACGTTGCTTATCATGTTATGAACACATAATATAGAGCATATACTAATTTCCTCAACCTCTAACTTTCAACCCATGCTGGAATTGAATAAAAATTACCTCCTTTTGATGCTATTAACAAGAGAATCAAGAATATCACCTCAGATTACAATTTGGATGAGTAGATTTTGCACAACCAAGGTATTACTATCTCTTGTAGCTTGAGGTGGTTTCTTGGAGGAAGTCCCGACCCTTTTGCTGGAATTTTGACAGAAGTGAAGAGGTGTACCCATCCAAATGCATGGCAAGGACACATGGCTTATTTTTCATTCTGCACGTCTCGCGCATATGCGCGACCTCAACCGACGCATATGCGTGAGACCTACGGCCTCGGCATTTCCGAATTCATCATCTCGCGCATCTGCGCGCCCTCTTCTCGCGCATATGCGCGAGACCTACGGTCTCGGCATACATTTAATTCCATCAGCTCGCGCCGACCTCGGCACATGGGACTCGCGCATATGCTCGCATCTCTGCCGCACATGTGAGCGATACCTACGGGATTTCAACCTATGCTAACTCAGGCATGTCCAATTCTGATCACGACTTGATCCATCTATAAGCGCTACAAGTCATAATCGTTAATCCCAGATTTTTAACATAAAATTCTTGGGCATTACAATTCTCCCCCTCTTAGACATGAGTTCGTCCTCGAACTCGCAAGAAATCAATAAACACATATAGGATAGGCAGGAATAAGAACGGTATAATCATATTCGGTCAGAAAGACTCACATCAGTGAAATAACTCCGGAAATCTATGTCTCATATCTGACTCAGTCTCCCAGGTCGCTTCTTCAGTGCCATGACGACTCCAGCGGAATTGTCTTCATTCTGAGCTGTTTGTCTTTCCAATCAAGAATCTGGATTGGCTGTTCAATATAACTCAAAGTTTCGTCGAGTTCGGCCTCCTCAGGCTGAAGAATATGGGAAGTATCTGGCAGATATTTCCGTAGCATTGACACATGAAAAACATCATGTATCCCAGAAAAAGAAGGAGGAAGAGCAAGTCGATATGCACGATCGCCAATCTTTTCAAGAACCTCATACGGACCGATGTATCTAGGAGACAACTTACCGTGTTTGCCAAGTGTGACAACACCTCTGAAAGGTGATATCTTCAGGAATACTCTCTCCCTGTTCAAACACTAACGGTCGACGACATACATTCGCATACTTGGCTTGTCTATCCTGCGCTGTCTTATTTCTTTTCTGTATCAGTTTCACTTTCTCAGTCATCTCTCGGATCATATCAGGCCCAAGTTTTGGTACCTCAGATATATCATCCAAATACAGCGGACATCTGCACTTCTTTCCGTATAAAGCCTCAAACGGTGCCATCTCGATGCTTGTCTGATAACTGTTGTTGTACGAGAATTCACAAAAAAGAAGTGAATATTGCCAACTAGTACCAAAATCGAGTACTATAGCTCTTAGCATATCCTCTAGTGTCTGAATAGTCCGCTCTGACTGTCCATCTGTCTGAGGATGATATGCCGTACTCAGGTGTAAAGTCGTACCTAGAGCCTGCTGCAGACTGTGCCAAAAGTGTGAAGTGAATCGTGGATCACGATCTGATACGATCGACTTCGGCACACCATGCAACCTGACTATCTCTCTGACATATATCTCTGCCATCTGATCATATCGATACGTCATTCTGTATGGAATAAAACATGCTGATTTGGTCAATCTGTCTATCACAACCCAAATCGCATCACAACCCCGGGATGATCGTGGTAACTTCGTAACAAAGTCCATGGAAATGTGATCTCATTTCCATTCAGGAATAGATAAACTCTGAAGTAAACCTCCGGGTTTCTTCCTCTCTGCCTTCACCTGTTGGCAATTCAAACATTTCGACACAAACTCTGCAATGTCTGATTTCATCTTTTTTCACCAAAACTATGTCTTTAGATCGTTGTACATCTTTCTGCCACCAGGATGAATACTGAACCGACTACACTGAGCTTCTGATAGAATCTGTTGTTTCAAATCTGAAACATCTGGCACCACAAGACGGTTATTTACATATAGAGCATGATCATGTACCTGATACTCTGAGTGATATCCCGATCTGACCATCTGAATCGACTTCTGCATATTCTGATCATTTTTATGTGCTTCTTTAATGCGAACAATCAGATCTGGTTCTAATTGAATCGTAGCAAGTCACAATGGTCTACTATCTGTGTCAAATACTAATCCAGACAAACAGCAATCCTTAATCGAATTAGAAACACCTATCGTCGATAAGGATAAAGCACATACCTTTCGACTCAAGGCATCCGCTGCTGTATTAGACTTCCCTGGATAGTACTTGATTTCGCAATCAAAATCTTTCAGTAAATCGAGCCATATACGCTGTCTCATATTCAACTTTGACTGAGAAAACAGATACTTCAGGCTTTTGTGATCAGAATAGATTTCAAACTTCTCGCCGTCGAGATAGTGTCGCCATATCTTGAGTGCAAATACAATGGCCGCCAACTCAAGATCATGAATTGGTTACCGAGTCTCGTGTGGCTTCAACTGTCTCGAGACATATGCAATCACATGTCCTCGCTGCATAAGAATACATCCTAACCCTTTGTGAGATGCATCACAATATACCACGAAATCACCCGTACCTAAAGGTATCGTCAATACTGGAGCACTGGTCAATCGTCTCTTCAACTCCAAGAAGCTAGACTCACACGCTTCAGACCACACAAATGGCGCATTCTTTTGTGTCAACTAGGTAATCGGCTTTGCGATACTGGAGAAATCTTTGATGAATCGTCGATAGTACCCTGCTAGACCCATGAAACTGCGTATCTCTGACACAGAAGTTGGTCTAGGCCAACTGATTACAGCTTCAACTTTACTTGGATCAAAAGAAATACCGTCTTCAGATATGATATGCCCCAAAAAGACAACCTGTCTCAACGAAAACTCACATTTTGACAGTTTAGCATATAATTTCTCATTTCTCAGCGTTTGCAACTCAATTCTTAAGTGTTCGGCATGCTCAACCATACTCTTGGAATATACCAAAATATCATCAATAAAAACAATAACAAACTCATATAGATACTTCTGAAAAACACGATTCATCAGTCCCATAAACACCGCTGGAGCATTCGTTAAACCAAAAGGCATGACAATAAACTCATAATGTTCATACCTGGTTCGGAATGCTGTCTTTAGTATGTCTGCATCTCTGACTCTCAGCTGGTGATATCCAGATCTCATATCGATCTTTGAATATACTGAAGAACCCTGCAACAGATCAAATAAATCGACGATACGAGGCAATGGGTATTTGTTCTTTACCGTTGCCTTGTTCAGTTGCCGGTAATCAATACACAATCTCATCGAACCGTCTTTCTTTCGCACAAATAGCACTGGAGCGCCCCAAGGAGAAACACTCAGTCTGATATATCCCTTGGCTAGAAGATCTTCTAGCTTAGTCTTTAATTCTTTCAATTTGATTGGCGCCATTCTGTACGGGGCTCAGGATATAGGAACGGTACCTGGAATGAGATCGATGCTAAAATCTACCTCTCGAGCTGGAGGTAACCCTGGAATTTCATCGGGAAATACATCGGCGAACTCGCATACCACTGGCAAATCTGCCAATGCCGGGCTCGATTTCCGTAGATCTACTGAATAGACAAGGAACCCCTCTGTTCCTTTCTGTAACAATCGTGTCATTGTCAAAACAGATACTAAGGGAATCCGAGATCTGGAACCCTTACCGTAGAATTTCCACTCATCAGCCATCTCTGGTCTGAACCTGACAATCTTCTGGAAACAATCTACAGTGGCTCGGTACTTGGTTAACATATTGATACCAACAATACAATCAAAATCAGATAACCCAAGCACAATGCAATCTAACTCAAGCTCGTGACCCTCAAACTGAAGCATACACTGTCTAACTGAAGTCACGGATATAAGACCACTTCCCAACGGAGAAGTAACAGACACTACGGCAGCTAATAACTCGACAGGCAATGCATGTATCAATGCAAAACGTTCTGATATAAATGTATGAGATGCCCCTGTATCTATTAATACATATGCAGGATAACCGCAAAGGAAACAGTTACCTGCGATCACGTCATCTGGTGCATCTTGGGCCTGCTCTTCTGTCAGTGCAAATACTCGAGCCTGCTGTCTAGGAGGCTGGCTCACTGTCTGGGTACCTCTGGCTCGGGGCTGGGTCTTTGTAGGAGTTGGCTGAAAGGAATGAACAGATGAAGCTTGCCTCTCAGGCTGATTTACGGTACCAAATGCTCCTACACTCTGAGCTTGTTGTACCCCTTTCTGTGAACAAACCCTGGCAAAGTGTCCTTGCTGTCTGCAGATATTGCAACGACCCATCACGCCCTGACACTGTTCAGTGGCATGTCTGCCTCCACAAGAATAGCAATACACACCTGTATACTATGTACTCTGGCCAAGACCTCTCTGTCGTGACCCACTGGAGCTCGACGAACTGTCCCCTGATCTCTTGAACTGTTTGCCTTTCGGTTTCAACTGGTCTTTTCTCCCGCTGCTACTACCACTGCTATCGAATCTGGGAGAAGGTTGAAAAGAGGGCTGTAGTGGTCTTGGACTCGGAGTGACATAAGGAGCGCTTCGTTGCCTAAGCAGTCCAGCTTCCGCCCCCTTGGCACGGTTCAACGCTTCAGCGAAGTTGTTAGGTCTACCGGTATTCACCAAAGTAAAAATATCTGGGTTCAAGCCACTAATAAACTGATCTGCAATGGCCTCGTCACTCTCTGCAACGTGAGGAGCAAATCTGAGCAATGTTGAGAACTTTGCAACATATTCTTCGATATTCAACTGTCCCTGTCTCAGATTGGCAAATTCAGCACCTTTATCTGTTCTGTAGGACACGGGAAAGAATAGTTGATAAAACTCTGCTTTGAAAACTTTCCACGTGATCTCTGTGCCACGATGCTCCAAGGCTCTTTTCGTGGTAATCCATCAGTTCTTCGCAACTTCTTGCGGTTGATGCCCAATAAGTTTAACTCGTCGCTTGTCAGTGTAGTCAAGAGATTCAAATAGCATCTCGATGTCATTGAGCCAACTTTCACATTCAACTGAATTTTCTGTGCCCTTCAGTGTCGATGGTCGGAATGACTGAAACCGCTTTAACAAAGTCTCCATCGGTGTAGCGGTCACATCCATCGGATCATTGGATGTACTGCCCTGTTCTGGTGCCCGACCTGCTACTGGTTGCGGTACTCGTCGAGGAGGCATATCTAATTATCAAACGAATTAGTACACAATCTATACAATCTGTCTTAGTCCTCCTCTGATCATATACCTCTGATTCAGAATCGGTTCTGATTCATTTTTTGCTTAATACATGTCGCAATCAAATCAAATAACTAGGTAGACATGTATTACAACAAGAAACATGCTTGCATAGAAGACATATGTAAATCAACATACAATGAATAGCATGCTAACATCACAAAAGCAAGGAAGACGACTCGATCTACCCAGCTCACTCTCTTCTAGTTCAGTCTACAGAAACTACTGCTCTGATACCACCTGTTGTGGGGACCCGGGCTCTGACTCAATTTTCTTTGGGATTAATCGGATCTTCGCTAGAAAATGTGGGTCAAAATTTTGCTTTTAATATAAAAAACGATTGTATATAAATCATACACAAAAGACATCTTTATTTTATGATATACGTCTTGTTCCATTCAAATATTACAAACTAGAGTTTATTACACATGACATATCAAATGTAAACACTACTAGTTCTTCTGCTATGCCCGTAATCACCACTCTAACTTCGATCTCTCATCCTCTGCGTGACCCTGATCCTGTTCCACCTGTTGTCGTGCACACATACAGACACAACAACAGCCGGATACTCCGGTGAGAACAAATCCCAGTATAAAACATGTATGCATGCATGTCATGCAAGGAAATACAAAATCATGATACATGAATCAGTAATCGTAACACATTAATGAATACAGATAACACATCTTCGACTCTTATTCTTTACTAGATTCATATCTAAATCTAGGGATCCTGGTGTGAATAAGACGTAACAAGTCTCCCACCTACCCTCCCAATCGTGGTGGCGGTACGTCTTATTCCTAGACTTCAGCCCTGTCTGTATCGAATATCAACAACCGGAGTCGATCTTCTCCTATGCTTCGATACCACAGAACGTCTAGAACTTGGCAATTCTGCCAATGACTCTCCTATCTCAATGCTTATACATAAATCAAAATAAAGCACAATGATGTGAATCCACGTACAAATAAAAGCAAACACGATTAAATATAAATCGCGCCCTCAATTTAATATCGAACAAGGAATTCGTGTTGTCCCGATCTTTTGCATCAAGTGTGTGTGTTGTGATTTTCACCTCTAAACTATGAAAAGCTTAACAACAAATAATCACGAGATAAACAATCGAAAATTATGACGAACCTTCAAAGAACAAGTCTAAGACAATACGCACAAGCACGATCGACAAACGCCACAAAGTTAAAAACTTTGATAAGTTTGATATTTGAAAACAAAGCTAAAGCCTTGAAAAAGTTGAGAGAAAACTAAAAACTTTGATAAACTCAATAATGATATTCTGAAAAGTGTCTTCAAATTTCGTTCACCATAGGTTTACATATCAAAAGATATCAAATCTAGTTACCAAGATAATTAAAACTCTAAATAAAGAAACAAATAATTTCCCGAATATGACTCGCGCTCGGGCGGTATAATTTGACCGCTCGAGCGCCGAAGGCTCTGGACTATTCGCGCTCGGGCGGTAGAATGTGACCGCTCGGGCGCCGAGTGTTCTGGAAATTTTCTCCTTGGACAGTAAGTGTGGCGCTCGGGCGGCAATGTTTGGCCGCTCGGGCGCCGAAGCTGCTGGCCTCCTCTTCATTTATCACCTGAATAATGTTCATTTGGCTCCCAAACTTATTCATATGCATCATGAACCCTTCAGCACTTTGCACCTTGCTTGTAAGTCCTTCTTCCTTGCCCATAAGCCCATGTCACGCCTCTTTAAACTTCTTCAGTCGTCCCCTCGTGATTGGTCCCGCAGGTAACTCTAAGGGATCCCATGCTTTCCTTGGGATGTGCACATCCGTGTTCGCATCATCCTCCCCTTCTTGAAAAGGATTTGTCCTCAAATCTAGTTTGTCACCTACATCAAACAACGACAAGTCACTAACATTAAAAGTAGAACTCACGTTATACTCACTTGGTAGATCGAGTTTGTAGGCGTTGTCATTGATCCTTTCGAGGACTTGAAATGGTCCATCACCCCTAGGTAACTGCAAAAGTGAAACAACAATGCTCGAAAGGGACCCGGCTATATAACTTGTGTTAAAGAGGATCTCTTTATAAAGAATCAACACAAGTGGTTCATGTGTGTGCATCAATTGCTTCAACTCACTTTTTTGGGCCATTTATGTTTTATTTTTGTCCTCTTTCCTCTCATTTTCTTTTCCCTCATTTTCTTTCCTCTCCTTTTTCTTTTGTATGGCTATCTCATTCTTTTGATCACCCTTTTTTTCAGCCATTTCCTTTTTATTCTCCAAGGCCACCTCTCCTTTTAGTTCACTCTTTCTTTTGGCCTCATCTCTCTTTTTCTTTTTCAAATGGTCCCCCAACACTTGCTTTGGGGACAAAGGAAGTAATACAATGGAATTATTTTTTAACATAAAGGAATACCTATTCTGGAAACCATCATGAGTCACCTTCCTATCGTATTACCAAGGCCTACCCAACAAGATATGGCAAGCATGCATTGGCACTACATCACATAAAACCTCATCAATGTACTTCCCAATCGAAAAAGACACCAACACCTGTTTTTGTCACCTTCACCTCCGCACAATCATTCAACCATTGAAGTCTATATGGTTGAGGGTGCTTTAGTGTAGGCAAGCTCAATTTTTCCACCATCTCAACACTAGCCACATTAGTACACCTCCCCCCATCTATGATTAAATTGCAAACCTTTTGGTTCACAAAACACCTAGTGTGGAACAAGTTTTCTGTTTGGTTAGTCTCCTCCTCCTTGACTTGGGCACTCATGATACGCCTAGTCACTGGTGCCTCACCTAAAACCGCCTCATACCCCTCGTCAGGATCCTCTAATGCAGGCATCTCATCATCATCATCACCCTCACTATGAGATTCATACTCACCATAGTCATTCAAAATAATCACCCTCTTATTAGGACATTCACTAGAAATATGACCCAACCCTTGACACCTAAAACATTTAGTATCCCTAGATCGATTAGAAGGAGTTTCAGATTTACCTTGCACTCCGTGCTTAGGTGCCTCTTGTTTGGTCTCAAATTTGGGCTTGCTCACCACCTTATTCTCCTTACGCTTCACCACATTTGATCGCCATGAAGATGATGAACCTCCGGTTTGATTGGTGCGGCCAACTCCACGCCTTTTAAGTTGTTGCTCCACTTTTATGGCCATTTGCACCATTTCGTCTAGATCCAAGTAGTGCCGAAGCTCAACTTGATCTTGGATTTCCCTGTTCAAACCACAAAGAAAACGAGCCATCGTCGCCTCATTATCTTCCTCAATATTAGCCCTAATCATGACTACTTCCATCTCCTTATAGTAGTCCTCAACACTCTTCACCCCCTTGCCTTAAAGTTTGTAGCCTCTTAAACATCTCCCTATAGTAGTGGTTGGGCACAAACCTTTTTCTCATCACTCTCTTCATCTCATCCCAAGTTTCTACGGGCCTCTCATTGTACCTCCTCCTAGTGGTCACTAATTGATTCCACCAAATGAGAGCATAGTCTAAAAATTCAACCACCGCCAACCTCACCTTCTTTTGTTCGGAATAGTGGTGACACTCAAACACAAACTCTACCCTCTTTTCCCACTCTAAATATGCCTCCGGATCAGATTTCCCATGGAACGAAGGTATTTTCATCTTAATAATACCCATATTACCATCTTCCCTATTCCCATCATATCTACCCCGAACGGCTTCTCTTCTACCTCTACCAATTCCTCTACCTCTTCCATTCCTACCCCAATTATCATTTTGGCTCTCCTCTTCTCCTCCCAAATCAAACTCTTCCTCTTCTTCTTCTCTACCCATATTTTTAGGATTTGATTTTTTTTCACTCGTACTAACCTCAAGCCTATCCAACCGCTCATGTAATGGCTCCATCTCAACCTTCAACATCCTACTAAAGTGCCCAAACAACGCCTCCATTTGAAACTTACATAACCCCGAGTTCGAATTATCTCCTACCTCCTTTTCCATTTAATTTCAGATTTGTACCTGCAAGAAAACGTTAGTAGAAAAAAAAATATTCCTCACCCAAATTCTCACGATCACTCAAAGAAATTCACTCGTCTCTCCTCTCGTATTTTGTTTGCTCACAACAAATACTCACTAGTCACTCCAAAGAAATAACACTCACACTCAAATGTTTCCACTCGAATTTGATGTCTCTCTCAAAAGGGTGCTCAAGCTCTGTATTCGTCTATCAAACAATCAAGTTCAAACTCGTGAACAAATGCGATCAACTCACGTGGGCTGCGTAGACAAGCAAGTTGAAGATAGATATTTTTTTTTGACTGTGTGAGACACTTCTATATGTCTCACAAAAAGGAATAGAACAAAATATCAAAAAGAAATATTGACAAATTTTTGGATTTTTTTTTCTTGCTCTGAAAATTCCGAAATTCAGAGAAAAATAAGACATGAAGTTTCGTGTATCACAGATTCACGAACGACGAAGAATAATAGAACAAATCAGATCTGAAAGCGGAACTAAAGAATAATTAGATCTGAAGGATAAACTTACTTGAATTCAATGAGCCTAAGCTCTGATACCAAATGATGTGAATCAACGTACAAAATAAAAGCAAACACGATTAAATATGAATCGCGCCCTCACTTTAATATCGAACAAGGAATTCGTGTTGTCCCGATCTTTTGAATCAAGTGTGTGTGTTGTGATTTTCACCTCTAAACTATGAAAAGTTTAACAAGAAATAATCACGAGATAAACAATCGAAAACTATGACGAACCTTCAAAGAACAAGTCTAAGACAATCCGCACAAGCACGATCGACAAACGCCACAAAGTTAAAAACTTTGATAAGTTTGATTTTTGAAACTCTAAATAAAGAAACAAATAATTTCCCGAATATGACTCGCGCTCGGGCGGTATAATTTGACCGCTCGAGCCCCGAAGGCTCTGGACTATTCGCTCTCGGGCGGTAGAATGTGACCGCTCGAGCGCCGAGGGTTCTGTAAATTTTCTCCTTGGACAGTAAGTGTGGCGCTCGGGCGGTAATGTTTGGCCGCTCGGGCGCCGAAGCTGCTGACCTCCTCTTCATTTATCACCTGAATAATGTTCTTTTGGCTCCCAAACTTATTCCCATGTATCATGAACTCTTCAGCACTTTGCACCTTGCTTGTAAGTCCTTCTTCCTTGCTCATAAGCCCATGTAACGCCTCTTTAAACTTCTTCAGTCGTCCTTCGTGATTGGTCCCGCAGGTAACTCTAAGGGATCCCATGCTTTCCTTGAGACGTGCACATCCGTGTTCGCATCACACAAGCATAGCAAGGTATAGAAATCTAGTATGTGATTTTGGGAAACTCGAATCAAATCTAACTCGAGTTGTATCTTCCCGAACCAACATGAATTATACATTTCTTGTCGTAGTCTCGGTTAAATAAGTCGAAGTCTTGAAATCTCGATATCAAATATGTCAACACAAATCTGCAATGACATGTATAAATGTACCATATCAACCTCTAACTCAAAGGAACACACATATGGATCAATATTCAATCTCGGTATATTTTGACGGCATAACGGCGTAATCTCGCGATACCGGTCAACTCAAACATCAATAATCAATAACCATAATTCATCCTCATCAACCAATATCATATACAAGTCACAAAATCTGTATAATCCCAACCACAAATATGCTGAAATGCATAACAATCTCATACGATCTCATTTCTTCGATCCAGTTTCGATTCTACGTTGCTTATCATCTTATGAACACTTAATATAGATAATATACTAATTTCCTGAACCTCTAACTTTCAACCCATGCTGGAATTGCATAAAACTTACCTCTTTTTGATGCTATTTACAAGAGAATCAAGAATCTCACCTCGGATTACAATTTGGATGAGTTGATTTTGCACAACCAAGGTATTACTATCTCTTGTAGCTTGAGGTGGTTTCTTGGAGGAAGTCTCGACCCTTTTGCTGGAATTTTGACAGAAGTGAAGAGGTGTACCCATCCAAATGCATGGCAAGGACACATGGCTTATTGTTCATTCTGCACGTCTCGCGCATATGCGCGACCTCAACCGGAGCATATGCGCGAGACCTACGGCCTTGGCATTCCCGAATTCATCATCTCGTGCATATGCGCGCCTCTTCTCGCGCATATGCACGAGACCTACGGTCTCGGCATACATTCAATTCCATCAGCTCGCGCATATGCACGAGGCCTTCGACCTCGGCACATGGGACTCGCGCATATGCGCGCATCTCTGCCGCGCATGTGCGCGATACATACGAGATTTCAACCTGTGCTAACTCAGGCATGTCCCATTCTGATCGCGACTTGATCCATCTATAAGCGCTACAAGTCATAATCGTAAATCCCAGATTATCAACATAAAATTCTTGGGCATTACATCCTTGAAGGTCCTTGGATCACATCCATGGATAGGCTCATCATGGCCCTCTTCAAGAAGCAGACCATACCTCATAGGTGGTCTCGAGACTCTCTCGGATCTTCTAGGAGCTTGTATCTCCACTCTTGGCTCTTCGAGTGTGGGTTCTTCAATTGTGGGTGTCTCTCAAACCTCTTCGAGTTCTATCATCTTCCCTTTTCTATTCAATAAAAATTCCTTTTCCAAAAAGGTTGCATTCCTAGAAACAAACACCTTTGTTTCTTGGGGATGATAGAAATAGTATCCAACTGAATTCCTTGGATATCCCACAAAGTAGCATAAAATTGATCGACTATCCAATTTATCTCCCACTACCTACTTCACATAAGCAGGGCACCCCCATATTCTAAGATATGAATATTTGGGAGGCTTACCCATCCATATCTCATATGGTGTCTTATCAACTGCCTTTGAATGGACATTGTTCAACAACAGTGCCGCTGTCTCAAGCGCATATCCCCAAAAAGATGGCGGCAACTCCGTGAACCCCATCATAGACCGAACCATGTCCATCAAAGTTCGGTTACGACGCTCCAAAACACCATTCAACTGCGGTGTAGCGGGCGGAGTCCACTGCGAGAGAATCCCATTCTCCCTAAGATACTCTTGGAACTCGGCACTCAAGTACTCACCACCTCGATCCGATCGAAGTGACTTGATGCTTCGTCCCAACTGTTTCTCTACTTCACTTCTGAATTCTTTGAACCTTTCAAAGGTTTCAGACTTGTATTTCATCAAATACACATACCCATACCTCGAAAAGTCATCGGTAAAGGTGATGAAGTAGGCATGTCCATGCTTAAAGGTGATGCTAAGCGGACCGCACACATCGGTATGGATCAAATCCAATAACCCTTTGGCTCGCTCCACATGGCCCTTAAAGGGAATTTTGGTCATCTTTCCTTTTAGACAGGATTCACAAGTCGCGAGAGCATTAATATCAGACATATCAAACATGCCTACTCCCACTAGCTTGTTCATCCTTCTTAGGGAAATATGTCCTAATTGAGCAAGCCATAATTGTGCCGAATCTAGAGTATCTTGTTTTCGCTTGTTTGTTGTTGTTATAGCTTGGACATTGTTTAGTGGAATATCTTTCAATTTTAAGTTGTAGAGATCGTTTTCAAGTTCTCCATGACCAATTAAACATTCGTTCTTGTAAATGTTGCAAACACCTTTACTAAATAAACAAGAATATCCATCTTTATCAAGCATAGAAAAGGAAATAATGTTTTTCACAAATCTGGTACAAACAAAACATCTTTTAAAACTAACTTAAAATCATTGTTCAAAAGCAAGTAAACATCTCCAATAGCCTTGGCAGTAACTATTGCTCCATTCCCCAGCCTCAAGAAGGTCTCACCTTCCCTTATTCTCCTACTTCTTCCCATCACCTGCAACTCATTACAGAGATGTCAGCCACAGTCGGTATCTAATACCCAAGAAGTAGAGTTACTTGAAATGTTTACTTCGATAAAGAACATACCATTTCTAGAACCTTTCTGGGCAAGATATTCTCTGCAGTTACACCTCTAATGTCCAGGCTTCTTGCAGTGATGACAGATGCCAACAGTCTTGTCAGCCTTCACTGGTGTGGCTGCCACAGCGGGACTCGGAGTCTGCCTCTTCAAGGGCACGTTCTTCTTGGGACGTTGGAAAGAACGCTTCTTTCCCTTCCCACGTGGATCAATTTTCGTGCCAGATGAAGAACCCACATAAAGAACCGGCTTCTCATCATTCATAAAAGCCTGCATATAACACTTTAGCTTTCAAGTCATGGTCACACCATTCCTTGTAAGTCTGCAATTCATCAGGAGTGCAGTCAGTCGGAGCCTCAACAGGGGGCGATTCAGTAAGTGTATACGTTATCCTTTCCGAATTCAAGACAATTTTCAGGTTTTTTAGCCAAGTGAGGTAATTAGGTCCAGTTAATATGTGTTTTTCGAGTATTGCAGATAGCGGATTGCGAATCGAAGACATTGTCACAATTTGTACTGAAGAGTAAAACAGATAAATGTTATTGACTATTTTAAAATATTTAGTAAGATATGAATTATGAACTTTTACTTCATAAAATTTCGCTCCACTGAAGAGTAAAACTTCACTACCCTCTAGTGAAAACGGGAAACTCCTTTCCTCAGTAGGTACGTAAGGTCCAATTAGCGAATTATGATCCCGAATAATATCAGCCAATCACAATTTCTAAAATGCAGTTTCCAATTGCATCACCATGCAACCCTCTGCGTAAACTTTTGTCTCACGTTTGATTAGGACCCAATAATATGACGTCGTTCATCTTTAGGTGTCAAGCCTTACCCATCGATATTGAACCTTAATGGACGGCCGCCATGAGTTCCCTCAATAATATGAGCCGAAATCATGGGAGTTCCACGTAGTTCACATCACCATGTCAATGGATGTCACAGCTTTCCAGCACCCAGGGCCCCCCAATAATATGAGCCGAGCCCCGAATACGAGTAGCGTTCATCATGCACCCATTGTCGATGGAAGACATGGAAATTATAAACAACTTTATAATTCCCCTTTTCGGGCTTGATATTAATTTTGAATCTTATTCAAAATGAGGTTTTTTTAATTTTGAAAGGTCTCATCATTAATTTTATTTTAAAAGCTCGCCATGTTTGATCGTATGTTTGCCGGATTCATGCAACTTTGTTATTATCATAATAATAACGCACATACTCATTATTTATAATATATCATGCATATATTATAAACAGTAAACAAACAAGGATGATCAATCGCCCCAATACTAATGGTCCGTGTGAGCTAAACACGGGCCTAGTGAAAGGGGATCGGTTACGGTGACCGGAAGCGCAACGGAAGTTTAAATTTTTTTATTTTTATGGAATATTTTCGGCCACCATGAGGATATTGTGTAGCAAATACAACAAACACCAAATATCATACATAGGGTGTTTTAGAATTTACCTATCAATCTCAAGAGATTGATGAATGGCACCAACCAAGTTGTAAACAACTTGGCTCTACAAGGATGACAAGTCTACAAGCTCTCCTTCCTTCAAAAATTAGGCCCACCACTTGCTAGGTAAATCCCCTCTTAATTTGCACTAGAAAATTAAGAGGATATTTCAAGGAGAAGAATAATTCTTACTCAACACTTGAAGAAGAAAAAGAGAGAAAAACTTGAGAGAATGTCAACCCAAAGTTTCGGCCATGCTCATGTCTAGGAGGGAAGGAGAATGAGTTAATTCCTTGTCTTGGTCGTGAGAAAAGTAAAAAGCAAAAAGTTGCATGCCATGCAATTTTTAATTCAAAAGTATTGTCCAACCTTTCATCTCCCAAGCATGCAAAACCTAAAGAGCTTGTAACATTTACAAAGGGCCCATGGACTTTTAATTTAAATTGTCTCAA
This sequence comes from Primulina huaijiensis, assembly GCF_012295235.1. Taxonomy (NCBI): domain Eukaryota; kingdom Viridiplantae; phylum Streptophyta; class Magnoliopsida; order Lamiales; family Gesneriaceae; genus Primulina; species Primulina huaijiensis. The sequence continues at coordinate 9,930,472 of NC_133319.1, read as the reverse complement.
ACACGTTTGAGCCCAATTAATCCTTACTTGATTCTACTCAAGCCCACTAGTTTAATAATTATTTCCAATTGGGCCCTACAAGGCCCAATGTTATATAATTAATACAACACTTGAATTAACCCATACGACGCCTATGGAAAGCCCGTGAGGGAAGAGTTCCATAGATGGGCCAAGGCCCATAGAGCAGAGCCCAAGATCGGGATAGCCTTGGGTCGATTGGGGCAGTGGGCCGTATGGGCGGACCACTGGGCCTGTAATGGGTCGTTACAATAAAAGGTTCAATTGGTACCAGACTTGTGCTGAGTATCTATATATCCATGTGATCTCAGACTCGAGTCTAGGAAGGCACAGACTCCAGTGCATGGGCTGGAGAGTTCTATGAGTAACCCATACGACGCCTATGGAAAGCCCGTGAGGGAAGAGTTCCATAGATGGGCCAAGGCCCATAGAGCAGAGCCCAAGATCGGGATAGCCTTGGGTCGATTGGGGCAGTGGGCCGTATGGGAGGTCCACTGGGCCTGTAATGGGTCGTTACATTTTTCCTTACGCCTATAAACTCCTTTATAAGCCGTTCAACACATTGAACTATTTTACTTCTCAACGGGATCTAGAAAGCTAGCACTTGCGTGGCCCTCAATGGTTCATTGATACAACTAGCCGTGGGTTCACATCTCCATGTGATTCGGACTAAACATGTCCTTATATGAGCATACCCCAATTGCTCCATTCTTACTTATCAACTACTTGATAACAAGAATGTCAGAACTCAAGTCTGATAGTACCCAACCAATCATGTTAAACGCCTAGCAGCATCTCTTACATGATTCCCTAGGTATCAAATGATAGTGCCTGCAAGAACCATTCAATTATGGTTAGCGTACAGTACGGTCCCTTCATCTCATATATCCCGACCGATTCGACAACCATTGGTATATCGAGAGTTGTCAATGAATCAATACTATGTGTCATGTCGTAGTTGCATCGATGGTGTAATCTATGAAACCCCTTTCATAATTACCACCATACTCTGATCATAGATTTCAAACTACATACACATGAGATCACATAGGATATCCATACCCGAAGGTAAGCGGTGAATCCCCGACGACAATGCATCGACTCCTATATGTTTCGACAGAGCACCCAACCTTGCCACCTGATGACCCCATGAGAGTCAGTAAACAAGTCAAAGTGCAACGCTAGCATATAGAGTCTCAATGTTATCCCGGGTCATAAGGACTAATGGTGTACAACCATAAACTAGGACATTTCCACTCGATAAATGAGATCCACTTGGAAAGTCCTTTATGGAGGGTTGTTCAGTGCACTCTACCAGGAGCACATATCTGCATGCTTGGACATCACAATGTCCCCTACCAATGAAACATGGTACTCACATCGCAGATACTAGTCTCGAACTCGAGCTGCCTAAATCCTTCTTAGCGGCGGCTGAATCGACTAGGAACTGTTTAGAATATACGGTATTGAAAATATGAGTTTCATGCTACTCATCATATGAGCATCTCATATTCTTTCTACTGTTTGTATATTCAAGGACTTTATCTAAGCAACTAGCATGGATATACAGATAAAGAAGTGCCAAAACAATAAATTCAAATATTATTAAAAAAAATTGTTTATACATAGAGTTTCATTGTGAACACTCGGCCAACACTTGGCTCGACGTGCACCTACTCTAAAGAACAGGTGGTTCCAGCTCGATATCGTCAAGAATTCCTGACTATTGCATGGGAACAGGTTCATCTTCGAAGTATTTTTCCCTTTGGAGCTTCTCTTTTTCCTTTTATTGAACATAATGATGCGAATAGGGCTTTAATTAGTTCTAATATGCAACGTCAGGCAGTTCCGCTTTCTCGGTCCGAGAAATGCATTGTTGGAACTAGGTTGGAACAACAAGCAGCTCTAGATTCAGGGGCTCTTGCTATAGCACAACGTGGGGGAAAGATCATTTATATCGATATTGAGAGGATCCTTTTCTCAGGGAATGGAGATATTCTAAACATTCCATTAATTATGTATGAACGTTCCAACAAGAATACTTATCTGCATCAAAAACCCCAGGTTCGGCGGGGTAAAAACATTCAAAAAGGAAAAATTTTAGCAGATGGTGCTGCTACGGTTGATGACGAACTTGCTTTGGGGAAAAACGTATTAGTAGCTTATATGCCATGGGAAGGTTACAATTGTGAAGATGCAGTACTCATTACTGAGCGTTTAGTATATGAAGATATTTATACTTCTTTTCACTAACTAAATCCCGCATTTAGAAGCCCGTTTACTTCGCAATTTAGACAAAAATTGAATTGTGATGTTGGGATCTTTGGTAGAGACAGGTGATATTTTAGTAGGTAAAATAACCCCCCAAATGGTGAAAGAATCGTCGTATGCACCTGAAGATAGATTGTTACGAGTCATACTTGGCATTCAGGTATCTACTTTAAAAGAAACTTGTTTAAAACTACCTATAGGTGGTAGGGGCAGGGTTATTGATGTGAGGTGGATCCAGAAACGATTCGTATATATATTTCACAGAAACGTGAAATAAAAGTAGGCGATAAAGTAGCTTGAAGACACGGAAATAAAGGTATGATTTCAATGATTTTGCCTAGACAAGATATGCCCTATCTGCAAGATGGAAGACCTGTTGATATGGTCTTCAACCCATTAGGAATACCTTCACGAATGAATGTAGGAAAGATATTTGAATGTTCGCTCGGGTTCGCAGGGGTCTACTAGACAGACATTATCGAATAGCACCTTTTGATGAGAGATATGAACAAGAAGCTTCGAGAAAACTAGTGTTTTTTGAATTCTATGAAGCTAGTAAACAAACAGCAAATCCATGGGTATTTGAACCTGAGTATCCAGGAAAAAGCAGAATATTTGATGGAAGGACGGGAAATCCTTTTGAACGACCCGTTATAATAGGAAAGCCTTATATCTTGAAATTCATTCATAAAGTTGATGATAAAATCCATGGACGTTCCAGTGGACATTATGCGCTTGTTACACAACAACCCCTTAGGGGAAGGGCAAAACAGGGGGGACAACGAGTAGGTGAAAAGGAGGTTTGGGCTCTAGAAGGATTTGGTGTTGCTCATATTTTACAAGAGATGCTTACTTATAAATCTGATCATATTAGAGCGTGTCAAGAAGTACTTTGTACTACGATAATTGGAGGAACAATACCGAATCCGGAAGATGCTCCAGAATCGTTTCGATTGCTTGTTCGAGAACTACGATCTTTAGCTCTGGAACTGAATCATTTCTTTGTATATGAGAAAAACTTCCAGATGAATAGGAAGGAAGCTTAATCGGAATGAATAATAATTTTTCTTCTATGATCGATCGGTATAAACATCAACAACTACGATTTGGATTAGTTTCTCCTCAACAAATAAGCGCTTGGTCCACTAAAATCCTGCCTAATGGAGAGATAGTTGGAGAAATGACAAAACCCTATACTTTTCATTACAAAACAAATAAACCAGAAAAAGATGGATTATTTTGTGAAAGAGTTTTTGGGCCTATCAAAAGTGGAATTGATCTATGGTAAATTTTTGAACAAATAAATAAGAATTTCGATTTGTGTACCTCGTAAAAAAGACTTTTTTGTTTTTTTGGAAAGAAATTTTGTTATGTTCGAGCAAGCAAAAATGGCATGGTTACAGGAGTTTATCCATCGCGTATAGGCTGTTAAGGGCATCGTGGCATAACCGTCGAGGTGAAGTCAGGACCTAAAAGAACGAATGGAACAATACATAGACAAGTAAATCCCTTATGAATTCCAAGGTAATCCTTTACTTTAAATTGACTTTAACTATTTATCGAATTAGAACTATATTGAAATTTCATTAAAATTTTATGGATTCATCATTCGAGGGGAAGTAGACTACTCAAAAATTTCACATTTCATTTATGTCGTAATTGAATAACGAATTAAGAAAATCTAACGAATAATAAATAAAAAGAAGCCGGAATAAATGAAATATTCCTTAGTCTTCACGGTGAACTTGAGTAAGGAGTAGATCTTTTTGTTTTTGGGTTTTCTAGAATTTGAAAGTGAGAACTCATTTCTTTATTTGGTGTACCTACTTGAGCCAGATGAAAGGAAACTTTCACGTCCGATTTTGACGGGGGGGAGGGGGGGGCGGAGATCCTATGGGATCCTATCCAAATTTTTCTTTTGCGAGGCCCATAACGAAGAAACACACTTTCTTGCGATTACGAGGTTTATTCGAATATGAAATCCAATCTTGGAAATACAACATCCCGCTTTGAATGAAAAAAGCTCAAAAGCCTAAGACTGCAGAGGAATTAAAGTCTAGTACTCCAAGGAAAGGAATCGATCTCTCTTTCGTTTAAGACTAGTTAGAGCATAAGGATTAGCGGAATCGTAAAAATAAAAAGATCACTCAACAGAGAAAACGCCACTTCCTATTCCCATTGCCCGTACTCAACCTAAAGCACCAACAGCGGTAGTCACGACATCTCTTTCATTCATAGAACACCTACCTAATCTACACCTTTCTAAGAGTTCATGTCATAATATCGCCGGACTTATCCTATCCTGTTCTATCTATTCCTTCCTCTTAGCTGCGTGAACTCTTATGATCTCTCTCTAACCATCAATTGAATAAAAGAAGAATGATTCGCCAGCTTTCAAAGGAAAGGAATAAGCTGGCGGAGGAAGTGAAGTTAATTCGAAGAGGTTGTTTGCAATAACCGGTGTTGATGGGTTTGTTGTCGATTCCCCTGTTGGTGTTATTGAATCAATAGCTGTTGAAAAACCTGTGTTTCAAAAAAAGCTGTGATCCCAGGAAGGTGAATAAGCAGTACATCGAGAGTAGGTCAGTGTTCCATTAGGGGATCTTGGAGGAAGAGATGTGGACATGAATCTTATTCTAGAAGGGCTTAGAAGCAAGCTCTAATAAACTTTTTACTAGTAGAAGATAGACCCACACACGCACACTATAGGTAGGAAGGAGGACTCTGATGCCACATCTTCACTTAACTTCAAGCAGGAAGTAGACCAGCCGAGCCGTCTGAAGCCTTTAAGAGAGTAAGGGCGTAATGGTAGTGTAGGAGTTAGCGCATAACCTCCAGGCCCCCTCGATTCATTCAATGAATCTTCTTTAATTCACTACGTGGCTGAATTGGACTCCGTATTTACCAGCAATGGAATAGGACACAATGGTATATATACCTTCTTTTACAAGTGAACTGGACAACTAAGGTTGATTAATAACATAAAACTATGAAATAATGGATGGTTAGTCTCTACTATACAACTTATCAATGAGCAATTTTATTCTCCTATCCTTAACTCATGCTTGTGAACAACCGTTCAAGTAGCATTCTAATGATTGTCTTCTTTCCATCTCGGAACAAAGGTCATCCTATTCATTGAATGGAGTGTACAGAAAGGGCTCAAGAGCATGTCTTCTTTTCGACCATAGCCATAAAGAGAAGAGTCTGACCCAGAAAGCCATCTTGTAGAGAATGAACAGTCGATTTGGGCAACCGGGGACCAGACCACATGCCTAGATAATCAAAGAGGCACGAGCTGCTATCTTCTTATTATTAAACGATAACGAGATTGGTCCCAAACCGAATCCAAGTACCGTACCGGTGCTTGCTATCAGTAGAAGTCTCAGCCTTCACGCCCCCAACACCAACGGAAACGAAAAAAGAAAAAAGAAAGTAAAAATCATGGTAGAAGATCAAGCCAAGAGCACATGCGAGTTAGAAAAAAGGCTCTCAGGGATGAGTTATTCGTGATCCTGGGCACAGCGCCAATCCCATGCAAGAAAGAAAAAAAGTCCCATCTAGCACTATAAGTTCCTCGGATGTGAATTGTCGTTCCGAGATGCTTGATAAGGGCAAATAGGAGTGGTCGCAAACGGCCGACAAGCAAGAAAGCGGCATAGCGTAGTGGACTGACCTGTCTCTATCGTGCTGTCGCTATCGACAACTGAAGGATGAGTCTAAAGACTGAGGCAAAAAGAATGAATTTAATCATCTCCTTTTGGAAAAGCTAAAAGAAAAATAAAAGGAATTTTACTCTTCCACCTAATATACCAGAAAAAAAGAGAAAGAAAAGCCTCTTAGCGGCTGATAAGAACACGGGGACTGATTCCCATTGAGAGAGGGACTTGGCTACATACCTTCTTGGCTGGAAAAGAGAATTTCTATGTGCGGGCAGCTCTGTTGATTGATAAAATTCTTTAGTTAAAACAGGAGAGCTTGTTGACATATCTTTCTTTTTACCAGCTGCTTAGGAAGACACCAACCAACAATAGTTTTTAGAGCAAAGAGTCTCCCCTTCGATTCGTGCAAGGAGGAAAGCTTCTTATCGGGTTGGGAATGGGAAGGAAGAAACTTTCATTCCCCAACTAAAAGCTTTTTGTCTGACTTTATAAGATAAGCAAACTGATAGCATTTACGGGTCAGGGATCCGTCTACCAAAAGGTTGAGGAATGGGCTTACATTCGATGAGGGCAAAAGAATGAGAAGATACCACATAACGGATCCTCCACTATTGAAAGCTAGGAATTTCGCTGCTAAGCAACAAACTGTAGTTGTACTCTACCAGTGAGTAAACCCGGATAGAGCCTAAAGTCAAGCCAACCCAAGGTATTCTTTGAATGGCACCGACATCCCCTTTCATGGATTAGAGATAAAAGTCAAGATTTGAAGATAGTGCAGCTTGGACTGACCTTCATGCATTTTAAATATGATAATCTCGCCAAAAGAAAGAAGTGAAGCCGCTGCCCCAATACAGAGCGTTAAGCTTCTCATTCATTCGCATTCGATTAGGCAGAGAAGAAACCTTGATTCTTATTCTAGTAGGAAAGCGAAAACACTTCTATCTTGACTGCCTCTTGAATCACTAACTCAATTAGTAGAGATGGATTTGAAACATTCTCCCATTGATCAGCTATCTCACGGCTGTCTGCTCTTTTGGGGTTTTAAGGGCAGCCGTAGAGGCATGATAGAACAGCACCCCATATGGGTAAGAGCAGCATCTTCTAACTTTCGTTACTCTGTAAATTGTTTTTCCAGCCCAGCACTCGCAGCTTCACTTCAGGAAGAGCCTCAACAAAAGTGGAGGGAAGATAGGGAGTTTGTTGAACAGAAACGGCATTCTCTTTCCCTCCCCTGGTCCGAATGAAGAGATATCGACTGACCCAGGCAATCCCTCACTGGGTGAATTAAAAAAAATCTGAGATTGTAAGAGCACCCAGAGAGATAGAATGTCGAATCAGAGGATCCTTTAGTTATGGTCGATCCTGAAGTCTCTGCCCACATTACAAAGCTTTCGTTCCCGACCCGATACAAGAAGAGAGAATCAGTGGCATAGCTTTAACCGGCCAAGGGTAGGCAGTCGTTCCAACTAAAGAGGCAGAAATAGGGGGTGGTCCGGGACAAACAGAATCCCAAAATGACTTTGGAGAGGTGATGTTTTACTTTTGGGGATGCCCTACTATCATCATTTGGCTCCCAAAAACAACAATCTGGATGCGTAGGCACTTGACTCCGAAGACATCCCATAAACCTAGAGCCATTGATTAGGAGATACTTTTATACCCTTCGATACCTACATAATAATCAAAGTACATTGTGGATCTTATGTGCTTCTGAATATTTTGTAACTGTTGCTTGACGAGTGCTGGTATGACCTTGTTTTGTAGTTCTCCTATGGCTACTTACAGCAACATGTATTATGGAAGGCCTCAGATTGCAAAGAGAGCGATAGATCTGGTGGAGCAGAGCAAGTAGTTTATCCAGCAGCAGGAATAACAGCTACAAGCCGAGCTGTCACTAATTGAAGGTGCGAGACCCGCTGCAAAAGGGAGATTTGGACAACCGTTCAAGCAGCATTCTAATGCTTGTCTTCTTTCCATCTCGGAACAAAGGTCATCCTATAATAAAATAAGATTCTGCTTTGATTAAGAGTATTAACTGAATTCTTGATCCTAGATCCACTTTATCTTTCCTTAGTAAACAAGAGTAAATCAGCTAGTTTAGAAGTGGGGATATCCATAGCTAGAAATTCCAATCCATAAGGGTTGTCTTGCACGCAGAGGTCTTTCGGAGTGAATGCAAAGAGAAGATAGAAAGGAAGAGGACTGGTGTTTGAGTTTGAGTAGAAGTCCCCGGTTAATACTTTGTGTAGTCGTCTCTGGGATAGCTGATTCTCTTCTTGGGTTCATTCCCCAACTAAAAGCTCTTTGTCTGACTTTATAAGATAAGCAAACTGATAGCATTTATGGGTCAGGGATCCGTCTACCAAAAGGTTGAGGAATGGGCTTACATTTGATGAGGGCAAAAGAATGAGAAGATATCACATAACGGATCCTCCACTATTGAAAGCTAGGAATTTCGCTGCTAAGCAACAAACTGTAGTTGTACTCTACCAGTGAGGAAACCCGGCTGAACTCAGATAGAGCTTAAAGTCAAGCCAACCCAAGGGATTCTTTGAATGCCACCGACATCCCCTTTCATGGATTAGACATAAAAGTCAAAATTTGAAGATAGTGCAGCTTGGACTGACCTTCATGCATTTTAATTATGATAATCTCGCCAAAAGAAAGAAGTGAAGCCGCTGCCTCAATACAGAGTGTTAAGCTTCTCATTCATTCGCATTCGATTAGGCAGAGAAGAAACCTTGATTCTTATTTTAGTAGGAAAGCGAGAACACTTCTATCTTGACTGCCTCTTGAATCACTAACTCAATTAGTAGAGATGGATTTGAAACATTCTCCCATTGATTAGCTATCTCACGGCTGTCTACTCTTTTGGGGTTTTAAGGGCAGCCGTTGAGGCATGATAGAACAGCACCCCATATGGGTAAGAGCAGCATCTTCTAACTTTCGTTACTCTGTAAATTGTTTTTCCAGCCCAGCACTCACAGCTTCACTTCAGGAAGAGCCTCAACAAAAGTGGAGGGAAGATAGGCAGTTTGTTGAACAGCACGGCATTCTCTTTCCCTCCCCTGGTCCAAATGAAGAGATATCGACCGACCCAAGAAGATTCATATTCAAGTTATCCCAATAGTAAAGACCGCGCTACCCTTGAAAACATACTTTTTGCCATTCCCGTGATTATTTATCATAAATATCAGGAAACATAGTCCATTTCCTTCTAGTTGGGGGTATCTTCTCGTTAGTCAAGATAAGATAGTCTTTATTCACCTCTGTTAATGTAGATTTCTCTTTTTTATCTAATAACGTTCTGTCTTCAACAATACATGTCACTATATCACTAGTGGATTGAGTTTGCATCTTATCAGTAATCTTCTTAGCATCAAAAGGGTATTTTATCTCTTTGTATCTCTCGGAAATCCCTCTTTAAATAATAGATAATTTCTCATTGAGAGTTCTATTTTCAATCTGTAGTTGTATTACATAATTCCTTAGTGATTTGATAATCTCTTTTCCAACGTGATCTAGGAAAGATAAGTCTTTGATATCAATTGGATCAGTATCAACCCAAGCATCTTCGTGATATACTGGTATCCTCTTAGTTCCAAGCTTAATCCCAAGCTTGACAATAGTGTCTTTCTTGATGATGTTAAGAGTGTGCCAAGCAATCCGGAAGTTGGCTTTCACTGGTACCAGTTCTGTACGAGATGGGTCTGCGTACTGTAACTCAAACCATTCAAGATGGACCTTGTTTTTAGCTGGTCCCTTGTACTTGAGTACATTGGTGCTATCAAATGCGGTGTAGAAATTATGCTTTAGGAGCTAAAAAGTATCCTTTAAGCACTCTATCATCTAACTTAAACTTTCCTAATATTGTTGAAGAGATTTCTTCTTCTGGTAGAGGACTACCAAGAACTACTGAGTCTGTGTCCGTGTAGTAGCTGTCTTCTCTTGAGATATAAGGGTACATATAGATCTTAGCTGAGGCAGTGATAGCAGCAGCAAGCTGGACAGCAGAGTTCTTCGGTGTATTCCAAAACCCTGGACCAGTCTCGGTATTTCTATGGTAGGCAACGATGTAGTTGTTCTCGCTAAGCAAATCACCGAATATCAACTCACTATTCCTGATCAAATGTTTGTATCGATTTGAATCGCAGACCTCAGTTATCGTGCTTTTTGGGTTAATGCCAAATCTGCTTTATAGCGAATTCATAAGGATCTTGTACGCATAGGACATAGCTTCATTACCTTCTTTCTTTGCTTCGTGTCTGCTCTCGTAGAGTGAGCTAACAAAGTCCCTGAATGGGCTTTCCTTCTTCTCAAAGAGGTAGCCTGATATTGGAAGCACTGTGTAGCCTAAGTCTCTTGCATACTTTAACTCCTCGCTATAGTATACTCCAACAAATTCCTCGGTTGGAAAGATGAGAGTCTGATTCTTGTCTCGATAGGGTAGAAAAGGTTTCTTTATAGTATTCGGACATACCACATATGCCTCAATAAAGCCAAACAAACTATCTAAGTCCATGCTTTCTAGATTACCATGCCAGACTGGCTTACCTACAGGCATTGGATATTCCTTCATTACAAAGGGGTAGAGAGAGTTCACATCGTAGTAGTATAGGTCAGTACCATATGGCTTGTATGTATCAGTATGACCGCCATAGTAAGCACGCCTTATAAAGCTGTCTTCATTCTTGTTACGGATGTGGATTGGCCAATTAGAAGAATCGTAGTATTTCATACGAAAGATGCTTAGGGCCAGTGATGGAAGGGTTATCTTACTTTCTATGTCAACCTTGTACACCTTCTGTAATGCCCGGTTACTCGTACAAATGATTAGTAATACGTTTATGTCATTATAGATAGTTATTTAGCTCAATATGTTTTACATATTGATTGAGGTATCAATATTGAGATTGAACATGACTTTTATATTGTTCATGGTGTATTGAGAATGAAAATATGTCTAAATAGTTATAGTAAGATGTGTAGGAAGAAGTAGTGTTATGAAGTTCATAGGAAATGAGATGAAATTGTGGTAGTTTTTACGAGTTTTAGCATAATGATTTGAATATTGATCCAAATTGAGTGAGGCTATAACCATTAGAAATCTAAGATATAATGCAACAACTTTCATGTTTTGGGTTTTGTCCAAATCAATGTGTAAGACAAGCCAAAAGTGACCCGAAGTGTGTCGTGTATACTGTCATACCGTCACTAACACATGTTAGGATAATGAGCATAACTTTTTACTCAGACCTCCAAATTACCTGAAATTAATTGGAGATTCAAGCCAAGACATAGGGTTACAACTTTTATGTTTAATACTTTTTCGGATTATGAACAAAAGAGACGTTTCTTTAGCAATCTTTGATGAAATAGTGCGCAGAGGCAGAACAGGTGGCGCTCGAGCGGTAGAAAATGACCGCCCGAGCGCCGGTGCACGAACTTTTCATCTTTTGGGCAGAATGTTTGGCACCCGAGCGGTAATATATTACCGCCCAAGCGTCGCTGTGTGTAAGAAAAGATAAACTTCGAAATTCTGGACATCTTTATCAGTTCTTTCTTTTCCTTAGCAGCAAGAACTCGAGAGAAAACTTAGAAATCTTCCTCCAAAGCTCTCTTCTTCATTCCTTTCATCACTTTGAGGTAAGAACTTAGTTCTCCATCACAAGAACTTCATAAGGGGGTAAGTTTTCATCTCTTTTAGTTATTATAAATGTAGAGGAGCAAACTTCACCTAGAATAGACATAGTGATTGAATTATTGATATGTTTGACAGCATAGGAACAAGAAACATCGTCTCAAACCAGTGTTCTTACGCTTGGACTTTAAGTTGGCATGTTCTTGAAGTAATACATGAGTAATATTATGATTTCAAATACTTCCCATTGATTATTGATCTATGTACATTGTTAGTATCTTATTGACGAAAATATAGCACCATATTCCATTGTTATGTATTAAATATGTAAGAAACTCATGAATATTGATGATGGGTGCTATGTTATAAACATGAACATGAACATGAAAAGAAAAAGATTGATTTTTACATGTTATAGAGCTTGTTGACATCATGGGTGGTTTTAAGTCCACCAAACCTATTGGTCAATATATGTTCATTGGGCGTGGGGTTGCCAAAGGTTGCTCTATGACGTTCAACACAGTAGTAACTATATAATAAAGCAAGCACGGTAGTACAGGTCAACTAATGAGGCTCAAGTATAAAAATGAACATGAATATATGCTATGATATGACATGGTTTAAAGATTCATTGTTGTCACGACTTGATACGTATGTTTCTTCGATGCATATTGATACATACAAGTGCCAACTTATTGAGTTTTATAAACTCACGTAGCTCTTGTATTACAGGTTCAGGTAATGAGGATATATAGGATGCCGGTTCGCCAATGGTTGCTTGTGACGTGCCTTACCTCGACAAGAACCGAGACTTCTTATTGGATAGCTTCCGCATATGTATTGTACGAAAATATGTCAGGGTTTGAAACAAGTTTTACAATGTTTATTTCTAGGTGTATAATGATGCATAATATGTTTGTATGTAAGAATACGATTATATATGTGTTGATGTTGATGTTTCAGTTGAGTTTTTGGTTTTTACAAGAATGTAGGGACATCATGCAAAAATTTTTATAAATCGTCAAAGTGATGCCCTTGTTTGATTTGCTTCATACTGCAGTTCTATCAGTCAAACCCTATTTTGATTATGGTAATTATGCTAAGTATAGAGTAAGGGTGTGACATTTTAGTTTGTATCAGAGCCCACGGTTCTTCGACAGGGAAGACACTGCACTTCATCCACATGGAGAACTCGGCAAGTAAGTATCTTTGTATCCCATAGTTTCTGCTAAGTTATGTGTCTAGGTGATCTATATTTAGGTTTAGATAAGCGACGATGCCACCTAAACGTAAGGTACATGAAGGAGAGTCATCTAAGGGCAAAGTCCCAGCGGTCGAAGGTGAGGGCAATGCACCACGACCTATAGATGATTTCGCTCAGCTGCTCCAACAACAAGCGAAAGTCCATGGGGAGCAGATACAGAAATTACTAGAGATGCAACGGACTACACATGACCAGGCACATGCACAAGCCATGATCCCCAGACAAGGGCCTGTTCAAACTGATGTGTATGATCGTTTTCGACGTCTGAATCCTCCTGAATTCATGGGAAGCACCGATCCAGCAGTAGCAAAAGAGTGGATTAAGTCATTGGAGTCCATCTTCTCCTACCTTCATATGGAAGATGTTGACAAAGTAACTTGTGCCGTCTTTTTATTAACAAAACATGCAAGAAAATTGAAACAACCCCCTCTCATGACATTTAAATTTAAAAGGAAAAACATACGCGGAAGCATTTGAAATTAAACGGGAAAGAACATTAAATCATTTACATCATAAGCATTTTCAAAATTCGTTTACACAAACATTCACTTTTAAATCCTTCAAAACAAAACCAAAAGTCAACATCATTAACCCCATAATTTCCAATCTAAAAGTTTCATAACAAAAGTTCAAAAGTTTCCCTTCCATAGCTATATGACTTCTTCCTCCTCGGACAATCCGCTTCAATCCTTTTTATCATCTGCATCACATGACATTAACTGGAATGCGATAAAACTCAGTAAGCAGAAAGCTGTACATAACAAATACATATACATAGGCTTGGCTTGGAACATGGCTATAACAATGGCAATGAACAATGAATCAATTGAAATAAACAATGAATAATACCATCTTCAATGAACAATAGATAACAAAGCAGTATAGATGGTATTTCATGACATGAATTAAAGGAAAGGAAATGATAGCCTGTGACCTCTGACCTGTGACCTGTGGATAGTATCTCTTTGATATATAAATGTATCAAAACTGTGAGAGATACTCATAATCATGTGATTGGCCAATGACATGCATGAATTACTATCATTACTTGGCTTTAATCATAGGGAACTTCATTTGGGCATTTTAACAAATACTTGGTAGGCAACAATAAAGTACTAGCTCCTTATCAATGAATTCAATGGTATTTTTGGCACAATGAACAAATAACAATACATACATCAATAATCGAACAATGGAAGGAGCTATACATCAATAAACATGACTTATATACATATATATCATGTGAGCACTTGAAAGGAAGCTTCTACTTACAACCCACAATCACTTTGGTTGCTATGATGTTCTTTGAATGATTCCTACAACAATAATCACAATAATATCCATAAATCATTACCATTAATCCAAGGAATCAACAATTCAACTTAACCCTTCATCACTTCAAACCCTTCCAACTCCAAGAATAGAAATCTTACCTTGTAGCTTGAAATCTTAGTGGAAGAAGCTAAGAAATCAACTATGAGCTTGGCACTTGAAGTAGGAAATTGAATGATACGATCCCGCCCACGAGATCTTTGATTTGTCTCGATCTTTGAAACAAGTAATTGATAGGTGTGATAATCGCCTCTAGATCACGTGGCCTAGCAACAACTAATCAACGAAAGAAACAATCGCGTTCAAGAGAACCTCCAAAGAACCCGTCCTTGGCAACCCTCGTGAAAATCGATAGACGAACGAACAAAAGAATCCACCTTTGAAAGTTTGGTTTTGAAAACACCGAAGTGTATAAAAGCTCTCGCTTTCAGTTGAGAGAAAATCTCACAATTTGATATCAAATCAATAATGAACAAAAGTTAAAAATGTTTACATGGTATTCTAGCTTAAATATAGATAACTAAAACCTAGATATAGAAAATTGCATATTTAAAGATAACAATATCTAGTTGCAACAATAATTAAAACTCTAAAATAAGAAATTAAAATATTTCTCGAAAATGCTCGCGCTCGGGCGGTAAGATTTGACCGCTCGAGCGCCGAGAGTTCTGTACTATTCGCGCTCGGGCGGTAGAATGTGACCGCCTAGGCGCGAGGCGCTTCCCGCAACGCGCTAAGACGCAAGCCTCCAATTCATCCTCTACTTGATTGTTATGCAACCCGAACCCCTCGAGCCTTGTTTCCAAGCTTTCATTGGTTGGATGAAGGACAACATTCAACATCGTCAAGTGTCCTCTCGGGATTGGTTCTTGGAACGCATAGTGGCTGGCTAGATTCATATCATTGAAGGACAGAAAACTAGAAGGAAAAGGGATAAGAAACCATGGAGGAGAAAAAGGAAAAGTAGAAATGAGTAGAATAGTCTAGAACCATGTTTATATGCCTCTAATACCTCCAAAAACATGTTTTCTATGCCATAGACACGGACCCCGTGCCCCCCTCCGTGTAGAGGTCGGTGTACACACGGGAAAACACTCATTTTGCATGGCAAGACCCGGACCCCGTGTAGGGGTCCTTGTACATGTCCGTGTACCCTCTACCAAGGGCCAAAACTGCATTTTTCCTTCCGAATTAGCCAAAGTGGTAAACATGAAAGTTGTAGCCCTATGTGTTTTCTTGCATCTCCAATTAGCCTCATGTCATATGAAGGTCTGAGTAAAAAGTTATGCTCATTCTCCCAACATGTGTCAGTACAGGAACAACGAAACAAATGACACACTTCGGGCCACTTTTGGCTCGTCTTCCCTAATGATTTGAACAAAACTCAAAACATGAAAGTGATAGCCTTATACCTTATCTTTCCAATGGAATTGGCCTCACATCAATTGGAGCAATAAACAAAACATTATACTAAAACCCACAACAACTGCCACATTTTTCATACCGTTTCTACACTTCCATTTCCTATTTGGCTCAAAATCAACTTTCTATTCTACCCATGCATTTCTTTAATCATCACCAGCTATGAACATAATACCAAAACAATAACCATAAACAATGACCATATTTTAACCATTCCAATAAACATAACCATTACACATAATCTCAACCATCAAACCATATGAAATATCCATTACCATAATAACCATAAATATCCAATAACCATATCTCCTAAACACCCAACCAAAAATAATATCATAAACAATAAAATGCTAAAAGATTGGGATATTACAATCTCCCCTCCTTATAAAAATTTCGTCCCCGAAATTTGCTTACCGTCGAATAAATTCGGATAACGATGTTTCATCTCCTCTTCCGGTTCCAACGTGGCCTCTTCAATCACATGATTTCTCCAAAAAACTTTGACAATACCAATCTGTTTGTTCCTTAACACTTTAACCTAGCGATCAAGAATTTGAACCGGCACTTCCTCGTAGCTTAAGTTAGGCAAAAAATCCAATGATTCGTACCTAAGAACATGAGATGGATTAGAGAGGTACTTACGTAGCATTGAAACATGAAATACGTTATGAACTCGATCCAAGTCTGGTGGCAATGCAAGACGATAGGCTCGGTCTCCAATCTTATCAAGAATCTCAAAAGGCCCAACGTATCGAGGACTTAGTTTACCTTTCTTGCCAAATCGCATAACTCCCTTGAGAGGAGTTATTTTGATAAATACATGATCATCATCCTCGAATACTAAAGGTCGTCGTCGAACATCAGCATAACTCTTCTGTCGAGACTGAGCGGTCCTCATTCTTTCTTGGATCAATGCCACAACATCTTTCTTTCACCTACCTCTTCCCAATACAAAGGAGAACGGCACTTTCTTCCATATAAAACCTCGTAGGGTGCCATTCTAATTGAAGACTGGTAGCTGTTATTTCGTTCCTTTGCAGATCAAGTAACAACAGTTTCTGAATCATGGAACCCAATAACTAACTGGATTTGCGGCTTAGAGCATCCGCAACAACATTAGCTTTTCCAGGATAATAGCTAATGGTGCAATCATAATCTTTCACTAGTTCCAACCACCTCCGCTGCCTCATATTTAATTCTTTCTGTGAAAACAAATAACTCAAACTTTTGTGATTCGTAAAAATTTCACATTTCTCACCATATAAATAATTCCGCCAAATCTTTAAGGCGAAAACTACAGCCGCCAACTCCAAGTCATGAGTGGGATAGTTCTTCTTGTATTCCTTCAACTGACGAGAAGCATATGCTATCAATTTCCCACGCTGCATCAACACGGCACCTAACCCCTGCTTTGAAGCATCTGTATATACAACAAAATCTTCAGTACTACAAGGAAGTACTAAAACAGGAGTAGAAGTCAACTTATCTTTCAATGTTTGGAATGCTCTTTGGCACTCGATGGTCTATTCGAACGTGGTAGCCTTCTGTGTCAAACTCGTCAGTGGCAATGCTATCTTCGAAAAGTTCGCAATGAACCGTCTCTAATACCCTGCTAAACCAAGAAAACTCCTTACCTCTGAAACTGTCTTTGGAATGGACCATTGCTTGATGGACTAAATCTTGGATGGATCAACTGATATTCCTTCTTTCGAAACAATATGGCCCAAAAATGCCACCTGCTCTAACTAGAACTCACATTTCTTTAACTTGGCATACAATTGCTTATCCCTCAACAGCTGCAACACAATCCTCAAATGCTCATGATGGAGTTCTCGTGTCTTTGAGTAGATCAAAATGTCGTCAATAAACACAATCACAAAAGCATCCAAATATGGCTTAAAGACACGATTCATCAAATCCATAAACACTGAAAGAGCATTAGTTAATCCAAATGACAGCACCAAAAATTCATAATGTCCATACCTCGTTCTAAAAGCAGTCTTTGGTATGTCCTCCGTTTTTACTTTCAATTGATGATATTCGGATCGAAGATCGATTTTTGAAAACACAGTGGCTCCTTGTAATTGATAAAATAGATCATCTATTCTGGGTAAAGGATATTTTTTTTTAATAGTTACCTTATTGAGTTCTCGATAATCAATGCATAATCTTAACGATCCATCCTTCTTTTTCACGAACAAAACCGGAGCTCCCCATGACGAGGAACTAGGACGGATAAAACCTTTATCTAATATCTCCTGCAATTTATTCTTTAGTTCTTTCATCTCAGTTGGAGCCATTCTGTACGGGGCTTTGGAAATTGGGGCTGTACCTGGACTTAAATCAATAACAAACTCTACCTCTCGATCAGGAGGTAAACCAAGCACATCATCAGCAAATACGTCAGGATATTCCTGAGCCACTTCAATATTCTGTAATGGCACATTACTGTCCCTATTTACAACTAATACTAAGGCCAGAAAACTAGTACATCCCTTATTCAACAATTTAAGAGCTTGCAAGCAAGCAATAATGGGAGTACTTATCAATGAACCTAAACCAACAATTGCATTATTCTCATGATCATCAATTACAAACTTCATGGTCTTTCCCACACAATCAATTACTGCACGATTAGCGGTTAACCAATCCATACCCAATATAACATCAAATGCAACCATCCAAATAACAATAAGATCAGCAAACAACAATCTCGTACCCATCTGTAAGGGACATGCCTTAAAAATACTAATAGGACAAATCTCATCACCAGAAGGCAACATAATAGTGAAGTGCAATGGCATAACAGTAGGTTCCACAGATATAGAATGCATAAACACTTCAGACATAAAAGAATGGGTTGCACCAGTGTCAAGCAATGTAATTGCTTCTTTGCCATAGATTAAAATATTACCTGATATCACCGAAGAATCAGGATTAACACTTTCCTTCGTCATAGCAAAAATTTTGTCCTGGACTTTTCCTTTGCCTGAGAAGAGAGGACATTTCAGTGCCGTGTGCCCCATCTCCTTGCATCTAAAACATCGTCCACTACCCACCAAACACTCACCCTTATGTGGCTTTCCACACTTAGGACATACCGGTCGTTCAGTATCAAAAGAAGGCACAAGAGGTTTAGAGCGCTGCTCCATCTTACCCTTACCTTTGTGGCCACCACGAACATTTGCATTTGCACCTTGTCCTCTAGCAAGGAAAGCTTGCCTTCTTAATTGCCTCTCTTTCTCAATTTCTTGCTCATCATGTTCCGCAAGCAAAGCTCGCTCAACGATATCTTGATACATGACTACCTTGGACATATGCACATCCATTCGAATTTCTAGCTTCAACCCACGAAGGAAGTGTTCTCCTTTATCTTTATCATTCTCAGCAATAAAAGGAACAAAGACACATCCTTCTTCAAACTTCAACGTATATTCAGTAACATACAAAGCATCCTGCTTCAATTCCAGAAATTCTTTCACATTCTTGGCTTTTACTTCACGTGAAAAGTATTTGGCGTAAAATAACTCATTAAACTCGTTCCACTTCAGTTCACGAACATTGACAGTAACTTTGGTGGTTTCCCACCAAATACGAGCAGCTTTGACCAACATAAACACAGCACAACTAACCTTTTCTTGATCAGTGAACTTCAAGTAATCGAAGATGGCCTCCAATGACTTGATCCATTCAAGAGCCACTAGTGGATCAGGACCACCAATAAAATCAGGAGGGTTCATGCGCCTGAAACGATCGTAAGCACCATCTTCAGAACTTTCTATTGTGCCTTGAACTCTTCCACGACCACGACCCTGAGTCGAGGTGTGCATGCTCAATAACTGTTGGATTTGCCCACCATGTACTTTTGCTTGCTCCTTCAATAACTTACTGAATTCATCTACAACCTTCACAGTCTTATCGGTCGTAGAGGTCCTACCATCCCCTTCAATATTTTTTCTCTTAGGAGGCATATCCTACACATATGCTCATTTTAACATAGATAGGAAGGAAGAGTACATCAATGGCAATGAAATGGAATCAATTCTCAATGTTAAAATCTATAGATGCAGGATCAAAAACATACCAGATTGTCCTAGGTAGAAGAAGTCATATGAGGTCCAAAGAACTTTCGCTCTGATACCAATTGAAACAACCCCCTCTCATGACATTTAGATTTAAAAGGAAAAACATACGCGGAAGCATTTGAAATTAAACGGGAAGGAACATTAAATCATTTACATCATAAGCATTTTCAAAATTCGTTTACATAAACATTCACTTTTAAATCCTTCAAAAGAAAACCAAAAGTCAACATCATTAACCCCATAATTTCCAATCTAAAAGTTTCATAACAAAAGTTCAAAAGTTTCCCTTCCATAGCTATATGACTTCTTCCTCGTCGGACAATCCGCTTCAATCCTTTTTATCATCTGCATCACATGACATTAACTAGAATGAGATAAAACTCAGTAAGCAGAAAGCTGTACATAACAAATACATATACATAGGCTTGGCTTGGAACATGGCTATAGCAATTGCAATGAACAATGAATCAATGGAAATAAACAATGAATAATACCATCTTCAATGAACAATAGATAACAAAGCAGTATAGATTGTATTTCATGACATGAATTAAAGGAAAGGAAATGATAACCTGTGACCTCTGACCTGTGACCTGTGGATAGTTTCTCTTTGATATATAAATGTATCAAAACTGTGAGAGATACTCATAATCATGTGATTGGCCAATGACATGCATGAATTACTATCATTACTTGGCTTTAATCATAGGGAACTTCATTTGGGCATTTTAACAAATACTTGGTAGGCAACAATAAAGTACTAGCTCCTTATCAATGAATTCAATGGTATTTTTGGCACAATGAACAAATAACAATACATACATCAATAATCTAACAATGGAAGGAGCTAGACATCAATAAACATAACTTATATACATATATATCATGTGAGCACTTGAAAGGAAGCTTCTACTTACAACCCACAATCACCTTGGTTGCTATGATGTTCTTTGAATGATTCCTACAACAATAATCACAATAATATCCATAAATCATTACCATTAATCCAAGGAATCAACAATTCAACTTAACCCTTCATCAATTCAAACCCTTCCAACTCAAAGAATAGAAATCTTACCTTGTAGCTTGAAATCTTATTGGAAGAAGCTAAGAAATCAACTATGAGCTTGGCACTTGAAGTAGGAAATTGAAGGAGAGAAAACTAGAAGGAAAAGGGATAAGAAACGATGGAGGAGAAAGGAGAAAAGTAGAACTGAGTAGAATAGTCTAGAACCATGTTTATATGCCTCCAATACCTCCAAAAACGTGTTTTCTATGCCATAGACACGGACCCCGTGCCCCCCTCCGTGTAGAGGTCCGTGTACACACGGGAAATCACTCATTTTGCATGGCAAGACCCAGACCCCGTGTAGGGGTCCGTGTACATGTCCGTGTACCACCCTCTACCAAGGGCCAAAACTGCATTTTTCCTTCCGAATTAGCCAAAGTGGTAAACATGAAAGTTGTAGCCCAATGTGTATTCTTGCATCTCCAATTAACCTCATGTCATTTGAAGGTCTGAGCAATAAGTTATGCTCATTCTCCCAACATGTGTCAGTGCAGGAACAACGAAACAAATGACACACTTCGGGCCATTTTTGGCTAGTCTTCCCTAATGATTTGAACAAAACTCAAAACATGAAAGTGATAGCCTTATACCTTATCTTTCCAATAAAATTGGCCTCACATCAATTGGAGCAATAAACAAAACATTATACTAAAAACCACAACAACTGCCAGATTTTTCATACCGTGTCTGCACTTCCATTTCCGATTTGGCTCAAAATCAACTTTCTATTCTACCCATGCATTTCTTTAATCATCACCACCTATGAACATAATACCAAAATAATAACCATAAACAATGACCATATTTTAATCATTCCAATAAATATAATCATTACACATAATCTCAACCATCAAACCATATGAAATATCCATTACCATAATAACCATAAATATCCAATAACCATATCTCCTAAACACCCAACCAAAAATAATATCATAAACAATAAAATGCTAAAAGGTTTGTGATATTACAATCTCCCCTCCTTATAAAAATTTCGTCCCCGAAATTTGCTTACCGTCGAATAAATTCGGATAACGATGTTTCATCTCCTCTTCCGGTTCCCACGTGGCCTCTTCAATCACATGATTTCTCCAAAAAACTTTGACAATACCAATCTGTTTGTTCCTTAACACTTTAACCTAGCGATCAAGAATTTGAACCGGCACTTCCTCGTAAAATCTGTTATTACCCTTCGAAGTGGAAAGTTTGTGGAAAAATCCATTCTTGAACCTTGTGAAGATGATGATAAATCAACTCCAAAGGGTAAGGAAGTGGAACCCATAACTTGCGAAGAGGAGGATCAACAGATAGTGCCACCACCATTCCCTCATGCGTTAAAAAATAAAAAAAAATCAAATTTGAATTCTGATATATATTATATTTTTAAACAAGTAAAAGTTAATATTCCTTTATTAAATGCAATAAAGCAGGTACCATCATATGCAAAATTTTTTAAAGACTTGTGCACTGTGAAAAGAAAATTGAATGTGAAAAAGAAAGCATTTTTAGCCGAACAAGTAAGTGCAATCATTCAAAATAATAATGCTTTGAAATACAAAGACCCTGGTTGTCCTACTATTTCTTGTATTATTGGAGAACGAAAGATTAAAAAAGCCTTGCTTGACCTTGGAGCTAGTGTGAATTTACTTCCATATTCAGTTTATCAAGAACTCAATCTAGGCGAGTTAAAACCTACTTCGGTAACACTTTTACTTGCTGATAGATCTGTTAAAGTGCCAAGAGGTATGGTAGAAGACGTGTTGGTCCAAGTTGATAACTTTGTATATCCTGTCGATTTCATAGTTTTAGATACACAACCTATCGAAGCTTGTAATGCAATTCCTGTAATTTTAGGTCGTCCATTTTTAGCAACTTCTAATGCTCTTATAAATTGCAGGAATGGAATAATGAAGTTGTCATTTGGTAACATGACCTTGGAGCTTAATGTGTTTAATCTTTGTAAGCAACCACATGACAAAGGAGATGAAAGTGAAGATGAAAATCTTATTGAAACTCTTGTGGAAGAAAACATTCAAGAAGGGAGTACTCGTGATCAATTAGATATTTGTTCAATTGAAACTGTTAAAGAAAATATTGAAATTGATCTTGATGATTTTATCAGGTATCACTCGTTACCAGGATCAGAGAAAGAATTTGATGCAAAATATGAGAACAAAGACGAACCACCCATATTGGAGTTAAAACCCTTGCCAGAAGAATTGAAGTATGCATTTCTTGGAGAAGATGAAACATATCCGGTGGTAATTTCTTCCAAACTAGCAAGTGATGAAGAAGGTAAATTAGTTGATATGCTTAAAAGACATAAAAATGCAATTGGTTGGACACTAAAAGATCTCAAGGGCATTAATCCACTAATTTGCACTCACAAAATTCACTTAGAAGAAAATGCAAAAACATCTCAACAACCACAAAGGAGATTAAATCCACACATGAAAGATGTTGTGAAAACTGAAGTTCTCAAACTACTTGATGTTGGGATTATCTACCCTATTTCTGATAGTAAGTGGGTAAGCCCAACACAAGTAGTTCCGAAAAAATCTGGCATCACAGTGATAAAAAATGAAAAAGGTGAATTGTTAACAAGTCGAGTCCCATCTAGTTGGCGGATGTGTATTGATTATAGAAAATTAAATGACGCCACTAGAAAAGATCATTTTCCATTACCATTTTTGGATCAAATTTTAGAAAGAGTAGCAGGTCATCCATACTACTGTTTTTTTGATGGATATTCAGGTTATTATCAAATTCTCATTGCACTCGAAGATCAAGATAAAACTACATTCACATGTCCTTTTGGAACATTTGCATTTAGAAGGATGCCATTTGGATTATGCAATGCCCCAGCAACATTTCAAAGATGTATGCTAAGCATTTTTTGCGACATGGTTGAAAATTGTTTGGAAATTTTCATGGATGATTTAACTGTCTTTGGGAATACATTTGATGATTATCTTGAAAATTTAGAAAAAGTTTTAAAAAGATGCGAGGAAAAAGGTATTATTTTAAATTGGGAAAAATTTCATTACATGATTACTTCTGGAATTGTTTTGGGACATGTCGTGTCATCTCATGGAATTGAAGATGATAAAGCAAAAGTTGATGTCATTGCCAATTTAACCCCTCAAAAAACCATTAAAGAAATTCGCTCATTTTTGGGACATGCTGGATTTTATAGGAGGTTTATAAAGGACTTTAGTTTAATCTCTAAACCCATTTGTAACCTCTTAACAAAAGACATTGCATTTGAGTGGACTCAAGAATGTCAAAATGCTTTTGATAAAATCATTCGACATTTAACATCAGCTCCTATCATGCAACCTCCTGATTGGTCTTTACCATTTGAAATCATGTACGATGCGAGTGATTATGCAGTTGGTGCAGTATTGGGTCAAAGAAGAAACGGTAAGCCTTATGTGATATATTATGGAAGTAGAACTTTAAACAATGCTCAAATGAATTACTCCACAACTGAAAAACAACTACTTGCTGTAATATTTGCATTAGATAAATTTCGTTCTTATTTGATTGGATCAACGACTATTGTGTTTACTGATCATTCTATTATTAGATATTTGTTGATCAAACAGGATGCAAAGCCACGACTGATACGATGGATTTTGTTGCTCAAAGAATTTGACATTGTGATCAAAGATAAAAAAGGAACCGAGAATGTCGTAGCCGATCACTTATCGAGATTAGTAACAGGATCATCTTGTGAAATGACACCGATTAACGATAATTTTCCTAATGAACATCTATTTTCAGTTACTACTACACCTTGGTTTGCTAACATAGTAAATTTTCTTGTGACAAGAAAAATGCCACCGCAATGGAGTTCTCAAGATAAAAGAAAATTTTTGAATGAGGTAAAAAACTTTTATTGCGATGATCCGTATCTGTTCAAGTATTGTCCGGATCAAATTTTTCGACGTTTCATACCCAACAATGAGGTAAGTAGTGTCATTAAATTTTGTCATTCAGAAGCATGCGGAGGACATTTTTCTTCAAAGAAAACAGCTGTAAAAATCCTGCAGTGTGGATTTTATTGGCCCACTTTGTTTAAAGACACCCACGAAATCTGCAAGATTTGTGAAAATTGTCAAAAATTGGGTGCGATTTCAAAAAGAAACATGATGCCTTTGAATCCTATTATTGAAATTGAAATCTTTGATTGTTGGGGAATAGATTTTATGGGACCTTTTCCACCGTCGTTTGGATACTTGTATATTTTAGTTGNTTGAATTAGCTAATAGGGAGATAAAGCAAATTTTGGAAAAAACTGTTAACTCAAATAGAAAAGATTGGTCTCTGCGACTTAATGATGCACTTTGGGCATATCGAACAGCTTTTAAAACATCATTGAATATGTCTCCCTATAGGTTGGTTTATGGAAAACATTGTCATTTGCATGTGGAATTGGAACATAAAGCTTATTGGGCGATCAAAACTTTAAATTCAAGCATGGATGATGCCAACAAATTGCGTAAATTGCAACTTAATGAACTTGATGAACTCAGAAATGACGCGTATGAGAATTCAAGGATTTATAAAGCAAAAATCAAATCATTTCATGATAAAACAATTCTTAGAAAATCTTTTGAGATTGGTAAAAAAGTTTTACTTTATAATTCTCGACTTCACATATTCCCAGGAAAATTACGATCAAGATGGACAGGCCCATATGTTGTAAAGCATGTGTATACTTATGGAGCTGTGGACATTGAAAATCCTAAAAACGGTGATGTTTTTAAAGTTTACTTAATCTTTTTATTTTCCCGGTTAAATGGCGGATAACGGTACTCCATGACTCTCATAGTCGGTTTAATCAGTTTTCCATAATTGCTGATACAAAAATTTTAAAAAATCATTTCTTTTCTTTTCAAAATGGATGAAATTCTCTCAAAAATTTGTAAATATTTTCCCTCTGTTTATGAAAATGTTCTAAGAAAAATTTATGCAGGAAGGTGTGAAAGATTGAGATTGCTAATGCAAAAAGGAATTTCAGAAGATATTCGTCTTGTAATAGAAGCTAAGGTCCGATTAGGAGGAGAAGTTCCACAATCATTGCTCATTCGGTATTTGCCTGGATTAGGAAAAAGCACTTATGCGAAAAAACGAAGGCCCAAAAGTTTAGGGGTTTGTCATAAGTGTGCAAGATGAACTTGTGACTAACGATGCAGATCTTTGGAATGTGTTTCCAATAACAGAGAAGATAAAATTTGTTTCATTAAGAATGGGCTGAGTAAGGAATCTTTAGATAACATCTTATTGACTCTTGAGACGCATTCTAGTTGACATGTGCATATTGAACTTCTCCGTTTATGGAAACAATTCCAAGATGAACGCCATAGTCTTGGGAATCCGACTAAAAAACACCATGTTTGCCAATTTATAAGAAAATTGGATGGGAAGCATATCCTCGACTCATAGAAGGCGTTGAAGCCGTTTCTGGACGTAAAACCAGAGGAAAATTGTGAGCCACAATCACACTACTGTTTACATGCATGTGTGTCATTATTGTTTTTACTGTTTATTCTGTTTACAACTGTGACCCATAGTTTTGTCCTGATAACATATTACCCCTATAAAATCTCTCATCTTTCTCTCTATTTTCGCATTAAAAAAAAGAAGAAAGTAAAAAAAACATGGCTGGAACCTCTGCACAATCATTGAAAAATATTTGTGTATTTTGTGGGTCGAGTCCTGGAAAAAATGAAGTGTTTGTAGAAGCAGCGAATAATCTTGGAAAGATATTGGCTGAGAGAAAAATTCACTTGGTATATGGGGGAGGTAATATTGGGTTGATGGGATCTGTTTCAACATCGGCTCATCTTGGAGGTAGTCAGGTTTTAGGTATTATTCCTACAGCTTTAGCTGAAGGAAATATTACAGGTGTTACGATTGGTGAGGAATTAAAAGTTTCTTCTATGTATGAAAGAATCACAAAAATGATCGAAAATTCTGATGCTTTTATCGCACTACAAGGTGGTTTTGGTACA